>NC_088922.1:1830000-2087500 GCF_038396675.1 Hydra vulgaris
TTAGTAAAAAACACTTATCTAACTTTTATTATTGCTCTGTTCTTTAAGAACATTGAGCACTCTATTTGTAAAATACACTAACATAATTTACATATATATATATATATATATATATATATATATATATATATATATATATATATATATATATATATATATATATTTATATATATATATAATAAGTTTTTTTTTATAATGACAAAAATTTTCTCTTGAATTATTTCAACTTTTGTTTTTATTCATAAAGTGTACCTTTTCTATCCTAACAAAGTAAAAAATCGACTCAATATACTGATTTTGACTATTGGACTATTGGTCTGATGATGCATGTTCTATGCAGCATGATTTTAAATTATTAATTATCTCAAATATAAAAGATATCAAGCTAATTTGCAATTTATGTGCTAGGCAAAGTATAAAATGAAAATTTTTAGATCGATTTTATTATCTAGTTCATAAAACTGAAAAACTTGACAGCATTACTATTTCACTACTAATTAGAACTTTGTTGCATTCTGTATAGGCATGACACCTACAGAATGTGATAGAAACATGGCCATTGCAAATCAAAAGTGTCTGTCAGAAACACTATACAATCTCACAAAAAACTATAATAATTCAATATTATATACAAACATGATACAAGAAAAATTTCTGAAATTTGCAGAGTTTCAAAGCCAAACTTCTTGGTTGTTTGTTCATTTAAGACATGTTCACTTAAAAAAGTTAAAAGATTAAAGGCTAGTTAAAATTGAATTATATGGAAAATTGGAAATATTTAATTTTATGTGTGTTATGATCCTTATGTTTAGATCAAAGATCAAAGTGGCTGATAAACTGAAACAAGCATACATAGCTCTGTTGTCTCTTTTTTGTTAAAAATTTCAAAACTCATTAAACATTTTCCAACTGGGCAAAATAAGACATTTGATATTCTATTTTCTTATTTTTGAAAAATTTATTTTATTTGTCTTTGAAATTAAAAAAACACATTTTTATTAACGGTGTGTTCACAATTGGTTTTTGTATGGCTTATACAAACTTGATACAATGTGATGGTACAAAGACATCATGAAATCATTTATGATAAATAGATGAGGTTGGGGAAGAGAAAAGGTTGCAATGATATTTTGTATAAAGTTAAAAGAAAAACTTTCATATATTTTTTTATTTGAATTTTTTTAATGTAAATAAAGGGGGGGGGGGGGGGCCGCTTTATTACCCCATCACACACTTAGTACGTTGTGGTTGTATATTACAATGTGTTATTATCAACCTTTAAAAAAATAAGTGCTCTAAATAGTTACAAGCTAACGTGGTTTATGAGTTGATGAATTTACAACGGTAAAACCACAGATGTCCAAAATGAGTGTCTTGTTTTCAAAAGAACACTGTGAATAAATAATTTTTGTATTCAGCACAAAAATTGCATTTAAATATTGTGTTAGGACTAAATAGTCATAAAAATATATTTTTAATTAAATATATTATTAATAAGCAGATATCTAATGTCACTAAACACTAAATTTCATTTTTCTCAAAATGAGAAAAATGTGACATCTGTGGTTTTACCCGTGTGGTCTTCATATATATATATATATATATATATATATATATATATATATATATATATATATATATATATATATATATATATATATATATATATATATATATATATATATATATGTTTTTTTTTCATAGATCATAGTTATTACATTTGAACTGGTTTGGGTATTATTGTTATTTGTTTATTATTATCTATATATACACTCAAAGTTTACTCATACAAAATAAAAGTATTGTAGGGACCTCTTTGAAACTACGCAAGTGTTGTAGCATATGCTGATCAAAACGTAGGGGAAAGGCGCCTATGATGGCATAGCGCCTATGATGGCATACCGGTTATATTTCCATTAAAATTGGTTTTGGTAAAAAAATGATTAGACCTACATGACTATACTGACTTTACATTAGTTTTAGTAAAAAAACGTCCCTTGTGCACAAATATTGTTTTTATAATCAACAAAAATCGATTTTGGGATGTGCTGTTGTAGTTTTATTTCCTTCATATATTTAAGATTGTGATTTTACTATTAACTGTGCAGAAACGAAATTTTCATGCATTTTATATTCTTTTTATATTCAAGTTTTGTGCATTTAGTGGAATAGTTACTTTAATTTTATCTTTTGAACAAAGCAGACACAGCTTGTTTTAATAAAAATGATGACTTTTACCCATGATGGCATACTGACGAGTTGGAGGTGTTGAAATATTGACGAGTTGGGAAAACCTTTTTTTTATAAGAAAAACTTATTTTTAAGTAAAGCTAAAAGAAAGTGATGCTCCAAAATTTTTTTTTGGTCCAAAAAATACGTAAAACGCGATATATCCTATGCGCATGCGCAAAATTTTACAATGCTGGTATGTAGCATGAAATGGTAAATTAAGATGGTTTCGAGTAATTTCTGGCTTTTCTGAGGGAAGACTCTAAGGTTAAATGAAATCATTAAGTTACCCTCGATCCTAACTAGCCCCATCCTCCCCTATGCCATCATAGGAGCAGTGGTTGCCTATAATGGCATGCTTGTGCTTTTTTTTACAATAAGAATAACTTCTAAAAGAAATAAAACTGATGAAAACTCCCAGGGTAATTGTTGTTCTAGATGTAACAAGGAATGTTTCCATATCAAAACTTTTATTATTGGTCTCCAGGATATTGAATAATGAAGCTTCAAAGTTAAGTATGCCATCATAGGCGCCTTTCCCCTACTTGTTAACTCTACCCACGCTGGAGTTAAAAAGTTTGTAAAAGCTTTATGAAGCTCATAATAGCTTATACACATTAACGAAAGTTACCGAGTTCTTGTTCAACCGAAAAGAGCTGACCCAAACCCTTACTCTGACTGGTTGGTGGAACCAAAACCAAACGTAGTTGTAGCGCCCCTCTCCCTCTAGTAATAGTTACGTATGTAAGTTTTTTGCGCTGCAACCAATAACTTAATACTTTAATACATTATCTACCAATCTACCAACTACCGTAACCTAGCACATAACCTACCAACCTACCATAAAGATAAATATATATAAATTTGATTCAAGAATTGTAATAAGTTAAGGAAATTAAAAAATGTAATTTTAAATGAAAGCTTACATTACTGACAAATGGGTAAGTTTATAACGGTATTCTTCAAGATTATTCTAAAGAAAAATGTTCAATAACTTTTCAAAGATTGAGTTTTCTTGCCTTCTCGTTTTCAATGGAGGGTATCGCAAGCAACATTAATCTTATTTGACGTCGGGCAATTGTCAGTAATATGCGTCGTGCTATCCACAGATTAGTAAAAAGGTTTTTTTGTCGGCGTTTTTGATTATATTGAGTGCTTCTAATGGTGGTAGGGTTTGTTTTAAAAGCTTGCCAAACGCTTCCTTTAATAATTGTAGCATACTAATATACAGTCAATTAGGTAATTTTTCCTATGTCCACCTAAAAAAAAGTAATATTAAATTAGTGTATTTTAAGATAAAATTTGCATATGTCTTATTTTATATTACTTTGATATCAAAGCATTTCAACTTTTCAAATTAATAATTAACGATAAAAATAGATAGTTACTATATAGTTTATTAATTTATTTTTCAAAAGCTATGAATTTGTAAAATCATACCGTTTAATTAAAAATAAAATTAAGCAAAATATTTTCTATCATGTCGGTCTCAGGCGTGTTAGCTATAGGAGAATAGAGTGTTTTTTGACATTGTAGAAGAATGGCGCAAAACAAGTAATTTTGTAGGTCATTTATTAGATTTATCAGAATTTAAAAAGTTGAGTGCTTCATTTTTTTAAAGGAATTGATTGAGTATTCAAGCATGGATTTAAAAGAGATAGTGATAATCATTTTTTTCCTTTAACTGGTCAATATTTCAATAAGTTTTTGCACATCTACAACCTGGTGAAAGTATATTATAAATATATTTATGTGTGTGTGTTTGTGTTTGTGTTTGTGTTTGTGTATGTGTGTGTGTGTGTGTGTGTGTGTGTGTGTGTGTGTGTGTGTGTGTGTGTATGTGTGTGTGTGTGTGTGTGTGGTGGTCTTTAAAACAACGCACCCGAAACATGGTTATTATTTATCTATCAGCCAATTTGCTTGCAATTTTTGTAAAGCAGTAAACCTTGAAAACGGGATTAGGTCTAATCTAATTATTTAGCTATTACTTAAATTATTATTATTACTTTTATCATTAATAATGTACAGAATTCAAAACGACATTTGCTTTAAAATGGAATTCATCGAGTATATACTTAACCGGTTATAATTTCTTTTCCAATCTTCTTTTTTCAATACAAGCTAAAATTTTATTTCCTGTGGAGTTCCACAGGCATCTATACCAGGACCCTTGTTAGTTCTAGTTTATGTTAACGATCTCCATGAAGTCTCAAAATTAACAACTATAATGTTTGCTGGTGATACAAACCTATTCCTATCTAATAATAACATCAATAAACTTTTTTATGATATGAACATTGAACTAACAAAAATATCTGACTGGTTTAAGTCAAATAAACTTTCACTCGACATTGATAAAACTAAGTGGATTTTCTTTCATCCACGATTTAAAAAACATTTACTTCCAAATAATATGCCTCTTCTTCATACTGATAATATTCAAATAAAAAGAGCAATTTTCACAAATTTTCAAGGTATCATTAAAGATGAAAATTTATCATGGAAGAATCACATTGGACATCAATGCAACAAAATTGCAAAAAACATTGGAGTTTTATATAAAACAAGAAGCGTTTTAAACAAACGTTTATTAACTCAACTATATTACTCTTTTATACACTGTCATATTAATTATGTTAATATTGCATGGGGCAGTACCCATAAAAGTAAATTAAAGCCACTTTATTGTCAGCAGAAGCATATTGCACGTCTTCTAAATTTCAATAATCGTTTTACTCACTCAAGACCACTCTTATTTAACATGAATGTTTTTAATATATATCAAGTAAATGTTTATAATGCTCTTTGTTTTATGTTTAAATGTAAAACCAACTCATCTCCAGCTTCCTTTTTTGATTTATATTCTTTAAAAGGAAAAATAAATATTCTTGAAGAAATGTTAATTTTATTAAACAACAAAAATTTCAAACAAACTTTGGTAAATTTTGCATTTCTTTTAGTGGAGCTTTTTTATAGAACCAAATAATTTTAAAAAATTTTGATTTTTCTCATGAATGGAATAATTATATGTTCAAAAGAAAACTAAAAAAAGTAGTTTTCTCAATTGAAAATATATTTATATACTTTTAATTATACCCAGTTTTGTCATCACTTATTTATATTTTACTTTTATATAATATTGATTTAAAGTTTATGCGAGAAACTATATTTAAACACCATTATTTGAATTTTGTTAAAAGTTGCACTGACATTATTTGTACAGTAGTCATTTATTATTTACTTGTTTACTTTAATTTTCATTTTATTTCGTAATATTTATAAATAATTTGTATTACGAACGGTATATACTTTTAATATTGAATTTAATTTTGTAATAAAAAACATATATAAAAAGATAAAAACAAAAACAAAAACAAAAAAAAAACGAAAAAAAAAAAAAAAAAAAAAAAAAATTGATGTATGCAAATGGATGTATCTGCAAATATTGCATGTATGATGGAAGTTAACCAACATTTAATAAAATTCTTCAACGCAATCTTTTGGACAACTTTAAAGTGCATTTGGATGTACCTAGTGCAATCATATTCTTAATATTTTCGTTTATTTATTAATTAATTAACAATTAAGACGATTGTAAGATACATTTGAGTAACAAAAATCAGTGATCGCATAGATGCGAGTAAGATGCAAGATGTAATTGTTTATCAAGAATATTATGATATTTTTTTTTTTGCTTAAGTCATGTGGTTCAGAAGAATAAGTATTTTAATTCAAGCCATAAATACCATAACTAAAGTTTAAAATTTGTATTTATTTATTTTTGTTTTTCAAAAATCTAAATTAAGTTCAAAGATCTTAAACAGCGGTTCTCGGTGACAAGACCTGTATGGTCTTCTTTGAGTTTCCGCGATCTTATCTTTATTCTTTATTATTTTTATTTTTTTAACGACTTCTTTGCATGTAATTTTTCCTATTGATATGTTTGTAAATATTGTGTTTAATATTGTAATAAAAAAAATAAAAAAAATAAAAATTATTTTCTGATTCAGATTCATTGAATGAATGAAAACAATAACATTTTGTTATTTCAGACTCTGAAATTTTTATTAAATAAATTTCAATTTATATTTCAACTGAATAATAAAGTCTTACATTTACTTTGCGAAAGCAACAATATTTTAAAATGACCCAAAATTAATTTAAACAGTATTAATTTTTAAAGCCATAAATATGCCAAGCCTATCGAAGCGCTATTGGCTTTTTCAAAACATTTAAATTTATGATTGAACTAAACTACAATGCCACCTCATCATTAAAAAATACCAACTATTAACAAAAAAAAAGTAATTATTAAATCAAGCTATGTTATCAAACCCAAAATAATTTCAAGCAAATTAAAAACTAATGGAATATATTACATTCCATTAGGTTTTTTTCGCTTTGAAATCGGCTGGACAAATACACGTTGTTGATTATAATTTCCAGTGAGAAAGTTGTATTTTACATTTAAAAAGCCTAAAGAACCTAATAGGAGTTATTACAGAAAATTACTTTCGTTAGGAAATTGATTAATTTGTAAGGAGTTCTATAAATCTTGTTGGAATTATAATATTTATATAGGATTTTACTATTAACCCTATAGCAGTTTTATTCTTCATATTTGAATCCTATAGGACCTATAGAATTGCAATTGCATTCCTATAGGTATCATATTGGTCCTATAGTAATCTTATAGATTTTATTGGTTACATATATGAATCCAATAGAAGCTATAGGAGCGCAATAGGAATCAAAAAGGTATCCTTAGAATCCATAGGATACATATATGAATCCTATAGGACCTATGGGATTGCGTAAGGGTTCCTAAAGAACCTATAGGATACCTATAGGAATCCTTTGGGAATCTTATAGATCCCAAAGGATTCCTATAGGTATCCTTTGGGATCTATAAGATTCCCAAAGGATACCTATATCGGAATTCTATGCGCTCCATAGGATTGCTTTACGATCCTATAAGATATTTCGACTAGGGAAGCTGATGATTAGAGAAGTTTGGTCTTTTGGACGAAGGTCTGCAGTGCAATCCATAACAGCTAAAAATACTTTTCAAACTCGACCTTGTTCACAATAGCTTCTTTTATATGCGAAGGTAAGAACTAACGACTTAGTTTTAAATATTGACACTTAGCATTTGTGAACGTCTTTCTGCATCTTTAATTCGCCGTAAATGCACCATCAAAACTGGATTAAAATTAACCAAGTAACTGGATAAGACCAAGGAAGTTCCTAACATTTTAGTTGTACAGCTTCGATGAGCCTCCACGAAATGCAATATTATATCCGCCAAGTGCATAATCACTGACACTATTCTTTTAAGAATGCTTCTCCGCCTTTATGCTCCGTTGTTAATTTGTTGGGTAAAACCTTAATCGACAGCTTGTTCATTTTTATCCTGACTGTTGCCTCCATCCATTTCTAGGAACAATTGAAATGAGATGAAGATGTCTCATGCATTTAGGATTGCTCTGTGAACTTTTTCCAGGTTTTGAAACCTTCTTTTCTTCCCAAAATATGATTTCCCAAAATATCCTTTTCATTTATTAACCATTTCTTGCTACCCTGTGTCAAAATTCATTTTGGAAATAGCGTTTATTGGTTTTAGTATATTGGTTATTAGATTCATTTTGATGATACAGCATCTCTCTCTTACAGCCAGCCGTTCCGCCCAAGGAGATCTTATCAATTAAGGGGATACTTATCATTAGATAAGTATCTGCAAGTGTCACTTCTGTGCGAAGCATCTGTTGTATTTGTGATACTATCATCATGTTTCAACTATTAAAGGCTTTAAATTACATTTATGCTTTTTATTTTCTTTGATGCTTACTGAGATTTTGGCTGCAAATGTGCAAAAATGAAGTTGATGAACATGTGGCAAAACTAGCTGAAGAAGTTGAAGTGCACATCAGAGGGTTACTCACATTATCTTCCTCTTAGTTAGATTGAGACTGAGTGGAGGTCTAACTACACGTTTTTAAGAAGTTGGAAAAAGAAATGAATGTTTTAGCATTGGCACTTTACTTTAAAGCAGTTCAAATGAACAGAATAAAACTTTATTTTTGTTTCTGGAAATTCTCCACGTAAGTTTTTAACTCATTATTAAGGTCACTACTAATTAGAATTTGCAAGCCTTTTTATTATAACATTTTTTTTAACTTACATTCTTGTCGGTTTATTTATTTTATTGTCCGCGCAAAGCAAATAAGTTCAGCGTTAATAATCGAAATTACTAAAAAAAGCAATTAAAAACGACGCGAAAAAAAACCGTTTCGCAAAACAAACTTTAGTTAAGTATAAATAAAAGAAACCGTTAAAAAATATATATAAAAAACTATTTAAAAACAACATTTTTTAAATGGACTAAAAAAGTAAATAAATATATATATTATATTTAAAGACATTTTTAAAAAGCAACTTTTTTGAAATGGTGTCAAATCTGAGAAAAAAACCATGTTATGTATTAAATAAATACAAATTTTAAACTTTTCTTTAGTTATGGTATTTATGGCTTGAATTAAAATGCTAATTCTTCTGAACCGCATGACTCAAGCGAAAAAAATATATATTATAATTTTCTTGATAAACAATTACGTCTCGCATCTTACTCGCATCTAAAAGATCACTGATTCTTGTTACTCAAATGTGTCTTACAATTACACTAATCTTAATTGTTAATTAATTAATAAATAAACGAAAATATTAAGAATATGATTGCACTAAGTACATCCAAATGCACTTTAAAGATGTCCAAAAGATTGTGTAGAAGAATTTATCAAATGTTGGTGCGTTTACGTTTACGCTTCCACCGACAAAAATGCTAAACCACTGTCAAAGGATGGTTAACTTCCAAAAGTATCATACATTATTTGCAGATACATCCATTCACATACATCAATTTTTTTTTTTTTTTATTTTTTTATTTTTTTTGTTTTTATCTTTTTAAATATGTTTTTTATTAAAAAATTAAATTCAATATTAAAAGTATATACCGTTCGTAATACAAATTATTTACAAATATTACGAAATAAAATGAAAATTAAAGTAAACAAGTAAATAAAAAATGACTACTGTTCAAATAATGTCAGTGCAACTTTTAACAAAATTCAAATAATGGTGTTTAAGTATAGTTTCTCACATAAACTTTAAATCAATATTGTATAAAAGTAAGATATAAATGAGTGATGACAAAACTGGGTATAATTAAAAGTATATAAATATATTTTCAATTAAAAAAAAGTTGTTAAAAGTTTTGGCTGCCCCCGCTTCCAGTTAGGACTTAGTTGAGTTGCGTGGGGAATCCTACCCACTGCTATGATCAATATATAAAAAAAATGTTTCATTTTAGGAAACTTTTTTATAAAAAGCCTATTTAAGATTCGTGTCACCTTTCCTAAATAATGCCTTGACCACCCCAAAAACAAGAAAGTGAGACTTAAAAATGATTTTATTTTTAAACCCTTTTATATTTTTTTACCGTTTAAAAAAAAAAAGAATCAGTTCATTTTCTAATACCTAAACCTTGGAAAACTAATATAAATTTAATTTTATAAATTTATATAAATAAAGTTCAAATAAATAAATTGTTCTTATTACAATTAATATTACAAGAGTTACATTTAACAGATTTTTTAAAATGCTTGGAACAAAATATATGCTTTTGGTAACATTTCTATGATTTTCTTTCCTACTCTGATCTTTAGTAAGAATAAAATAGTGCCTTTTTTTGAGACCATAAACCAGTTTTGATGCTTCGGTTACTGACTTAACTGCACGTTCAACCGACTGAAAATGTTTGGAAGAAATGTAAGCGGTAAAACCTTTCCAGATTCTTTTGCGTTCATCAGTTCAACAGATGAAAAATAAATTTTAGTAGGAGGTTCCACTTCAATTTGGCATATTTGAACAAGATCAATCCAGCAGTTACAATCAAAATCAATTTTCATTATTGTTTTGGGTTTAAGCTTAGGAACAAATTCTTTATTTTCCTCATTTAGTTTCCTAATAATGAGTATTCGATCTATGGCTTTGTCGCGATTTACTTTCTCATCATCCATTATCATGCAATAGAGAAAATTCTCCTGTAAACAGCAAAATGAATTTCCAGCTAAGTTTTTAAAAACGACTTCTTGAATCTTTTTATCTTGCAATTTAGTCAACTCAATCATTTTAAACAGAATTTTTGCTGAATCTTTATAATGACCTGATCGTTTTATAGCAAACCAAATTGGAGAATATACTTACCCTATATACTTCGTTATCATAACCAACTCTGCCGATGGATTTGTTTCTCTAGTATATTTATACATAATGCGTAATGCAAGTGTCAACCACCTTGTATGGTTCACAGGTCCAGGTTTTATCATTGCATACTTTTTTGAAATTTTACCTCTAGATATACCAATGGTGTATTCATACAATTTTCTTTTATCATAACTTAAATCAGAAACAACATGCTCATCCATAAATGCTGAATTTCGGACATTATTGTATAAAAAACTATTATAGGGAGTTCATGTATGGAATTTTCTGAAACCGATGAACAAACTGGACCTTTATATTTCTTTGGATCATATGTGTTTCCATCAAGTAGAATAATTACTTGTCTTAATGGCAATTCATTTTGGTGTAGTTGACATCCAACTAAATGTAATTTTCTATTTATAAATTTTTCTAGCTTAACAACAAGACCATTGTCTGTACCAGTATTTGAACTTGTATTGTCAAGAACCACAGCTTCAAGAGTTTTAGTGCTGTTAAACTCATTTAAAATTTCTTTAGTTGCATTTGCTTTGGAAACTCCAGTTCCACTTGTAATAATTTTATGTATTAATTATTTTCTTGTCTTTGTTCCAATTTCTGCAGTAAATGCGAGATGTGCTTCTTTTTCAATTCCAGGTATTATAATTGGCTCACCTTCTGAATTGTAAGTAATTGTGTGAACAAGCGTTTCTTTATCTTTTTTATCATCAACTCCAATAACTTTTAAATGAAAAACCTCTTTACTATGGTCAATGTCAAGTTGTTCTTCTATTCTAAACTTCTGACTAAAAATTTTCTTTTCTGTAATGATATTAGTTCTTTCAGCAGCTGTTACTATGCCATAGTCAATTAGTAACCCTGTACCTAAATGAGCAGCGGCACTGTTACTAATTCCATAACGTATTGCTGCTTTTGCTAAGTTAAGCAAGTGTTTGTAATTATATAAATATGACATCTCTTCATAAAAATATGGATCATTGTTACTTTCACCATCATCACAATTATTATCACGAGAACAAGGATCATTACACTAAACAAAAATTATATATACTTAAATTAAACAATATACTTGCAGTTATATTATAATCCCCCAATGAGTAATGAACCAACCTATTTGTTTCAAAATTAAAATAAATAATCAAATACTGTTTTCGCCGAGCATATTACTGTTAATACCTGAAACCTCTCTCAATTGATGCTTGCCCGTGAAACAAACGTAAAAACAAATATCAAAACTTTTGATAAAACTTTGTAATCTACACCAACTTTAATGGTTTCAAAATAAAACTTGTCTAAACGGTTTCGGTGTCTAAATTTTTAAATGCGGGTAAAAGAGTAGCTGAACTTTCCTCTAACAACTTTGAAAATTGTATAAAAGCCTGATCACATTCATTTGAAGTAATATGTGAGCAAGAAAGAATTAGATGTAGTACAGATTTCATCTGATGAAGAAGATCAGCTTTTTGTTTAAAAAGAATTGACACTGGACTGATGCAACCAGTTGCTTCCAGAAAAGAAAATCGATTTAAACTTCTTTCGAATATTTTTTCCAGGATTCCAATGACAATGAGACGGCAATCTTTCATGAATCTGTTGATGACATCCTGAGATAACGCATCCTTACTCCTCAATTTAATAATGTCATGCTCTGCAGCAAATCCAATTGTCATTAATTTTAATGGCAGAAAGTTTTCCTTTTTAGTGAAATCAAATTTTTGAAGTTGTCTGCCATTGACGATGCTGCTAAGGATATCTTATTTTATAATCAAACCCATTAAACTTTTAACAGTTGAGAACAAATCTTCAAAAAGAAAGGGAATCATTGGGGCATCGGTTTGATATCTCAGTAAAATTTTTTACAACAAACTTGCAATGTAGCAAAAAAACTTCAATTTAGTCACAGTTAACTCATCTTTTGTTCCCCCTAACACTGTTTCATAGCTCTTGCATTTTGGTTGCTTACTTTTAGGAAGAGTCTCCCTATACTTGATTATTTTTTAACATTCTCCCAAATTAAACAAAGTCTTTCTGCAACTTTTTGGTCTTCAACCCAGCGTGTTGAGCAAAATGCATAAGGAAAAGGATTCAGTAACAGTTACATAATCAGCTCTTCTAGCTGGTGAATCATGAAAAAGTTTGTATGATGCTTGCATTAACTTTCCTATATTCCATTCAACAGATTGAAAACCTGATTTGAAAACCCCATGTATTACATGAAGGTTACAAGTCCCAACGTTAAGAAGTTTAGGTAGCTCTTGTTGATCACGCTGCTTTTCAAGTAGATTAAGAAGGGACAAGTTCACATTTGGACCATCCTACTTAGTTGAGTTAGATTTATGCTATATTATGCTATTTTTTGGAAATGTTATTATATATTCTTTTAAATCCTAAATATATTTTGACAGCATAGTCTCTTTTGAATATTTTTTATGTTGTGGTTGTTTACATCATTTGTGTAGAAGTTTCTTATTTTACTGTTCCGTACAGCGCTTTAAACATAATTAGTTAAACTTGTAATATTTATTTTTTTTATAAAAAAAACATTTAAAATACCTCGCCCAAATCAATTAACCATTTTAATTAAAAAATAGTTACACCATTATTCTTAGCTTTTGTTACAGAATTTTCCACATCTATACCAATTTAAAATGGTAAAAATGGAATTGCCCTACTGTAAATTAGTATGCTGCAAATATTTAAGGAAGCGTTTGGCAAGGTGTCAAAACAAACCCTACCACCATTAGAAGCACTCAATATAATCAAAAATACCGACAAAAAAATCTGTGGATAGCACGACGCATATTGCTGACAATTGCCTGACGTCAAAAAAGATTGACGTTGCTTGCGATACTCTCCGTTGAAAACGAGAAGGCGAGAAAACTCAATCTTTGAAAAGTTATTGAACAATTTTCCTTAATAAAATCTTGAAGAATACCGTTATAAACTTACCTATTTGTCAGTAATTTCAGCTTTCATTTAAATTTACATTTTTTAATTTCCTTAACTTATTATAATTCTTGAATTAAACTTATATATATTTATCTTTATGGTAGATTGGTAGGTTATGTGGTAGGTTATGGTAGTTGGTAGATTGGTAGATAGTGTATTAAAGTATCAAATTATTGGTTGCAGCACAAAAAACTTACATACGTAACAATTACTAGAGGGAGAGGGGCGCTACAACAACGTTTGGTTTGGGTGCTACCAACCAGTCAGAGTTAGGGTTTAGGTCAGCTTTTTTTGGGTGAACAAGAACTCGGTAACTTTCGTTAATGTATATATAAGCTTTTATGAGATCCATAAAGCTTTTACAAACTTTTTAACTCCAGCGTGGGTAGAGTTAACAGGTATGTTTTAATCAGCATATGCTGATTAAAACATACTTGTTAACTCTACCCACAAGTATGTTTTAATCAGCATTTAAACACTTGCGTAGTTTCCATAGATGTCCCTATGTTCCAATACTTTTATTTTGTATGAGTTTAAGTAAGCTTTGAGTGTATATATATATATATATATATATATATATATATATATATATATATATATACATATATATACATATATATACATACGACAGGTGATGAGACAAACTGACTTTTGTCTCACTCCTTCGGTTAGATAAATTAGATATGATTTGCATTCTAGAAAAGGTACAAATGCATTTTTTTCATGATATAGGGGAGACCGGGGCTAGTTGGCTCGGTTTTTACTCTATGAGCTCTGTAGCCCTAACAGTACATTTTTTTGAAAATACTAAAGTGTAGTCTTAAAGAGTATGAATTTGGGTAACTAATAAAATTTGCATTCATTTACAAAAAAAAATTCGTGGGGTCTTCCCGGGCTCTCAATAAAAAAAAAAAAATTGCGCCAACTTACCCCACCACGGGGTATTATTAAAAGCAAAATTAATAGAAAATTTTTCACCAATAATTTTGGCAACAATTTTATCCCAAAATTTAATATTACTTTTAACTGGTACCAAATATTAGTTCGTATAACAGCCAAAACAGTAACTTACTTTTTATCTGTGAAAAAAAAACCTAAAAAAATTTTTTTGTAAGAACAATTTTTTTAATATTGTTAAAAATTTAAAAAAAAAATTAATTTTTTTTAAAATCAAATATTTTTTTCCATAGTAAATGCCATGAGCCAACTTACCCCGTTAAAACTTTTGCCAACTTATTCCGAAAGCCTTCTTTTCAATAAACAGTCTATAGATCCTAAAAAACGGCAACTTTAAAAAAAAAGTCTGACTGGATATAGTCAACCGATCGTGACTGGAACTTTCATAATTGTTTTTTTTTTCATACGTCTAACTAATTTCTTTGTAAAGTAAAAAGGAAGCGATGTCCCAAAAGTTACGTTTTTGCCGAAAAACGCATCAATTTTAATACCTCATATGCGCATGCGCGAATCCTAACAATACTATAATCAATGATGAAATGGTCAAATAGGAAAGTTCTGTGTAAATTTTGTCACTTACTGATGAAAGAGTCTAAAGATAAACGCATTTCGTCAACTTACCCCTGCGGCCAACTAGCACCGGTCTCCCCTAATGACAATATAGTATAACCAAAATAAAGAGGTAATTTTTGATTACCGTATAGTTTTTATATAGTTTGTGACTAGATTATTATCGTAAAGTGTGTGAACCTCTGTTTCAAAAAACTTTAATTTAATAACTTTTAAATTTTATACTAACTTTAAAAAAAACTTTTAATCAAATTTCACATATTTAATTTTATTTCGATGACACCATTATTTCATTTTCCTTTCACTTAACTTTCATATATATATATATATATATATATATATATATATATATATATATATATATATATATATATATATATATATATATATATAATGCGCACGTTGATTAAATTGCGCTACAGCCCAGCTGCGCCATTTAGTTTATACTAATAGCTTGACTAAAACAAAAGAAAATTAACAAGACTTATTTATTAATACCAAAAAGATTCAAATTACATAAAAACATAACAATTTAAATTATACTTGGTCACGCAAACGAGTTGACGGTTTTAACAATGGTTTCTATCCCTTCTGATATTTGTTCTTCATTTAAAATTAAAGGTGGGGAAAAACGAATAATATCACCATGTGTTGGCTTTGCTAGTAGACCATTGTCGCGAAGACGTAAACACACATCATAAGCATCGTAATCTAAAATTAAAGTAATTTCCGTTATTACACGCAATAATAATAGTTTAAATCAAATAGGAAAACATTTTTTATGGCTACTTCATATTCATTAAACCATGTTTATACAACAAAAAATTTGATTTCTCTTTTTTTAATTTGCTAATGTTTTACACTGACCAATTCAAGCTTTAATTCGAATAATAAATTTGATCTTGAATTTAATCATCATGTTAATTTTAAATGAGAAATATCTAGAATTATTTTATTGCAGAACCATGGTGGCAAAATCGTCATGTTGCTTCAGTTATGGGCAAAATGATGAGAAAAAGCTTTCACATCACTAACAGATTTGGAAATTTTTCATTAAATCGTGTAATACAGAGAAGAGCAAGATTTGTTAGCTCTTATTGATCCATTTTTGTTCTTGAATAATTTTTCACTCGTTTCGTTGTTAAAAATGAAGCGTTTTCCTTCACAAGAAGTAGCCAAGATGCTCAAATAAATTTGAAATGCAATGCATACATTTGGGGAAGCAGCTGTTTTTCTTAAGGTTTTTCCTAACCGCTGATTTTAGTTACTCCTCTGTATCCGTTTTAGAATTTTAAGCACCATTAAAATCAGCTTCTAAATCCCAATGGTAGCGTTGAACAAGATGAACTGACTTCGCAAGAAAATATTTCATGTCTGACATACTTTCAAGTCTTGACTTTTTTCAGGAAACTTAACTTCTCTGACAATATTCGATATACCTTGCTTCTCCTTTTCCCCTCCTGCCTTTCAACAACAACAAGGAAGGTTTGTGTTCTAAACTGTTCTCTGATATCAAAACTGTATCTTTGTCACTGACTCACTGTGGGCAAAACAGTTGTTTACACGGACAGCTGTTTGGCCCACTGTGCTTATATACATCTATTTGTATAACAATTATACATATAGATGTATATAAATATGTATGCATATTTTGTAATACAACGACAACATATTGATAAAACAATGACAAAAACAATAAAAAAATTATCAAAAGAAGTACTAAGGTTCATAATTTATTCATATGCTAACATTTTAAAATCTTCAGATAAAATGTTATTAGAGACATTTTGACAATACCTATCAAAATGTCTTCTTTCATTAGAAAATTTGCAGAATGGCTTTGACTTGTATTTCTTGTCACAAATAATTGGATCAGAAGATACCCATATTCTGTTAATGGTGTCTGTTAAATTGACAGTTTGGGAGTTTTTCCTTTAGAGTCGAGTTTGTATCGATCTTAATATTTTGTTATTACCTTCTAACACGGACTTATCAAGATTTCTCAAACCTCTTTCCTAATTATTCAAAATTAGCTCCCTAGAATAACCGATTAGTTTGTGCAGTGATGGTGTTAAAATGATCCATAGCCCAGGTAAATTTGTTTTTGTAACAGGCGGAAACTCACTTACTAGGAATATATAAAAACCTGTACAATAGCTTTTAACTTTCCGCATAAAATTATGATCTTCATAAATTTATGATCCTCATAAAACTTTCTTTTTGAGTAAAATACTTGAAGAATTACAATGAGAGCATCAATCTGAACCTATATAAAATGTTGCAACATATTGAGCAGGCAATTGTGCAATAATTAAATCTCTTTTTGATTTTTTGTGCAATACTTCTCTAACTATATTACCTGTTGTTGTCGTTCCTTCTTTTTCCGTTGTATCAGGATTGCCCCATTCTATGTCTGTTTTTTTTTTTAACTTGGTATAAAATGGGTTTAAAAAAAAATCAGGTAAAAAACACTAGAATTTTGCTAAATTTTATTTGTTACAGTAGGTATTAAATGTAAATAAAATTTTTCAACAATCTATAAAGTTAACATATCCATTTTCATAACTTGCAGTCTAAGGTTGTTTCTACATACAATTTATCACATTAGCACAGCTTATATAGTGACATTTATTCTAATATATAGCCAAAAATGACTTTTATATATTATTTCTCAGCCAACATTGACAGACGGGTACCGTATGGTTTTTGTCTGGGCTAACGGGAATGGAATTTTAACGGGTAAGTGTTTTAGTTTCCGGGCGGAGCCCATGTGGTAAAAAAATCAAGCAAATTTGCTTGACTGGGTTTTATCTGGTTTTCATAAGGGCCGATGGATCTCGGGATTTGACGGGTTTTCCATAAGGTTCATAAAAAGGTTTAAACTGATAATTAAAAATATCATAACAAAACTAACTCGATGGTTGCTTATTCGTATTGTGCGTAAAATAAATACATTGTAATTGAAAAGAATTTTTTTTTTCTATGTGTTTCTTCACTGTGAAACTCCATTAAAGAGACGTTGTTTTGAAATTTCATTTACCTTGATAAAAGAATTTTTTTATATTTTTTAAAAATAAGTTTACAAAGTTTAACATATGTTTAACATATGTTCCAGTAACTATTAAACATGAAGTAACTATTCCATTGAGACACTGTTTGCATTTTTAAAATGATCAATATATAAAGTTTTGTTTCTGCTAGTGATGGTAATAACTGCTTTGAGATTAATCAAAACTTTGGTTCAGTCAGAAACAACTAAAAAGAGCAAACAGGCGAATGTTGCGATGGATAGATTATATTTAGGGAATTGAAAGCTTTTAAATCGTTTTTACAGATCCACTCTTTTCCATTTATTTTTCTATATTTTATGCAAGCAAAATGACTGATGTTAACGAAGTTTACCCACCGTGAGATATAAATATTAAGTGTTTACATATAAATGCAAAAAATGGCTTTATTGTTATGCATCAACTGCAATTTTTTAATCATTGATATTTTTTGACTTTGATTTAAAAATGTACGCTTGTAATATTAACAATAACATCATAATATACATGATATTATTATGTATAAGTTATATATTTATACAGAAGTTATTTATATATAATTATATATTATTATAAATAATATAATTAATATATTATATGTATTATGTATGATATTGTATATATATTATATGTATTATGTATAATATAATTGTTATATATAATATAATGTATATAATTATATAATAATTTATATATAAGTTATTATTATTAATAATAACTTAAACTTACAATACTTGTACTTGTAAATACTTAATACTTTACTTATGTTTACAACACTGATAAAATTTTTATTGATATGAACTTTTGCATTTAAACTTTTATTATAAAACTTTAATTTAACTTGATAACTTTAACATAAATACCGATAACTAAAAAAAGTCATTATATAGATCATGACCATATGCTTATTTATTATAACTGAGTTACAGTAAGTTGAACACTGTTTTTGTTTTCCATAACTTAATTTTAAAATGTTGGGATAAAAGTATTAAGTTCCAGGTTATAGGTCTTATATGATATGTATCTTATGTATACCTTGTATTTTGCAGCATGTTTAAGAATATTTCTGCTTGGTGCACTCTGACTGTTAACAATATTTGCATACTGATATGAGTAAAAGTGACTTTAACAACCGGAATGTATTTTTGATAAATATTAGTAATGACATGTTAGTAAATATAATTACGATAATAATGGTAATAATTTTTATTTATTAGAATTTGTGAGAGACTTATGTATGATAAAATTGCATGAACTTTGGGGGACAAATATAATGATTGGAGTAAATATTACCTTTGTTTATTACCACGGTTAGAGTAATGTGAGAAAATATCATTTTTATCTAAAGAATATTCCGCAAAAGTCAATATTTTCTGAAGTATTAAATATTATAAAAAAACATGTATTAAAAATAAAACATTTATTATAAAATAAAAAAATAAGTATTCAAGTATAAAAAGAACACATGTATTATGATAAAGTATATACATCATTAGCTATGTTGTCTGTAAGTTAGGGGTTGCAGCTAATGTTTCAGCTTCAGCTTTAAACTTATTAGCTTCAAATTAAAGCTGAAGCTGATGAAGTCAGTTCAATCAGCTTGATAGCCGATAGTAAAAGAGAATAATACTCCATAAATATTTTATATTAAAAAGACATATAGGAAATCATTCAATGAAAATCTAAAATAGTTCCAATATTTAAACATACATGTAAAAAATTTTAAATAAAATTTGCAAAGAGATTTTGCTGTATATAAATGTTGCTGTCAGAGCCTAGACCTAGGACTCGCAATTTTGGGCAACCCAAATTGGATTTTTAGAGATCTGTTTAAAAAGTGGTGCCCAAAAACCTAATTCCATTTTTGATTATCTACATAATTTTTTGGTAGAGTTCGAAATTCTTCCATAAGATGGGTTTATCTGTTAAAATATTGAGTATAAAATCAATCTTGCTGTTATCATATGTGATGCACCAGCTAGAGCAATTGTTAAGTGTATTAAGGGACACAATGGTTATAACTGGTGTGAGCGTTGTGTTCAGAAACAAGAGTGTTGTGGCAGGATAATACTCCTACATATTTCCTCAATTTTAAGCACTGGTTTTTGTCATCATAAGCATTCTGAACATCTTAGTGGTGTGTTAAATGGAATTAAATTTTGACATGGTGATAAAGTTTCTTTTAGACTTTATGCATCTAGTATGCTTAGGGGTATGCGAAAACTCATTAACTTATGGTTAAATGGCCCAAATGTTGTAAATTATCTCAGATTACAGTCAATACTTTATCTGGCGGATTGTTCCAGATATGTCGTTACATTTCAAGAAAATTTTCTAGCAAGCCAAGGTCTTAATTAGATAATAAAAAATGGAAAGCAACTGAACTTAGACTTTTTTTAGTATACACTGGGCCAGTTGTTTAAAGAGGATGATTTAGCCAAAAATCTATTCAAACTTTTTAGTACTTTCATCTGCAGTTTTTGTTTTTGAACGTATTTGATATTTTTAAAAATTTCCGAATCTTCAAATAATTTGTGCATTAAACCAGCTGTGCAGACCATCGAGTTGTAAGACTGATGATGGCAAACTGTAAGAAATGCTAAAGTTGCTTCAGCTGCGTTGGCTTTTTGCAATATATTTGAGCTTTTAGGCTGAAAAAAAGATGTTAATTTATTCAATGACGCAGACACTTTGATTAGGTTTTTATGTTTCTCACTGTTTACATGGTGCTCTAAGTCAGTAGCTCCTTTGTTAGCGACGGACAAGTAACTAAGTAAATTACAAAGTGTACACTTTGTCTCATTCTCATTGCACCCTTTAGCAAAGCATGAATATTTTGTTTTCATAGTACTTGAAAACTTGCATTTTCTCTTTGTAGAAATTAAAGTCATTTAAAAAAAAAAAATGGAAATTCAATTTATGTGCTGTCGATGCTATAGGAGAAAAAAAAGACAAAATGTGCTGAGCTAAAAACGTTTTAATTTAATAAGAATAGATCTATAGGGTCATTTCGTGTCAAATCAACCAAAAGAAAAATTTTTGGCACCATGCCATCTTAGATTTTGATGATATTTGGAATACAAGCTTAAATTAATGAAAGAAAACTTCACTCAAAATTTTAGTATCTGAATCCATACAGTTTCAGAGATATCGATACTCTGTCAATCTCTTTTTTGAAAATCTACTTTCAAAATGGTGTAACACTTATTGTATGTTTTCTGATGCTCCATACAAAAAAATATTTATCTTAAGATGCATAAATGATATGATTCTGAAATTTTTTCTTTTGGTTCTATATGTAACAAATTCCATAATATAAAAAAGCTGCAAGGGTTTTATTTTTTAAATTAGATTTATTTGCATTTGAAGGCTTATAATGATAAACCAAAAAATATAGAAATAAATTGAAATAAGTAAACTGTAATAAGAAAAATTAAAATTAGAAGGCAATAAGAATTAACAATCGTTAACAGTTTTATAAAAAATTAGTTCTCTGGTTTAAAGTTTGCCCAGCTGTCTTCAACGCGTTGATGATCAATTTCACTGATTTTGCCATTGTCCTGAGACAGATGCTGGGATATTAATCATTACCAATAGGTTTGTTGATCGAACCCAACACACATCATCTCTAGAAGGCCAATAATATGAAGGGTAACATGGATGCATGAATCTAACTTGAAAGTCTTTATTTTCAACATCAATCTCCTCAACTAATCCGATTCATGAGTTCTTATCGAATATCATACATACACACACTCCGGTGCTTATATCAAACAAGCATTCTTTAATAATCTCACCAGTTTGAAAATTAAAAACAAACGAATACTCCAATTGTTCAGAAACAACTTTAGTTCCAATTTTTGTGTTACTTATTGGAATGAAATTGTGATAGGTGCGAGTGCCTGGTAACGATTTTGCAGTTGCATATCTTTGCTTCATTTCAATTCGGATTATCATGTTTGACTCCTTAGATAAGTAATAAAAATTAATTCCTATGATTTTATTTTGACAAAAATAAAACATTGCAGATGCTGTACGTATATGATTTGTTGTTGTTCGATGAAGGCTAGCAATTGAAGTTGATCGTTTAACAGTCCCACCAATACCATCACAGGGTGATTTACCGTGACTTGTAGCAAAGAAAGACCATGTAAATTTCAGAGAAAAATCTTGTTTATGGTGGCATATATTTATGAAGTGTTTGCAGTTTTTGTACTGGCCAGCACATCCATCTGAAAAGTAATGAACAGTTTCTATTTGATGAGAAATATTGCTTTTAATATGTTCAACTGTTAACTTCATCACATGATATACCATATCTACATTGTGCAGTAAATAATCAGAGATAAAATATATTGAATCACACTTAAGAACATTATTTACTTTATAGTAAACTACTGTTGGATGCAATGTTGCTTGAATTTTGTTCGAGTGAAAACTTTGTACTTCGTCTTGTACTACAAACTCATAGTTTTCTGAGAAATCACAAAGGATAATGACCTCAGTACTACTTAACTCATCTTTTAATTTTCCTAAAGAAGCAGCTTGATTTTTTGCAATAAAAGAATGAACAGTAAGCTTTTGTAACTTATTTGTCAGAGTATTAATGAAGCTGCTTGTGGTTTCTGTTAGACTTACAAGCTCAGATCACTCTTTTGTCTTCCATTGTTTGTAATCTATACAACAATCATCGTCTTCATTAGTATCTTCTTGAGAACTCAACTCATTTTCAAGATAAATTCTTAATTAAGAATCTTCTGGACACAAAGGGCAACGATGTATCATGCAATTCTTGTTAGCCCTACTACAAACAAGCATATCAATAAGTTCATGATAATCCTTTGATAATTCAACTGCACTAATCATTAACTTAACATTTTGATGGTAGGTGAACACACATACTGTATGCGTATCAGATGCTCCTACTGCAATGCACCATTTTGGACGATGTGAGCAAAAGTTAGAAAAACAAGTCTTTATATCTAGATGACTGATTTTAAACTTAGCATATAGTTCTTTTAGATTTGAGAGAATCAAATGCTTTTGCATGTGAGATCTTCGATCTATACTCACAAAATCTTTTTTGCCAGCCATTTGTTTACTATTTTTATCGTGACAATAAAATTCAATAATTTTATCTACAGTCTCTTGAGATATTTCTTTTTCCTTTTTTTTTTCAGGGAACGACAAAATACCATTTTTCTGCAGCAGTTTGCGTGATATCTTCTGCATATAATTAGAAACACTAAATTCTCTTTCTATATCTTTGTTAGACCAAGAAATTGGAACCAGTGTTAGTAGTTTAATTTTCTGATTCCGATTTGAAATTAACATTTTTTCTTTGATTTTTTCTTTAAGTATATCCATGTCATTCGCTTTATTTTTTACTTCTTTAGATAATTTATTGAGGGAATCTTCTTGGATTAACTGATCAAGATCTATATTTAAAATCCTTGCAATACCTAACTTTACTGTTTTTTGAACATGTAATAATTTCTTTTCATCAACTCTTGAGTGTCTATTCACAGCATGCAGCATGAACTTATGTTCATAACCGTCCAAGAAGAATTAATATTTGCTTTTAACAATTCGTTTATAGTTAGTTCATTATCTTAATCTTCATGAATCTGGCTGCAAGTCGGTTCTCCTGGTCCATTATCCTTAAATGACTTCAATTTAATCTTACATGAGGGACATATCTTTTCTCCAGGAACAACATTAATACCAATGTTTTTGAATTTTCCAGCAAGTTGGATATTGATTTCTTTACATCCTCCTAAAAACACTATAATTACTGCTTCAGTGAGAGTTTTGCAAAAAAAAATCTTATATAATTACAATAAAGCTTTAAAAAAGTTTTATGGCTAAGTTGTAATACCTTTTCTTCTTTTTTCATTGTGTAAATGAAATGGATTACAGCAAGTTATGTGGATCGTTGAGTAACGTTTTAAGTAAATATATTCATAGTGTTGGCAAACTGATGAATTTTCATTAATTTCAATACCAGAACGACTAATTATCAAGTTTTTATTAAAATCATTAAGACTTGACAATTTCTTGATATCATTGGATTTTACATGTTTGTTTGTGACAAACTTCTTTCTTTATTAATCCAATTGAACATCTTTTTTTATCATTCATATTGTTATACAATTTTTTAGTTCTGGAAAGAAATAATTTTACAATAATTATTTTTTTTTTAGATTCTTTAATAGAAAATCCTTCAGCTATAAAACATAAAGATTGCATAAAATAAAGATCTTTTTTGTGAAATGCAAACAAGTTTGTATGTTAGAACTCTACCTGAGATTCAACCAATTTTTTTAAAATGCAAAAAATACATACATATAATTTAATAATATTTTTTCATTATTAAATTAACAGTTTTTTCTTATTTTGTTATTATAAAACTTTAAATGTAAATAAATCTGATTTAAAAAAAAAAAACCTTGCATTTTTTTTGTATTATATAGCTTGTTAAATATAGGAAAAAATTTCAGAATCATATTTTTTAGTCATCTCCGGATAAACTAGGGCATCAAAAAACTTGAAAAAAGTGTTATACCATTTTGAAACCTGATTTTCATAGAGAAGCTTGTTTTTTAGGGGTTTTAACCATCAGTTTTGAGTTTCTCGCCCTTAAAAATAGTTCGGTACAAATTTTTACAACTATTGAACAAGTATTTCATAAGTTAAAGCTAATTGTGTTGTGCAATTGGCTTTAAAAATAAATGGCGCTAAAAAAAACAGCCAAAAAAGAGATTGGGACTGAGTATCAATATCTCTGAAACCGTAAGGTGTCAGGCACTAAAATTTGGAGTGGAGTCTTCTTTAATTCAAGCTTGTATTCTAAAAATCATCAAAATCTGAGACGGTATGGTGCCGAGCATAAATTGAATTGAGCTGGAATGACCCTATACTGTTTTTTAATTCTTTTGCCGTTTTATCGAACAACAATTGGAAAAGCGAAACGCGCAGAGTTGAAAGTAAAACCTGAATTGAAGACCTGAATTAAAGAACAGAACATTAAAAAAAAAACTTTTGACATCTAAAAATTATTTCCACTTTTTAGTAGATGTTTTATTTTGTAGATCAAGTTTTAGGTGCAGGTTTTTTAAGGTTGAGCAATGCCGCACGTTTATTTTCTATTTTTGGCATGAGTTGCGTAAATCAACATAATTTGCCAACTTGCTGTCAAACTAACTTATTATTAAACACCGTTACAAATTTGCAGACTTGAAAACAGTAAAATGGTGGCATTGTAGACATCAGTTTAATTTATTGCCTCTATTTAATTTTTAGATTACCAACTTTTAGGTTTTTCAGAATTCCATTGAAGTTTAAAAACTTTTTTTTTTGGATAATACTTTAAATGAGAAAATAAAAATTATAAGCAATATATATCAAATTATATTCAAATTATAAAATATAAATATAAAATTATATTTATATAATAGTTTTATATAACTTATTTATCAGTAACTAAAAGAATGTTATCAATTTATTATATGAATCATAATGCATGTGCTTATTTATGAAACGGAAGAGTTTTAGGAGAACTCGTAAGAGTTTTATAATATATTAAAAAAAATATATATGTGTTACCTATAAAATTTAAGACTAACAGCTAGCTTTGATTTTTTTCAGGCCACATTGAAACGAGATATTGTGTAAAGAGGTTTTCAAAGAAGTCGTTTCACAACAATCGAAAAGCTTCCAATTCGCGAGAAATCCGCAAAAGCATTCGATACATAATCATTTAAAAGTTTGCTTAATTTCGTTAGTGTAATTTTAATTATTTTGTTTGAAATAAATCAATCAAGTTATAAATAAATTTGCTTTTACTGTAAATTTTAAACATTTAAACGTAGTTTTGCAAGATTTACAATGGGTAAACCTAGTGGGACCCTTACGGGATACCCGGCGGGCATATCTATATGGGCCCCAGAGGAAAACCGCGGCCAAGATCCGGCGGGTTCCTGATGGGTTTCCCATATGGGTCCCAGTTGCAAACCCGAATGGGACCCTTATGGTTTTAAAGTACGGGATTTGTCTGGGACCCATACGGGATACCCGGTGGGCATACCCATATGGGCCCCATATGGAAACCGCGACCAAGATCCGGCGAGATACCGTCGGTCTTCCCATACGGGACCCAGTTGACGACCCGTATGGGCCCCGTACGGTACCCGTGTGTCAATGTTGGCTGCGTTATACCTATCATCTATCTTTTGCATCAAAAATTATGTTATTCAAACTAATATAGTTTCTGAACAAATCATGTTTTTAAAATAATATTTTTTTAATGAGCTGAAAATTAATTTGGCTTTCAATAACAACTAAGCTAAATTTATTTTGATAAAACTAATTTTTGAGCAATGTCCACTGATTGGCCCACTGTGTGACTTCACCTTCATCAAAAAACCTTGCACATTTTATCGTTCCAGTTTCTTTGTAGTCTCTCGAAACTTCATATTCTTAAATAATTTTTTTTTTTTAATGTAAAATTTTTTTAATGTAAAATTTTTTTTTAATGTAAAATTTTTAATGAAAAATGTCAGGCGAAAAATCATCCAAGACTGAAATAATCTTAATTTTTTATTTCATTTAATTGAATTTTTTTTTCATAGGTCTAAAAGGGTTTTTTTCGTTTTTTTCAATGATCAAATTTCGGAGATCCACTTTTCTTCGTCAAACTAGAGCAAATCCCTTATCTGCCTCGTACTTAATCCGACCCTGTCTCCTTGTATAAATCTAGAAAAACATGATGATGTAAAAATCTAGAAAATGATGTAAAAATCTAGAAAAACATCATTAATGATGTAAAAATCTCATCAATCCGTAGAAAAACATCATTAATCCGTTACTCAAAAACCTAACAAAAGAATGTAAAACTGAGTTCATTTTAGGGGATTTCAACATTGATCTGTTAAAGTATGACACAGATTCATATACTAGAGACTTTTTAGATTCACTCACCTCAAATTACTTTCTACCACACATTGTCCACCCTATTCGTATCTGTAAAACATCAAAAACACTAATAGACAACATCTTTTCAAATATTAAATCAAATAAATATAAAGCAGGGAATCTTACCACCTCAATCTCAGATCATCTTCCCCAATTTCTAATAGCTTATAATATTCTTGAACCACCGCCTAATAAAAAGATCTTAATCTAGGAAAGAAAAGGAAGTTGCATTTAGAAACGATTTTCACAACCTTAGTTTAGACAGGGAACCAAAAATATACCCTGATACTTGTACTCAGTCTCTTGAGAATACTATTTCCAACATTAATCTACTGCTCGATATCCATGCGCCTCTGAAAAAGCTTAACAAACAAAACATTAAATTCAAGACTAAACCATGGATATCATATGAACTCAAGCACTCTATACAGCACAAAAATAATCTCTTTAAAAAATATATTAGATCTAAAAATCAAACAAATAAAACCATATTTCATAATGAGTATAAAACATTTCGTAATAACCTCCAATCTAAACTCAAAGAAAGCAACAAAAAAAAAAAAAATACTATGATAATTATTTTACCGAAAACATAAAAAATATAAAAGCAACATGAAAAGGCATTAAAAACATTATTAATATTAAAAGTAACTCTCAAACAACTCCTAATGTAATCATACATAACAATAAAACAATAACAAACCCCTTTAATATTTGTAATGCTTTCAATAACTACTTTACTAACATTTGTAAGGATGTCCAGGCAACAATTCCTTCATCCATAAATCATTTCACATATTACTTATCAAGTCCTCTTCAAAAATCTTTCTTTATAAAACCTACTGACGAACATGAAATTTCAAAAATTATCAACTCTTTAGACGCAAATAAAGCTTCTGGACCAAATGGTCTGCCTGTTAAAATTCTAAAACTATTGAAAACGGAGCTCTCAAGAATTCTTTCTAACATTTTTAATATCTCGTTCTCAAGTGGTATTTTCCTAGAAAACTTAAAAACTGCCGAAGTTGTACCTATTTTTAAAACTGATTCAAAACTATTAATATCAAACTATAGCCCGATTTCCCTCCTCTCCATTATTGATAAAATGCTTGAATAGCTCATGTTTAACCGCTTATACAAATACTTCAATGAAAATTAACTGTTTTGTGAGTAACAATTTGGTTTTCGAACAAACTACTCTCATCACTTGCTTTATTAAGTCTAACAGAAAAAGTTAAAGATTCTCTGGATGAAGGAATGTTTGGATGTTGCATTTTTATCGACCTTTAAAAGGCATTTGACACTGTAGATGTTGACATTTTACTTTAAAAGCTATCCAACTATGGTATTAGAGGAGTCTCAAACTCTTGGTTCAAATCTTTCCTTAATAATAGAACTCAATTAGTATCCATTAGTGGGATGAGCTCAGACCTAAACGATATCAAAGTAGGTGTTCCTCAGGGATCTGTCCTTGGCCCTTTATTGTTTCTTATTTATATAAATGACATGTCTAAAGCTTTAAAATTTTGTAGAGTCCAACACTTTGCAGATGACACAAACCTTCTCTATTTTAACAAGTCTATAAAAAAACTCAACAAATATGTTAACTATGATCTTAAAAAACTATGCCTCTGGCTAAATGCCAACAAAATTTCCCTCGACTCCAAAAAAACTGATTTAATATTATTTAAAAGTTATTGAATTTCTACCAAATAATTCACATTAATTCCCATCTTTTAACAGACTACAAATTTTAAAACTGCATGATATAATCAAAATTGAAAATTGTTTATTTATTCACAGCTGCCTAAACAAAAAGCTACCTCCTATATTTAATAAATGGTTTACTCTACGCAGTACAATTAGCTGTCAACTTACAAGAAATTCTTGCAGAGGTGCACTGAGTGTGCAAAAATATAATACAAAATCCTACGGCAAACTTTCCTTTAAATACTCTGCATTAATGGACTGGAATCAAATTCAAAAAAAAACAAAATCAATCCCTTTTAGCAACTTTTAGGAAATTAAAATACTACTTGCTAAATCAAGATAAATAGAAACAACAGCTGTATCACTGGTGATAATAGATAAATCACCATAAAAAATGTATAAGATACAAATATGAATGTAGACTAATTGCAAGCTTCTGTGGGTGTATTATTTATTTTATTTGCTTCTTTTTTTTCTTTTTTTCTTTTCTTTTTCTTTTGTTTTGTTTTGTTCATGGTCGCTCTCCTCGATTTAGCCTAGCTATCTGAGAGTGAACCATCCATAATATAGACTGTACAAATATTTTTTATAACTTATAACATTCTTATGTAAAACATCTATATTTCTGGTAAATATATTGCTTTTTTGTTGTTGTTGTTGTTGTTGTTGTTGTTGTTGTTGTTGTTGTTGTTGTTGTTGTTGTTGTTGTTGTTGTTGTTGATGTTAGTTAGATGAAATAGTTATCAACTTAATTTCACCTGAAAATTTATTCAGGGTTAATATTTATTTTATCTAACTAACATCGTTTTTTCACTATTTAAATAAAATCACTGACGTCATGATTACTGGTAAAACTCTACAAGAGTTTCTAAAAAATGAAACTATTATAAAGCATGACAAAAGTAGTGGTAAACTTGATTCCAACTGTCCCAAAGTTTTAGGAATAAAATAAAAATGTGTTTAGGGATCATACTTAAAAAGACAGACTAATTTGCAGAGGTTGATATCTGAACAGACAGAAAGGCTCAACTGGTATCATATCAGTACAAACTTAAATTTCTTGCAATAATAGATAAAATATAATAGTGAGAAATTAAAAAGCGTGGTTTTTTAATAGAGTAAATCTGTATTAAACGGATTGTGGCGTATTTTGAGTTACACAGATACTGAGGATACTGTTTAACAAAATAAAAAGTAAAACACTTTGGCTATTAATTGTCTTGAGCTCACAAAGCAAACATTTCTTTTTGAAAATGTTAGAAACGGCAAAGACTGGTTATATGAAATTATGGGTAGAAAAAATGACAAGGTAAGTCGAGAAGTTAATATCAAGACATGGATCATGAAAAGCTTTCTATATATAAAGACTAATCAGAGCCGTCCCGATGGGGAAGGGGGGGATGGGGACGGAGAAGGGGGTGTCTAGCCCCCCTGCTATATATACAATACCAACAATTTTGTTGTTATTGGCAGCAGTGGTCCACTCATTTAAGTTTCCCAACATCTGCGTTCAGGTAGATCTACGCTTTAAAAAGCCCCATTGATGAATATAAATAAATTTATTAATTAGTAAGTAATTTGAAAGGCATTCTGCAACGATTGACTCTATAACTTTACAAACAATGCACGTCATAGAAATAGGTCTATAGTTTGCTGTTAAAGATGGGTTTTCTTTCTTGAGATGGGGCACACTATAGCGGTTTACCAGATAGCAGGTATGACATTTTTTTTAAATTGACAATTAAACAGAATAGAAAGAGGAACACAAATGGGATTTGCGATTGATTTTAAAAATATTACTGGTAAACGTTTTTTGAAGGCTAACTTCTGAATGGCTTGAGGTTGGATATTGTTATTTTTTTATTGCATAGTGCTGAAAATTTTGATAAAATTGTGTATTTTTGCCAACTCCTACTTTGCACATATTCTTTCTTGTACTTTCATGCTTGTACTGCTTAGAAATAATGCTTAGAACCTTCAAGAACATTCCGGAATGTAAAGAAAATCTTCACAAACTTCACTTCACCAAACTTCAGATAATCAAAAAAAAATTAAAGGAATAGCACACCAAGAGCTAAATCTGCACTTTTATCTTGAATTTTGATACTACTACAATGATCGGTAGAAGTTTGGACAATTTTAAATTGAGTTTTACCAAACACCACCTAGTCAATTGTAATGACTTTTTTTTTATATAATGATGCTTACATAATTATTTTTTATTTCAGCAATAATAAATTGAGCAAGTAATTTAATTTTTTGTAAAGTACCACCATCATCTAAACAAATTTACTTTGCGCTACTCTTTTTGTAGCATTAATCCAAAAATCTCGAAAATTTTTAACACTATTTGCACATTTTCCTCTTTTCCTCGATATTCCCTTCACAATTTCCCAGTAAGATTCAATAAATCGCTGCTCAGGACAGTTTGATGGATTAGCACCCTTTGGAACATCATTGACTCTATTTTTCTAATACCTGCATTACCTTTTTGAATAGTAAATCAATGCCAGATCTGGGCAAAATAAGGTTGATTGCTTGTGCTTTTTAATCAGATGAAGGAGTCGTTTTTTCAAGTATTTATTCTCATATAGATCTGATGTCAAAGATTGACTTTTCATGAATGAAGAGCTTTTACAACCACAACCGCAAATAGCCTGGCACCAAAGCTGTTATGAAATAGCCTGCCATACAAATAGAGCCAGCTCGTAAGCATATCTTAATGTGTGCAAAATAAAATTGCCGCCCTTAATAATGATCAAATTTTATCAGAACGCCGTATATTTTGGACAATTTTTCATTTACTGTTGATCTTAAAATTTGCCGCCTGTGTGCTTTGCACACTTCGCACACGCCATCAGCCGGTACTGCATGCAAGGAACTTAGGATTGAATTTTTCTAACTCGAATATACTTAAATTTGTCAAAAGCTTTATAAGAATATGACTTTAATTTGCATATAAAACTTGAAAAGAAATATCTCCTGCTGACCATCTTCTTTGACTTAACATTTGATAGTAACTTTCCTGATCTTTTCTACACCACTTACAAGACCAGAACAATTTATCTGCTATTTGTGAGTTAAAGAAACACAGAAATTATGCAGACATTGAAGAAACCCAAAAAAGCCAACTGACAGCTGTCAACAGCTTGTCATACCAACTAAATTTAAAGAATGTGCTGCACAAGGACTAAAATCAATATTTTGGCTCTCATTTTTCAGTTGCGCTTTTAGGTCTTGATTTTCCAGACGTTGTCAGATAATGAGCAAACAATCAGTGATGTAATCAGTGATGTAGTCAACTAATGAGCCAACAACCAAGTATATAGACGTTTTAGACGCCTCGCTAACAATTGGTTGCAGAATATTTTTTGTTATCAAGAATATGATTTCCTCAAAAATTGCCAATAAAATAAATGAAACATTTCTTCTGTCCTAATTTTCTTAGTTTTCCAAGTGTTTAGCAAGAAATGGGTCAAAGTTTGAAATGGATCAATTTTTAAAAAACGAACTCCAAAGCCCTGAAAAAGTTTCCATTACTGAAGACGTCTATTTATTCTGAGTCATCTCTGCACAAAACTTCAAGCAATCAACAACTCTTCTCACAACATCCCTTCAGCAACACTTTTCATCATTCAACTGATGTTTCTAATAAACATTAATATTTCCTTTTATTGTGATATTTCTAAAATAGCATTGGACTTCATCAGGGAGCTGTTTGCTTTGTTTATGCCTCTGTGTGGAATGCTGTCAATGTTATCATCCAGTCTGAAGTTACCATCAAAATCTTGAGAAAAAAAAACAGTAGAAGAAACAAAATATTTTTCGAGTGGACGATGAATAAATAAGTTAATAAATAAAGCCAAAAGTGAATAAATAAGCTCTTTGAAAATTCACCATTTTCCAACTTAAAAGAAAAATAGTTTAGAGACCTGAAATATGCTTTTGTCTTTTTTTTTGCATTTTTCAAAATCTTTGTTTGAAACTTTTTGATTCGGTATTTCTTTTTATATAAATCCAGTAGTTTTGCGATTCTTTACCTTTACAATCCTGGGTCAGACATATTGAAAAACTGAACTAAATTTAAAAAAATATTAGTTTGATTTAGTTCAGTTTTTCATTTAAAAGTGACTTATGCAGTAAAAGTTTCTAAATTTAAGCTCGTAACATAACACATATTATGCTGATGACACATGCTCATAATCCTCTTTCAGCCTTTTTATCAATTAAAAAAAAAGAGTTCGTATATTACATTAAAAAGTTAAACAAAAAATATACATATGACAAAAACAAACTGGAAGCCATAAAGCCAACAGAGTTTACAAATAATCTGTTACATCTGAAACATAAGTCCAACTACAAAAACAGGTTTACCTTCTTATTCAGCACAATCATATTATTTTACGTATAAAAAGCTGGACATTTTATACATTTTTGGGCCCTTGCAGTAGTGATATAGAGAGCCTAACAAACCCGTAATTACAGCAGCATATATGTTTTAAAAGTGGGAGCCCCTACTGGGTTTCTATTTTTCGGAGGTCGGGCGCAACTGCGACCGTATTACATTGCTTTTAACCATAACATAAGATTGCATAAAATAAAAATATAAAACTCTTTCAAGAAAACATGATTTGAATACTTAAGGGGATGATTTAAAAACAAAACAAATACAAAAAAGCGATAAAAAGATCATCGAAAAGAATAAAGCAAAAAGAGTTGAACATGTCGCTTAAGATATAATATTTTTCCGAATCCATTCCATACCATTCTAAAAAAGAAAAACCATCTCAAATAAACGGAGAATTTCTAAAAAAATAACATGATAAAAAATTAATAACTAACCGAAAGACCTTCCCGCAAATCGCTGAACACATTTGAGTTTGCCACGCTCGAACTTTAATGCTATTCAAATGAAGACCTTCCATCAACTAAAAAAACATATATATATATATATATATATATATATATATATATATATATATATATATATATATATACATATATGTATACATATATTTAAATATATATATATATATATATGTATATATATATATATATATATATATATATATATATATATATATATATATATATATATATATATATATATATATATATATATATATATATATATATATATATATATATAAATAGCGTGGTCCAACATCTGACTGAATTTATTTTTTTAGTTGATGGAAGGTTTTAATTTGAATAGCATTAAAGATCGAGCGTGGCAAATTCAAATGTGTTCAGCGATTAGCGGTGAAGGTCTTTCGGTTAGTTATTACTTTTTTATCATGTTATTTTTTTAGAAATTCTCCGTTTACATTTTAAAAATTGTTTTTTTTTAGAATGGTATGGAATGGATTCGGAAAAATATTAAATCTTAAGCGACATGTTCAACTCTTTTTGCATTATTCTTTTCGAAGATCTTTTTATCGTTTTTTTGTATTTGTTTTGTTTTTTAATCATCCCCTAAAGTATTCAAATCATGTTTTCTTGAAAGAGTTTTATATTTTTATTTTATGCAATCTTATGTTATGGTTTTAGTATTTGGGATTAGAAACTGTTTAGAAATAATTATATTTTATATTTAAAACAAAGATTTTATAAATCTAACAGTATAAATTAGATAATTTATAAAAATAATATATAAACCATTCGCCAATATTAATTTGTTCATACAATTTAAGAAATAAAGTTTAATGTATACTTTTTGATTTATTAAATGGATTTAAAAATGCAGTTTTCATCAATTATATATATATATATATATATATATATATATATATATATATATATATATATATATATATATATATATATATATATATATATATATATATATATATATATACATATACATATATATATATATATATATATATATATATATATATATATATATATATACATATATATATATATATATATACATATATATATATATATATATATATATATATATATACATATATATATATATATATATATATATATATATATATATATACATTTACATATATGAATGTAGAATAAGATGATTTAAAGAAAACGTCTGTTTTTAAATCTCTTTATAGTTGGTAGTCGCTGTTTTGCTAAGCTATCTGCACAGTCACGATTATTTGTTTAAAGTTTTTTTAATGAGCACATATATAGATGTAAAAAAAATCTTCTTAAAAAACGGTTTTATTAAATTCGTTTGTGTGTAATGTATTTTATAAAGTTTATAAGTTTTAATGAAATTGGTTTGAAATGTAATTTTTTGTTTTAGCTAATAAAAACTTATAAATATGTCTCGTATTATTTTGAAAAAACGTCTCACGTGTATCAAGAGCTTTTCGTGCAACCACAGTGTGATGACAAATAGAAGTAAGCGTTCAATCCTTACTGAAGCTATTATAGAGCGTGAAGAAAAGTATGGCGCGCTCAATTATTCACCCATCCCAGTTGCCTTGTGTAGAGGTAAGGGAGCTTATGTATGGGATGTAGATGGTCGACGTTATTATGATTATCTTAGTGGCTATTCAGCTTTAAATCAAGGACATTGTCATCCTAAAATTATAGATGCTTTAAAAACACAAGCTGATATTCTCACTTTAACATCTAGAGCGTTTTTTAATAATGTGCTAGGGGAGTTTGAAGAGTATGCCTCTAAATTATTTGGTTATGACCGCGTTCTTCCAATGAATAGTGGTGCAGAAGGTGGTGAAACAGCTTGTAAACTTGCGAGGAAGTGGGCTTACAAAGTAAAAGGTATTCCTGAAAATCAAGCCAGAATAATATTTGCTGAGAATAATTTTTGGGGAAGAACTCTTTCAGCATGTTCAAGCTCAACGGACCCAGACTGCAAAAACGATTATGGTCCTTATATGCCTGGTTTCTATATTGTTCCGTACAATGACATTTCAGCTTTAGAGGTACAAATCAGGTGATATTAAATGCCTGGCTTTTAATTTTATTATTCATCATAAAAACATTTCGTTTACTTGTACATATTCTCTTTCTCCAACATATTTTGTTTCAGGAGAAGCTTAAACACCCACATACATGTGCTTTCATGGTCGAACCAATTCAAGGCGAAGCTGGAGTTATTGTTCCTGACTTTGGTTATCTTAAAAAAGTCCGCGAACTTTGTACTAAATATAACGTAAGTAAAATTTAGTTATTTACACCGGTTTCGTATTAAAGGGAAAGGGGTAAGTCATTGAAAACTATATGGTAACAACTAAGAAAATATCTTTAAATGTATTTGAAAAATAACTATGCAACATAATTAGCCAGCAGTTTATTTGGGTAGTTAGAAAACCCGGTCCTATTGCAATGTGAATAAATTCTGAAGTTTTTTTTGCAGTTCTGAAGTGATCCCTTAACACCTTTAGACACAACACATGGATTACTCTAAATGATAGTGCCAACTTAACGTAAAAGAAAATACCAATCATTGATTCGGTTTACCAAATTATCTAGTGAATTATTCTTATTTTTATTACAAAGACTTGTATAAAAATTAATACCTTTATTAAAACAAACAAAAAAAATGTCAAAACGAAAAAAAATATTAAATTAAACGATTGATCCATTAATTCTTGATTATACTATCTTATGAAACCTTTTTTTATAGGGACAGCCTTATGAGTAAAGCTTTTACACAACTTTACGAGTTAAACATTTAAATGGTTTGTGTGGGTCCAAGACTAGAAGCGATTTTACGGAGAGAATGTCCTAACGATTCTACAAGGGGGTGTCCGGAATCGTATGAATAACAAATATTTGTGTTTATACTAATGTGAAATAAGGATTTTTAAATAATCGGGGTAGAAGAAAGCCTAAAAACATTTTGATTAAAAAAAAAGTTTCAACGCTAAAATAGTTAAAATTGTGTTGACAAATAAAAAATTTCAATAAAATGTATTTTTGCATTTAAAAATTACAGCATTTAAGATTTGTTTATGACCTCTGCGAAACGTCAGCAGTTGCCTGAATCACATAGCGCGGTTTAATTTTTGCTTGTATAGAAAAAAAAAAAAAAAAAAAATAGTAGAAATTTAAATAACAACAAAATTTTGTTGTCTATTTTTAAATGTAAATGTTTTATTTTTTATATTAAATGTCAAATCTATTTTATCAAAAAGGTTCGTTTAAGCTTAAATTTGTAGGAGAGAGCGGGGTTGGTTGACATGTCACTCTGGTTAGTTGTCACAAAGTTTATTGCTGAAAATTTAGATAGGATTTAGAATTTCTAAATAGTGCAATAGAAACCTTATTTAAAAAAGACATTTTCACAGTTATTTCCATCTTTATAGCGTGTAGAAAAAAAGTCGTTTTTTATATATATATATTTATTTGTCTTAACAAAAATTATCTTGTGTTTCGAATTTACATTTATAAAGTTTTTTATTCATTTGAGAAACGTTATCTATAAAAATTCTCATGAAAGTCACACGCTTTTGGGTAAATTTACAGGTGTCTTTCTACAAACATGGAAAGGGTTACTTGTCACAAAATAAATGGCGACAGTTTGCCTCGACTGTGCGCGTTATTTTTTTTTAACCGCTTATTCAAATATATAATGTCATTCAAAAGTACAACACTAGCTGTATCACAGGTAGTGATATCGTACCAATAATAGTTTAAGTGGTTTTGCTGCAATGAGTATTTACCCATTAAACCCTAATATTTTTACTGATGCTGATTATTGACCTAATTATGTAACTGATCGCCCAATCCATTCTTCACATACTGATTCACATAAAGAAATCTACCAACCGTATTCAGTTCAACTAGAACTAGCAAAAAAAAGGTTTAAAGAATTTATTCAGATATCGGCTAATCAGCTAGATAGAAGCATAAAAGATCCAACACGGCTCAATTACTTAGTTAGTTTTTAAAAACTAAAGCAGGTCAAAGTTTTCAAAACAAGCAAAATAATCAAACCAAAAATTCTAAATTACATATGAATGAAAGTAAATTAAAGTTGTAGAAAGTCAAATATTGCTAAAAAAAAAAAAAGCACTGACTGTTTTAAATTTATCGAAAAATGAAGAATATTTATGTATCTATTTTTTTGAATCATTTGCTTATAGCAGATCGAGAGAACGGTGGATTCAATGTCAGCTTAACAAAAATGCACTTATGATAAATGCATACCAGGCATCCTGCAGTTTATTTGTGAGATCTGCTCTTCTTACAACATAAACTAAAACACCTTTTTTAAAAACACTTGTTAAATTTGTAATTTGTGTTGTACTTTTGAAAAAAAAAGGGTCTTTTCAGCATATTACATTTTCTTTATTTATTTTAAAACTTATTCCATGATTAAGATTATTCCATGTCTCTGGAAGTACCGCGCTCAACTTGTTTTTCATGCGCAGCAACCTTATTCGTCAAGTTTTGTGTTTCAGAGTTAGAGAGTCGAGGGAGGATTGTAACCACAATAAGTAGCCTCCTCGACTATAGTGGCCTTAAGTTGGTGAAATCATTTTTTTGTTTTTTTTGTTTTCAGAATAATCTGAAAACAAACAAAAAAAAAATGATTTCACCATAAACTTTAGTCTCAAAGATAAACTTTGATTTGACCATAAACATTAGTCTCAAAGATAAACTTTAGAATTGCAACAACAAAATCAGGTTGTACTCAAATTTGCATTAACTGGTTATAATCTAAACATACCAAGAAAGGTGACAACCAACCTCACACTTTGTGACAACCAACCCTGTGGTTGGGATTGGTTGTGACACTACAGAGGGCTTTGAAAATGATTTTACAGCAAAATAAATTGAATTCAAAGTCACGAAATTATTGTAGTAGTTACTAGAAATAGTTAAAACTACCTTTGTACAAAGTTTGATTTAACGAAAAATAAAATAAACAGTTTAAAACGTAAAAAGAGTGACAACCAACCCCTCTCTCTCTCTCCTATCATTTCGGAAAATACTTATATAAACAGTTTTTCAAATCCTAGTTTAAATGTAAATGGTTAAATAGCTTTGTTTATATTAAATGTCATATCGATTTTATTAAAAATGTTTGTTTACATTTAAAGAATAAATATTTTAAATAAAGTGAAATTTTTGCTGAGACTCATATAAATTGGGCAGTCAGTATAAGGAACACTGAATAGAAAACTTTCCTCATACAAATCATTTGGAAGGTGTTTTCAAACAACCAAACAAAAAATTTATTTATAATTCAAAACAAATAGTCAAAGAAGGTAAATTATCAATAAAAGTTTGAACTTCTTTGACATAAACATCAATAGACGATAGTTAAAAGTTCCCTTTGTCCGAAAGTTCCTTGTTTTAAATTAATTATATTTTATTTGAATTCACCTCCCCAAAGCAATAAAAGCGATTTAATTCGAGGATGCTACTTTAGTTGTGGTTACAACCCTCTCTCAACTCTATAACTCCGAAACACTAACCTTGACGAACAAGGCCGCTGCGTGGAGATACCAAGTACACCAAAAAAAGATGACGACGCCTCTGTCCAAAATACTTTCTTATTGTACACAAATAATTGCCTCTAGACGTATTACAACGTTTTTAACAACAACTATACAAAGAAAAATTTTAAAAAACAAAATTTTGGAATAAAAAGTGACAAGTTTTACATCAAAGGTAATATTTAAAGTTTGATATGTTGCTTCATTAATTCTTATTATATTATCTATACTTGATTTGCTAAATAAAATTAGAAACATATTTTCAGGTATTATGGATTGCCGATGAGGTACAAACGGGATTATGCCGCACTGGAAAGTATGAGAATGTTTAAAAATAAATATTTATTGTAATTATATCAAATAGAAAATTATTTAAAACCATATTTTTGTGCTAACCTAATACTGTTTAAAACATTATTTTTGTGCTAAACTATATATCATTTAAAACTATACATTTTTTTTATTTAAGTACATTTAAAATCCCTCTGCTTAGGTTGCTTTGTGTGCAATATGAAGATGCAAGACCTGATATAGTTGTACTCGGAAAAGCTCTATCTGGAGGAACAATGCCTGTCAGTATATTTATGCATAAATTACGCATTACAACTTGCTTAATAATAAAACTTTTTTAAAAACTCGTAATTTTTTATTTATTATTTATTTTTCTCCAGATATCAGCTGTATTAGCTGACGATGAAGTCATGTTAACAATTAAACCTGGTCAAGTATAATTTTTACTATTTTATTTTTTTGGTTAAAAAACTAAAAATTATAAAATAATAATTCCTCATTTTTCTTTTAGCATGGCTCAACATTTGGTGGCAACCCTCTGGCTAGCAAAGTTGCAATAGCGTCTCTTGAGGTTACCGTAAAATTAAAAAAGATAACATCTAAACCAATAATTCTAAATGTGTTGTTGGATTATTGCTTAAACTAGATTATTTCAAAAATATTTATATAAATCATTTGAATAAAAAGATCAGTTTTCAAGCAATTTTATTTTTTAGGTTTTGATTGAAGAAAAACTTGCAGAGAATTCAATGAAACTTGGTAATATTTTTAGAAAAGAGCTGTCGGCCAAACTTAATCCTAAAGTTGCCACATTAGTTCGTGGAAAAGGACTTTTAAATGCTGTCGTTGTTCCAAAAACAAAAGGTATATAACATTATCAAAAATGCATTAGTAGTAAGGGCCCTGTCCTATAATACATTTTCAAAAAAAAAAAATTATAAATATAACCACTTGTTGGAATCTATTTAACAAAAAAAAAGACCTCTTCTTTTTAAGCAATGAAATTTTTGCACATACTTTTTTATTAATATCTTATATATTATATATACTATTTTATATATCGTAATATTAAATAATCTTTATTTATTATATACGACATTGAATTAAACGATTATAGACAACATATTTATTAAAACAGACCAATCGCTATTCATGACCTCGGTATATGTTTTCTAAATGGTATCAAGTTTTGTAAAATTCTTGTTTTACGTAATCGTAAAATTATGTAAAACTATTTAGTAAACCTGTATTGTAAGTTTTTTAGGTCAGGGCTAATGATAAATATATATATATATATATATATATATATATATATATATATATATATATATATATATATATATATATATATATATATATCTATATATATATATATATATCTATATCTATATATACATATATATATATATATATATATATATATATATATATATATATATATATATACGTATATATATTTACGCAACATTTTGGTGATCTGGTACTAATGCTTTTAAAAATGTTTAATTTTCTTTTATGATTTTTTTTTAATTAAAAGTTAGAAAAATTGATCAGTTATTTTTTATTCTGGTCTATTTTTTATAATGGTCCACGAATACAATAAACAAATGGCTTATTCGAAAATGAATATCAACAAATTTGCAACAAAGATTTCTTTATTTGTTTATCTTCTTTTAATATCAAGAGTACAACGCTAAATAGAAATTCAAAAGTTGACGAAAAAATAATTATGGTTAAAAAAAGTATATAGAACATTTTACCAATGTATTTCGCAAGTGAAACCTAGTTCTACAATCAAAGAGTTTTCAAAGAGCTTATTTATTCACTTTTGGCTTTATTTATTAACTTATTTATTCATCGTCCACTCGAAAAATATTTTGTTTCTTCTACTGTTTTTTTTCTCAAGATTTTGATGGTAACTTCAGACTGGATGATAACATTGACAGCATTCCGTACAGAGGCATAAACAAAGCAAACAGCTCCCTGATGAAGTCCAATGCTATTTTAGAAATATCACAATAAAAGGAAATATTAATGTTTATTAGAAACATCAGTTGAATGATGAAAAGTGTTGCTGAAGGGATGTTGTGAGAAGAGTTGTTGATTGCTTGAAGTTTTGTGCAGAGATGACTCAGAATAAATAGACGTCTTCAGTAATGGAAACTTTTTCAGGGCTTTGGAGTTCGTTTTTTAAAAATTGATCCATTTCAAACTTTGACCCATTTCTTGCTAAACACTTGGAAAACTAAGAAAATTAGGACAGAAGAAATGTTTCATTTATTTTATTGGCAATTTTTGAGGAAATCATATTCTTGATAACAAAAAATATTCTGCAACCAATTGTTAGCGAGGCGTCTAAAACGTCTATATACTTGGTTGTTGGCTCATTAGTTGACTACATCACTGATTACATCACTGATTGTTTGCTCATTATCTGACAACGTCTGGAAAATCAAGACCTAAAAGCGCAACTGAAAAATGAGAGCCAAAATATTGATTTTAGTCCTTGTGCAGCACATTCTTTAAATTTAGTTGGTATGACAAGCTGTTGACAGCTGTCAGTTGGCTTTTTTGGGTTTCTTCAATGTCTGCATAATTTCTGTGTTTCTTTAACTCACAAATAGCAGATAAATTGTTCTGGTCTTGTAAGTGGTGTAGAAAAGATCAGGAAAGTTACTATCAAATGTTAAGTCAAAGAAGATGGTCAGCAGGAGATATTTCTTTTCAAGTTTTATATGCAAATTAAAGTCATATTCTTATAAAGCTTTTGACAAATTTAAGTATATTCGAGTTAGAAAAATTCAATCCTAAGTTCCTTGCATGCAGTACCGGCTGATGGCGTGTGCGAAGTGTGCAAAGCACACAGGCGGCAAATTTTAAGATCAACAGTAAATGAAAAATTGTCCAAAATATACGGCGTTCTGATAAAATTTGATCATTATTAAGGGCGGCAATTTTATTTTGCACACATTAAGATATGCTTACGAGCTGGCTCTATTTGTATGGCAGGCTATTTCATAACAGCTTTGGTGCCAGGCTATTTGCGGTTGTGGTTGTAAAAGCTCTTCATTCATGAAAAGTCAATCTTTGACATCAGATCTATATGAGAATAAATACTTGAAAAAACGACTCCTTCATCTGATTAAAAAGCACAAGCAATCAACCTTATTTTGCCCAGATCTGGCATTGATTTACTATTCAAAAAGGTAATGCAGGTATTAGAAAAATAGAGTCAATGATGTTCCAAAGGGTGCTAATCCATCAAACTGTCCTGAGCAGCGATTTATTGAATCTTACTGGGAAATTGTGAAGGGAATATCGAGGAAAAGAGGAAAATGTGCAAATAGTGTTAAAAATTTTCGAGATTTTTGGATTAATGCTACAAAAAGAGTAGCGCAAAGTAAATTTGTTTAGATGATGGTGGTACTTTACAAAAAATTAAATTACTTGCTCAATTTATTATTGCTGAAATAAAAAATAATTATGTAAGCATCATTATATAAAAAAAAAGTCATTACAATTGACTAGGTGGTGTTTGGTAAAACTCAATTTAAAATTGTCCAAACTTCTACCGATCATTGTAGTAGTATCAAAATTCAAGATAAAAGTGCAGATTTAGCTCTTGGTGTGCTATTCCTTTAATTTTTTTTTGATTATCTGAAGTTTGGTGAAGTGAAGTTTGTGAAGATTTTCTTTACATTCCGGAATGTTCTTGAAGGTTCTAAGCATTATTTCTAAGCAGTACAAGCATGAAAGTACAAGAAAGAATATGTGCAAAGTAGGAGTTGGCAAAAATACACAATTTTATCAAAATTTTCAGCACTATGCAATAAAAAAATAACAATATCCAACCTCAAGCCATTCAGAAGTTAGCCTTCAAAAAACGTTTACCAGTAATATTTTTAAAATCAATCGCAAATCCCATTTGTGTTCCTCTTTCTATTCTGTTTAATTGTCAATTTAAAAAAAATGTCATACCTGCTATCTGGTAAACCGCTATAGTGTGCCCCATCTCAAGAAAGAAAACCCATCTTTAACAGCAAACTATAGACCTATTTCTATGACGTGCATTGTTTGTAAAGTTATAGAGTCAATCGTTGCAGAATGCCTTTCAAATTACTTACTAATTAATAAATTTATTTATATTCATCAATGGGGCTTTTTAAAGCGTAGATCTACCTGAACGCAGATGTTGGGAAACTTAAATGAGTGGACCACTGCTGCCAATAACAACAAAATTGTTGGTATTGTATATATAGCAGGGGGGCTAGACACCCCCTTCTCCGTCCCCATCCCCCCCTTCCCCATCGGGACGGCTCTGATTAGTCTTTATATATAGAAAGCTTTTCATGATCCATGTCTTGATATTAACTTCTCGACTTACCTTGTCATTTTTTCTACCCATAATTTCATATAACCAGTCTTTGCCGTTTCTAACATTTTCAAAAAGAAATGTTTGCTTTGTGAGCTCAAGACAATTAATAGCCAAAGTGTTTTACTTTTTATTTTGTTAAACAGTATCCTCAGTATCTGTGTAACTCAAAATACGCCACAATCCGTTTAATACAGATTTACTCTATTAAAAAACCACGCTTTTTAATTTCTCACTATTATATTTTATCTATTATTGCAAGAAATTTAAGTTTGTACTGATATGATACCAGTTGAGCCTTTCTGTCTGTTCAGATATCAACCTCTGCAAATTAGTCTGTCTTTTTAAGTATGATCCCTAAACACATTTTTATTTTATTCCTAAAACTTTGGGACAGTTGGAATCAAGTTTACCACTACTTTTGTCATGCTTTATAATAGTTTCATTTTTTAGAAACTCTTGTAGAGTTTTACCAGTAATCATGACGTCAGTGATTTTATTTAAATAGTGAAAAAACGATGTTAGTTAGATAAAATAAATATTAACCCTGAATAAATTTTCAGGTGAAATTAAGTTGATAACTATTTCATCTAACTAACATCAACAACAACAACAACAACAACAACAACAACAACAACAACAACAACAACAACAACAACAACAACAACAACAACAACAACAAAAAAGCAATATATTTACCAGAAATATAGATGTTTTACATAAGAATGTTATAAGTTATAAAAAATATTTGTACAGTCTATATTATGGATGGTTCACTCTCAGATAGCTAGGCTAAATCGAGGAGAGCGACCATGAACAAAACAAAACAAAAGAAAAAGAAAAGAAAAAAAGAAAAAAAAGAAGCAAATAAAATAAATAATACACCCACAGAAGCTTGCAATTAGTCTACATTCATATTTGTATCTTATACATTTTTTATGGTGATTTATCTATTATCACCAGTGATACAGCTGTTGTTTCTATTTATCTTGATTTAGCAAGTAGTATTTTAATTTCCTAAAAGTTGCTAAAAGGGATTGATTTTGTTTTTTTTTGAATTTGATTCCAGTCCATTAATGCAGAGTATTTAAAGGAAAGTTTGCCGTAGGATTTTGTATTATATTTTTGCACACTCAGTGCACCTCTGCAAGAATTTCTTGTAAGTTGACAGCTAATTGTACTGCGTAGAGTAAACCATTTATTAAATATAGGAGGTAGCTTTTTGTTTAGGCAGCTGTGAATAAATAAACAATTTTCAATTTTGATTATATCATGCAGTTTTAAAATTTGTAGTCTGTTAAAAGATGGGAATTAATGTGAATTATTTGGTAGAAATTCAATAACTTTTAAATAATATTAAATCAGTTTTTTTGGAGTCGAGGGAAATTTTGTTGGCATTTAGCCAGAGGCATAGTTTTTTAAGATCATAGTTAACATATTTGTTGAGTTTTTTTATAGACTTGTTAAAATAGAGAAGGTTTGTGTCATCTGCAAAGTGTTGGACTCTACAAAATTTTAAAGCTTTAGACATGTCATTTATATAAATAAGAAACAATAAAGGGCCAAGGACAGATCCCTGAGGAACACCTACTTTGATATCGTTTAGGTCTGAGCTCATCCCACTAATGGATACTAATTGAGTTCTATTATTAAGGAAAGATTTGAACCAAGAGTTTGAGACTCCTCTAATACCATAGTTGGATAGCTTTTAAAGTAAAATGTCAACATCTACAGTGTCAAATGCCTTTTAAAGGTCGATAAAAATGCAACATCCAAACATTCCTTCATCCAGAGAATCTTTAACTTTTTCTGTTAGACTTAATAAAGCAAGTGATGAGAGTAGTTTGTTCGAAAACCAAATTGTTACTCACAAAACAGTTAATTTTCATTGAAGTATTTGTATAAGCGGTTAAACATGAGCTATTCAAGCATTTTATCAATAATGGAGAGGAGGGAAATCGGGCTATAGTTTGATATTAATAGTTTTGAATCAGTTTTAAAAATAGGTACAACTTCGGCAGTTTTTAAGTTTTCTAGGAAAATACCACTTGAGAACGAGATATTAAAAATGTTAGAAAGAATTCTTGAGAGCTCCGTTTTCAATAGTTTTAGAATTTTAACAGGCAGACCATTTGGTCCAGAAGCTTTATTTGCGTCTAAAGAGTTGATAATTTTTGAAATTTCATGTTCGTCAGTAGGTTTTATAAAGAAAGATTTTTGAAGAGGACTTGATAAGTAATATGTGAAATGATTTATGGATGAAGGAATTGTTGCCTGGACATCCTTACAAATGTTAGTAAAGTAGTTATTGAAAGCATTACAAATATTAAAGGGGTTTGTTATTGTTTTATTGTTATGTATGATTACATTAGGAGTTGTTTGAGAGTTACTTTTAATATTAATAATGTTTTTAATGCCTTTTCATGTTGCTTTTATATTTTTTATGTTTTCGGTAAAATAATTATCATAGTATTTTTTTTTTTTTTGTTGCTTTCTTTGAGTTTAGATTGGAGGTTATTACGAAATGTTTTATACTCATTATGAAATATGGTTTTATTTGTTTGATTTTTAGATCTAATATATTTTTTAAAGAGATTATTTTTGTGCTGTATAGAGTGCTTGAGTTCATATGATATCCATGGTTTAGTCTTGAATTTAATGTTTTGTTTGTTAAGCTTTTTCAGAGGCGCATGGATATCGAGCAGTAGATTAATGTTGGAAATAGTATTCTCAAGAGACTGAGTACAAGTATCAGGGTATATTTTTGGTTCCCTGTCTAAACTAAGGTTGTGAAAATCGTTTCTAAATGCAACTTCCTTTTCTTTCCTAGATTAAGATCTTTTTATTAGGCGGTGGTTCAAGAATATTATAAGCTATTAGAAATTGGGGAAGATGATCTGAGATTGAGGTGGTAAGATTCCCTGCTTTATATTTATTTGATTTAATATTTGAAAAGATGTTGTCTATTAGTGTTTTTGATGTTTTACAGATACGAATAGGGTGGACAATGTGTGGTAGAAAGTAATTTGAGGTGAGTGAATCTAAAAAGTCTCTAGTATATGAATCTGTGTCATACTTTAACAGATCAATGTTGAAATCCCCTAAAATGAACTCAGTTTTACATTCTTTTGTTAGGTTTTTGAGTAACGGATTAATGATGTTTTTCTACGGATTGATGAGATTTTTACATCATTAATGATGTTTTTCTAGATTTTTACATCATTTTCTAGATTTTTACATCATCATGTTTTTCTAGATTTATACAAGGAGACAGGGTCGGATTAAGTACGAGGCAGATAAGGGATTTGCTCTAGTTTGACGAAGAAAAGTGGATCTCCGAAATTTGATCATTGAAAAAAACGAAAAAAACCCTTTTAGACCTATGAAAAAAAAATTCAATTAAATGAAATAAAAAATTAAGATTATTTCAGTCTTGGATGATTTTTCGCCTGACATTTTTCATTAAAAATTTTACATTAAAAAAAAATTTTACATTAAAAAAATTTTACATTAAAAAAAAAAAATTATTTAAGAATATGAAGTTTCGAGAGACTACAAAGAAACTGGAACGATAAAATGTGCAAGGTTTTTTGATGAAGGTGAAGTCACACAGTGGGCCAATCAGTGGACATTGCTCAAAAATTAGTTTTATCAAAATAAATTTAGCTTAGTTGTTATTGAAAGCCAAATTAATTTTCAGCTCATTAAAAAAATATTATTTTAAAAACATGATTTGTTCAGAAACTATATTAGTTTGAATAACATAATTTTTGATGCAAAAGATAGATGATAGGTATAACGCAGCCAACATTGACATACGGGTACCGTAAGGGGCTCATACGGGTTGTCAACTGGGTTCCGTATGGGAAGACCGACGGTATATCGCCGGATCTTGGCCGCGGTTACCATACGAGGCCCATATGGCTAAGCACACCGGGTATCCCGTATGGGTCCTAGTAAAATACTGTACTTTAATACCGTAAAGGGTCCATTAAGGTTGGCGACTGGGAACCATATGGAAAACCCATCAGAAATCCGCCAGATCATGGCCGCGGTTTTCCTCTGGGGCCCATATGGGTAAGCCCGTCGGGTATCCCGTAAGGGTCCCACTAGGTTTACCCATTGTAAATCTTGCAAAACTACGTTTAAATGTTTAAAATTTACAGTAAAAGCAAATTTATTTATAACTTGATTGATTTATTTCAAACAAAATAATTAAAATTACACTAACGAAATTAAGCAAACTTTTAAATGATTATGTATCGAATGCTTTTGCGGATTTCTCGCGAATTGGAAGCTTTTCGATTGTTGTGAAACGACTTCTTTGAAAACCTCTTTACACAATATCTCGTTTCAATGTGGCCTGAAAAAAATCAAAGCTAGCTGTTAGTCTTAAATTTTATAGGTAACACATATATATTTTTTTTAATATATTATAAAACTCTTACGAGTTCTCCTAAAACTCTTCCGTTTCATAAATAAGCACATGCATTATGATTCATATAATAAATTGATAACATTCTTTTAGTTACTGATAAATAAGTTATATAAAACTATTATATAAATATAATTTTATATTTATATTTTATAATTTGAATATAATTTGATATATATTGCTTATAATTTTTATTTTCTCATTTAAAGTATTATCCAAAAAAAAAAGTTTTTAAACTTCAATGGAATTCTGAAAAACCTAAAAGTTGGTAATCTAAAAATTAAATAGAGGCAATAAATTAAACTGATGTCTACAATGCCACCATTTTACTGTTTTCAAGTCTGCAAATTTGTAACGGTGTTTAATAATAAGTTAGTTTGACAGCAAGTTGGCAAATTATGTTGATTTACGCAACTCATGCCAAAAATAGAAAATAAACGTGCGGCATTGCTCAACCTTAAAAAACCTGCACCTAAAACTTGATCTACAAAATAAAACATCTACTAAAAAGTGGAAATAATTTTTAGATGTCAAAAGTTTTTTTTTTAATGTTCTGTTCTTTAATTCAGGTCTTCAATTCAGGTTTTACTTTCAACTCTGCGCGTTTCGCTTTTCCAATTGTTGTTCGATAAAACGGCAAAAGAATTAAAAAACAGTATAGGGTCATTCCAGCTCAATTCAATTTATGCTCGGCACCATACCGTCTCAGATTTTGATGATTTTTAGAATACAAGCTTGAATTAAAGAAGACTCCACTCCAAATTTTAGTGCCTGACACCTTACGGTTTCAGAGATATTGATACTCAGTCCCAATCTCTTTTTTGGCTGTTTTTTTTAGCGCCATTTATTTTTAAAGCCAATTGCACAACACAATTAGCTTTAACTTATGAAATACTTGTTCAATAGTTGTAAAAATTTGTACCGAACTATTTTTAAGGGCGAGAAACTCAAAACTGATGGTTAAAACCCCTAAAAAACAAGCTTCTCTATGAAAATCTAGTTTCAAAATGGTATAACACTTTTTTCAAGTTTTTTGATGCCCTAGTTTATCCGGAGATGACTAAAAAATATGATTCTGAAATTTTTTCCTATATTTAACAAGCTATATAATACAAAAAAAATGCAAGGTTTTTTTTTTTTAAATCAGATTTATTTACATTTAAAGTTTTATAATAACAAAATAAGAAAAAACTGTTAATTTAATAATGAAAAAATATTATTAAATTATATGTATGTATTTTTTGCATTTTAAAAAAATTGGTTGAATCTCAGGTAGAGTTCTAACATACAAACTTGTTTGCATTTCACAAAAAAGATCTTTATTTTATGCAATCTTTATGTTTTATAGCTGAAGGATTTTCTATTAAAGAATCTAAAAAAAAAATAATTATTGTAAAATTATTTCTTTCCAGAACTAAAAAATTGTATAACAATATGAATGATAAAAAAAGATGTTCAATTGGATTAATAAAGAAAGAAGTTTGTCACAAACAAACATGTAAAATCCAATGATATCAAGAAATTGTCAAGTCTTAATGATTTTAATAAAAACTTGATAATTAGTCGTTCTGGTATTGAAATTAATGAAAATTCATCAGTTTGCCAACACTATGAATATATTTACTTAAAACGTTACTCAACGATCCACATAACTTGCTGTAATCCATTTCATTTACACAATGAAAAAAGAAGAAAAGGTATTACAACTTAGCCATAAAACTTTTTTAAAGCTTTATTGTAATTATATAAGATTTTTTTTTGCAAAACTCTCACTGAAGCAGTAATTATAGTGTTTTTAGGAGGATGTAAAGAAATCAATATCCAACTTGCTGGAAAATTCAAAAACATTGGTATTAATGTTGTTCCTGGAGAAAAGATATGTCCCTCATGTAAGATTAAATTGAAGTCATTTAAGGATAATGGACCAGGAGAACCGACTTGCAGCCAGATTCATGAAGATTAAGATAATGAACTAACTATAAACGAATTGTTAAAAGCAAATATTAATTCTTCTTGGACGGTTATGAACATAAGTTCATGCTGCATGCTGTGAATAGACACTCAAGAGTTGATGAAAAGAAATTATTACATGTTCAAAAAACAGTAAAGTTAGGTATTGCAAGGATTTTAAATATAGATCTTGATCAGTTAATCCAAGAAGATTCCCTCAATAAATTATCTAAAGAAGTAAAAAATAAAGCGAATGACATGGATATACTTAAAGAAAAAATCAAAGAAAAAATGTTAATTTCAAATCGGAATCAGAAAATTAAACTACTAACACTGGTTCCAATTTCTTGGTCTAACAAAGATATAGAAAGAGAATTTAGTGTTTCTAATTATATGCAGAAGATATCACGCAAACTGCTGCAGAAAAATGGTATTTTGTCGTTCCCTGAAAAAAAAAAGGAAAAAGAAATATCTCAAGAGACTGTAGATAAAATTATTGAATTTTATTGTCACGATAAAAATAGTAAACAAATGGCTGGCAAAAAAGATTTTGTGAGTATAGATCGAAGATCTCACATGCAAAAGCATTTGATTCTTTCAAATCTAAAAGAACTATATGCTAAGTTTAAAATCAGTCATCTAGATATAAAGACTTGTTTTTCTAACTTTTGCTCACATCGTCCAAAATGGTGCATTGCAGTAGGAGCATCTGATACGCATACAGTATGTGTGTTCACCTACCATCAAAATGTTAAGTTAATGATTAGTGCAGTTGAATTATCAAAGGATTATCATGAACTTATTGATATGCTTGTTTGTAGTAGGGCTAACAAGAATTGCATGATACATCGTTGCCCTTTGTGTCCAGAAGATTCTTAATTAAGAATTTATCTTGAAAATGAGTTGAGTTCTCAAGAAGATACTAATGAAGACGATGATTGTTGTATAGATTACAAACAATGGAAGACAAAAGAGTGATCTGAGCTTGTAAGTCTAACAGAAACCACAAGCAGCTTCATTAATACTCTGACAAATAAGTTACAAAAGCTTACTGTTCATTCTTTTATTGCAAAAAATCAAGCTGCTTCTTTAGGAAAATTAAAAGATGAGTTAAGTAGTACTGAGGTCATTATCCTTTGTGATTTCTCAGAAAACTATGAGTTTGTAGTACAAGACGAAGTACAAAGTTTTCACTCGAACAAAATTCAAGCAACATTGCATCCAACAGTAGTTTACTATAAAGTAAATAATGTTCTTAAGTGTGATTCAATATATTTTATCTCTGATTATTTACTGCACAATGTAGATATGGTATATCATGTGATGAAGTTAACAGTTGAACATATTAAAAGCAATATTTCTCATCAAATAGAAACTGTTCATTACTTTTCAGATGGATGTGCTGGCCAGTACAAAAACTGCAAACACTTCATAAATATATGCCACCATAAACAAGATTTTTCTCTGAAATTTACATGGTCTTTCTTTGCTACAAGTCACGGTAAATCACCCTGTGATGGTATTGGTGGGACTGTTAAACGATCAACTTCAATTGCTAGCCTTCATCGAACAACAACAAATCATATACGTACAGCATCTGCAATGTTTTATTTTTGTCAAAATAAAATCATAGGAATTAATTTTTATTACTTATCTAAGGAGTCAAACATGATAATCCGAATTGAAATGAAGCAAAGATATGCAACTGCAAAATCGTTACCAGGCACTCGCACCTATCACAATTTCATTCCAATAAGTAACACAAAAATTGGAACTAAAGTTGTTTCTGAACAATTGGAGTATTCGTTTGTTTTTAATTTTCAAACTGGTGAGATTATTAAAGAATGCTTGTTTGATATAAGCACCGGAGTGTGTGTATGTATGATATTCGATAAGAACTCATGAATCGGATTAGTTGAGGAGATTGATGTTGAAAATAAAGACTTTCAAGTTAGATTCATGCATCCATGTTACCCTTCATATTATTGGCCTTCTAGAGATGATGTGTGTTGGGTTCGATCAACAAACCTATTGGTAATGATTAATATCCCAGCATCTGTCTCAGGACAATGGCAAAATCAGTGAAATTGATCATCAACGCGTTGAAGACAGCTGGGCAAACTTTAAACCAGAGAACTAATTTTTTATAAAACTGTTAACGATTGTTAATTCTTATTGCCTTCTAATTTTAATTTTTCTTATTACAGTTTACTTATTTCAATTTATTTCTATATTTTTTGGTTTATCATTATAAGCCTTCAAATGCAAATAAATCTAATTTAAAAAATAAAACCCTTGCAGCTTTTTTATATTATGGAATTTGTTACATATAGAACCAAAAGAAAAAATTTCAGAATCATATCATTTATGCATCTTAAGATAAATATTTTTTTGTATGGAGCATCAGAAAACATACAATAAGTGTTACACCATTTTGAAAGTAGATTTTCAAAAAAGAGATTGACAGAGTATCGATATCTCTGAAACTGTATGGATTCAGATACTAAAATTTTGAGTGAAGTTTTCTTTCATTAATTTAAGCTTGTATTCCAAATATCATCAAAATCTAAGATGGCATGGTGCCAAAAATTTTTCTTTTGGTTGATTTGACACGAAATGACCCTATAGATCTATTCTTATTAAATTAAAACGTTTTTAGCTCAGCACATTTTGTCTTTTTTTTCTCCTATAGCATCGACAGCACATAAATTGAATTTCCATTTTTTTTTTTTAAATGACTTTAATTTCTACAAAGAGAAAATGCAAGTTTTCAAGTACTATGAAAACAAAATATTCATGCTTTGCTAAAGGGTGCAATGAGAATGAGACAAAGTGTACACTTTGTAATTTACTTAGTTACTTGTCCGTCGCTAACAAAGGAGCTACTGACTTAGAGCACCATGTAAACAGTGAGAAACATAAAAACCTAATCAAAGTGTCTGCGTCATTGAATAAATTAACATCTTTTTTTCAGCCTAAAAGCTCAAATATATTGCAAAAAGCCAACGCAGCTGAAGCAACTTTAGCATTTCTTACAGTTTGCCATCATCAGTCTTACAACTCGATGGTCTGCACAGCTGGTTTAATGCACAAATTATTTGAAGATTCGGAAATTTTTAAAAATATCAAATACGTTCAAAAACAAAAACTGCAGATGAAAGTACTAAAAAGTTTGAATAGATTTTTGGCTAAATCATCCTCTTTAAACAACTGGCCCAGTGTATACTAAAAAAAGTCTAAGTTCAGTTGCTTTCCATTTTTTATTATCTAATTAAGACCTTGGCTTGCTAGAAAATTTTCTTGAAATGTAACGACATATCTGGAACAATCCGCCAGATAAAGTATTGACTGTAATCTGAGATAATTTACAACATTTGGGCCATTTAACCATAAGTTAATGAGTTTTCGCATACCCCTAAGCATACTAGATGCATAAAGTCTAAAAGAAACTTTATCACCATGTCAAAATTTAATTCCATTTAACACACCACTAAGATGTTCAGAATGCTTATGATGACAAAAACCAGTGCTTAAAATTGAGGAAATATGTAGGAGTATTATCCTGCCACAACACTCTTGTTTCTGAACACAACGCTCACACCAGTTATAACCATTGTGTCCCTTAATACACTTAACAATTGCTCTAGCTGGTGCATCACATATGATAACAGCAAGATTGATTTTATACTCAATATTTTAACAGATAAACCCATCTTATGGAAGAATTTCGAACTCTACCAAAAAATTATGTAGATAATCAAAAATGGAATTAGGTTTTTGGGCACCACTTTTTAAACAGATCTCTAAAAATCCAATTTGGGTTGCCCAAAATTGCGAGTCCTAGGTCTAGGCTCTGACAGCAACATTTATATACAGCAAAATCTCTTTGCAAATTTTATTTAAAATTTTTTACATGTATGTTTAAATATTGGAACTATTTTAGATTTTCATTGAATGATTTCCTATATGTCTTTTTAATATAAAATATTTATGGAGTATTATTCTCTTTTACTATCGGCTATCAAGCTGATTGAACTGACTTCATCAGCTTCAGCTTTAATTTGAAGCTAATAAGTTTAAAGCTGAAGCTGAAACATTAGCTGCAACCCCTAACTTACAGACAACATAGCTAATGATGTATATACTTTATCATAATACATGTGTTCTTTTTATACTTGAATACTTATTTTTTTATTTTATAATAAATGTTTTATTTTTAATACATGTTTTTTTATAATATTTAATACTTCAGAAAATATTGACTTTTGCGGAATATTCTTTAGATAAAAATGATATTTTCTCACATTACTCTAACCGTGGTAATAAACAAAGGTAATATTTACTCCAATCATTATATTTGTCCCCCAAAGTTCATGCAATTTTATCATACATAAGTCTCTCACAAATTCTAATAAATAAAAATTATTACCATTATTATCGTAATTATATTTACTAACATGTCATTACTAATATTTATCAAAAATACATTCCGGTTGTTAAAGTCACTTTTACTCATATCAGTATGCAAATATTGTTAACAGTCAGAGTGCACCAAGCAGAAATATTCTTAAACATGCTGCAAAATACAAGGTATACATAAGATACATATCATATAAGACCTATAACCTGGAACTTAATACTTTTATCCCAACATTTTAAAATTAAGTTATGGAAAACAAAAACAGTGTTCAACTTACTGTAACTCAGTTATAATAAATAAGCATATGGTCATGATCTATATAATGACTTTTTTTAGTTATCGGTATTTATGTTAAAGTTATCAAGTTAAATTAAAGTTTTATAATAAAAGTTTAAATGCAAAAGTTCATATCAATAAAAATTTTATCAGTGTTGTAAACATAAGTAAAGTATTAAGTATTTACAAGTACAAGTATTGTAAGTTTAAGTTATTATTAATAATAATAACTTATATATAAATTATTATATAATTATATACATTATATTATATATAACAATTATATTATACATAATACATATAATATATATACAATATCATACATAATACATATAATATATTAATTATATTATTTATAATAATATATAATTATATATAAATAACTTCTGTATAAATATATAACTTATACATAATAATATCATGTATATTATGATGTTATTGTTAATATTACAAGCGTACATTTTTAAATCAAAGTCAAAAAATATCAATGATTAAAAAATTGCAGTTGATGCATAACAATAAAGCCATTTTTTGCATTTATATGTAAACACTTAATATTTATATCTCACGGTGGGTAAACTTCGTTAACATCAGTCATTTTGCTTGCATAAAATATAGAAAAATAAATGGAAAAGAGTGGATCTGTAAAAACGATTTAAAAGCTTTCAATTCCCTAAATATAATCTATCCATCGCAACATTCGCCTGTTTGCTCTTTTTAGTTGTTTCTGACTGAACCAAAGTTTTGATTAATCTCAAAGCAGTTATTACCATCACTAGCAGAAACAAAACTTTATATATTGATCATTTTAAAAATGCAAACAGTGTCTCAATGGAATAGTTACTTCATGTTTAATAGTTACTGGAACATATGTTAAACATATGTTAAACTTTGTAAACTTATTTTTAAAAAATATAAAAAAATTCTTTTATCAAGGTAAATGAAATTTCAAAACAACGTCTCTTTAATGGAGTTTCACAGTGAAGAAACACATAGAAAAAAAAAATTCTTTTCAATTACAATGTATTTATTTTACGCACAATACGAATAAGCAACCATCGAGTTAGTTTTGTTATGATATTTTTAATTATCAGTTTAAACCTTTTTATGAACCTTATGGAAAACCCGTCAAATCCCGAGATCCATCGGCCCTTATGAAAACCAGATAAAACCCAGTCAAGCAAATTTGCTTGATTTTTTTACCACATGGGCTCCGCCCGGAAACTAAAACACTTACCCGTTAAAATTCCATTCCCGTTAGCCCAGACAAAAACCATACGGTACCCGTCTGTCAATGTTGGCTGAGAAATAATATATAAAAGTCATTTTTGGCTATATATTAGAATAAATGTCACTATATAAGCTGTGCTAATGTGATAAATTGTATGTAGAAACAACCTTACACTGCAAGTTATGGAAATGGAGATGTTAACTTTATAGGTTGTTGAAAAATTTTATTTACATTTAATACCTACTGTAACAAATAAAATTTAGCGAAATTCTAGTGTTTTTTACCTGATTTTTTTTTAAACCCATTTTATACCAAGTTAAAAAAAAAAACAGACATAAAATGGGGCAATCCTGATACAACGGAAAAAGAAGGAACGACAACAATAGGTAATATAGCTAGAGAAGTATTGCACAAAAAATCAAAAAGAGATTTAATTATTGCACAATTGCCTGCTCAATATGTTGCAACATTTTAAAGGTTCAGATTGATGCTCTCATTGTAATTCTTCAAGTATTTTACTCAAAAAGAAAATTTTATGAGGATCATAAATTTATGAAGATCATAATTTTATGCGGAAAGTTAAAAGCTATTGTATAGGTTTTTATATATTCCTAGTAAGTGAGTTTCCGCCTGTTACAAAAACAAATTTACCTGGGCTATGGATCATTTTAACACCATCACTGCACAAACTAATCGGTTATTCTAGGGAGCTAATTTTGAATAATTAGGAAAGAGGTTTGAGAAATCTTGATAAGTCAGTGTTAGAAGGTAATAACAAAATATTAAGATCGATACAAACTCGACTCTAAAGGAAAAACTCCCAAACTGTCAATTTAACAGACACCATTAACAGAATATGGGTATCTTCTGATCCAATTATTTGTGACAAGAAATACAAGTCAAAGCCATTCTGCAAATTTTCTAATGAAAGAAGACATTTGATAGGTATTGTCAAAATGTCTCTAATAACATTTTATCTGAAGATTTTAAAATGTTAACATATGAATAAATTATGAACTTTAGTACTTCTTTTGATAATTTTTTTATTGTTTTTGTCATTGTTTTATCAATATGTTGTCGTTGTATTACAAAATATGCATACATATTTATATACATCTATATGTATAATTGTTATACAAATAGATGTATATAAGCACAGTGGGCCAAACCGCGGGCCGACAAAACCGCTGTTTGGCCCACTGTGAGTCAGTGACACAGATACAGTTTTGATATCAGAGAACAGTTTAGAACACAAACCTTCCTTGTTGTTGTTGAAAGGCAGGAGGGGAAAAGGAGAAGCAAGGTATATCGAATATTGTCAGAGAAGTTAAGTTTCCTGAAAAAAGTCAAGACTTGAAAGTATGTCAGACATGAAATATTTTCTTGCGAAGTCAGTTCATCTTGTTCAACGCTACCATTGGGATTTAGAAGCTGATTTTAATGGTGCTTAAAATTCTAAAACGGATACAGAGGAGTAACTAAAATCAGCGGTTAGGAAAAACCTTAAGAAAAACAGCTGCTTCCCCAAATGTATGCATTGCATTTCAAATTTATTTGAGCATCTTGGCTACTTCTTGTGAAGGAAAACGCTTCATTTTTAACAACGAAACGAGTGAAAAATTATTCAAGAACAAAAATGGATCAATAAGAGCTAACAAATCTTGCTCTTCTCTGTATTACACGATTTAATGAAAAATTTCCAAATCTGTTAGTGATGTGAAAGCTTTTTCTCATCATTTTGCCCATAACTGAAGCAACATGACGATTTTGCCACCATGGTTCTGCAATAAAATAATTCTAGATATTTCTCATTTAAAATTAACATGATGATTAAATTCAAGATCAAATTTATTATTCGAATTAAAGGTTGAATTGGTCAGTGTAAAAAATTAGCAAATTAAAAAAAGAGAAATCAAATTTTTTGTTGTATAAACATGGTTTAATGAATATGAAGTAGCCATAAAAAATGTTTTCCTATTTGATTTAAACTATTATTATTGCGTGTAATAACGGAAATTACATTAATTTTAGATTACGATGCTTATGATGTGTGTTTACGTCTTCGCGACAATGGTCTACTAGCAAAGCCAACACATGGTGATATTATTCGTTTTTCCCCACCTCTAATTTTAAATGAAGAACAAATATCAGAAGGGATAGAAACCATTGTTAAAACCGTCAACTCGTTTGCGTGACCAAGTATAATTTAAATTGTTATGTTTTTATGTAATTTGAATCTTTTTGGTATTAATAAATAAGTCTTGTTAATTTTCTTTTGTTTTCGTCAAGCTATTAGTATGAACTAAATGGCACAGCTGGGCGGTAGCTCAATTTAATCAGCGTGCGGATTTTATATACAGTATCGAACAAAACGAGTGCAACCAAATAATGCTAATTTAGTTTTTTTTATATAAAAGTGCTGCATTTTTTCAATTTAGAGAATTAACTATGTAACCGTTTAGAGACAAAGTTTTTCAAGTTTTGTTCATCACAAAGATCATTATTTGTACACGAAAATTAATAAATTAATCAAAAGTATTAAAAAAAGTTGATTTCCTTCTCGACAAATTAAGTGCAACTTGACAAAATGTTGACCAAGCTGTATTTCGCAATCAATATTTCGTGGCGAATCCTTTGTTTTCGATCACAGCCTTACATCTTTGAGGCATAAATTTGATCAGGTGATCAATGAAACTTTGTGGAATCACTGCCAGGCCTTTTGGATTTGTTCAAACAGTTGATCCTTATTACAAACACCTTCACGATTAATTCTGCGGTTGACGATCTCCCACAGGTTCTCGATAGGGTTGAGATCCGGAGATTGAGGCAGCCAATCCATCACCGATAGGTGGTTGTCTTGAAACCACTGCTTGACTACTTTTGCAGTGTGTTTTGGATCGTTGTCTTGCTGAAAAACCCATTTTATTGGCATATTTTATTCAGCATGAGGTAACATTAGATCTTTCAGGATATTTTTATACTTGAGACGGTCCATTATTCCATCGTTTCGATGTATTGGACCTAGACCGTTTGCAGAAAAACAACCCCAGACCATTACATTGCCTCCACCATGCTTTACGGTCTTACGGCAGTAACGTAAATCGAGGCGTTTTCCGGCCGGTCGACGTACACGGCAAATGCCATCGCTCCCAATGATGTTGAACTTCGATTCATCACTGAACAGGACAGTTCGCCATTTCTGCACATTCCAGTCAATATGAGATGTAGCAAACAGGAGTCTTTTCTTCTGGTTTTTTAGTGAAATCAGCGGTTTCTTTGCAGGGCGTCGAGAAAACGACGTTCTGCAAAGAAACCAGGTCGTCTGATTGTTCGGTCCGATACAGGCAGCTCTAATTGCTTTTGTATCTCGACTGATGATATCCAGGGATCCTTCTTGACGGATCTGACGATCATGGAATCCTCTCAAGAAGTGGTGGAACGCGGTCTTCCACCTTTGTTATCTGCTGCCAAGTTCCCCGTAAAACGATATTTGAAACATAGTCTTGATACGGTCCATTTTTTCACGCGATATTTATCAAAAATACTTTTTTGTGACATTCCGCTTACGTAATCGCCAATAATTTTCTTTCTTAGTTCCAATCCAAGAATGTCGGGAGCCATCTTTGCACTTGAAGTCATAAAAATAATAAAAATAAATAATCACGCTTCTCAAGGCTTATCGTGTTACATTTACCTTGTGATGATACAATAATGCTCTGTGGAACACAACGTCTTGGTTGGATGTGAACTGTATTGATGTAATGAAACACTTATTGTATTTCACTTCTTGTATTGATGTTCTTCAATAAAACACTTTGATAAAACTCACTTCGATAAACTGTCTTGATAATACTGACTCATTGACTTCCATATACTGACTGAACTACATGTCGTTTTAAATGTCTCTTATATAGTTAAATGAACCTGTGTGAACCTGTTCTGGAAGATTCTAGATGCTTCTTTTCGATGCTTCTGGATGCTTCTGGATGCGTCTGGATGCTTCTGAATGTTTCTGGATATTTCTGGATGCTACTGGATGCTTCCAGATGCTTCTTCTGGAAACTTCTGGAAGCTGTTGTATGCTTCTGGAAACTTCTGGATACTTCCTTTAATTATTAAAAAATTTCCGTGACGTTGACACGGACCAGACTTAAGAAAATGAAACAAACCAAAAAAGTTGCACTTGCTTTGTCCGCTGCAAAATGGCACTTGTCAATAAAATTCTGCCTGTGTGCTGTCACCTGTCAGCTGATTGCTCATGTCATGGCATGCAATGACTCCAGACTCCTGAACTGTTTGCTGTGGTAGTATAGCTCGTTTCGTTTTTAAGACATGTAAAATTAGGAACACTTTTTAGCATTGTTCGATGTTGGTTGCAAATGTTTTGTCCAATACTGTATAAATATATAAAATTTAAGTGAAAGGAAAATGAAATAATGGTGTTATCAAAATAAAATTAAATATGTGAAATTTGTTTAAAAGTTTTTTTTAATGTTAATATTAAATTAAAAGTTATTTAATTTTAAAATTTAAATTTAATTAAAATTTAAAAGTTATTAAATTTAAAACTTATTTAAAAAAGTTTTTTAAAACAGAAGTTCACGTACTATACGATAATAAACTAGTTATAAACTATATAGAAACTATAGTGTAAACAAAAGTTCCCTTTTTGTGTTGGTTATACTATATTGTCATTATATCATAAAAAAAATGATTTTGCATCTAATCTAGGATGCAAATCATATCTGATTTATCTAACCCAAGGAGTGAGAAAAAAATCAGTTTTGTCTCATAATCTGTCATATATATATACATATATATATATATATATATATATATATACATATATATATATATATATATATATATATATATATATATATATATATATATATATATATATATATATATATATATATATATATATATACTCAAAGCTTACTTAAACTCATACAAAATTAAAGTATTGTAGGGACATCTATGGAAACTACGCAAATGTTGTAGCATATGCTGATCAAATCATACTTGTTAACTCTACCCACGCTGGAATTAAAAAGTTTGCAATAGCTTTATGGAGCTCATAAAAGCTTATATACATTAACGAAAGTTACCGAGTTTTTGTTCAACCGGAAAAAAGCTGACCCAAACCCTAACCCTGACAGGTTGGTGGCACCCAAACCAAACGTAGTTGTTGCGCCCCTCTCCCTCTATTAATAGTTACGTATGTAAGTTTTTTGCTCTACAACCAATAATATAATACTTTAATACACTATCTACCAATCTACAACTACCATAACCAACCACATAAACCTACCAATCTACCAACTACGATAACCTAGCACATAACCTACCAACCTACCATAAAGATAAATATATATAAATTTGATTCAAGAATTGCAATAAGTTAAGGAAATTAAAAAATGTAATTTTAAATGAAAGCTTAAATTACTGACAAATGGGTAAGTTTATAACGGTATTCTTCAAGATTTTCCTAAGGAAAATTGTTCAATAACTTTTCAAAGGTTGAGTTTTTTCTCCTTCTCGTTTTTAATGGAGAGTATCGCAAGCAACATCAATCTTTTTTGACATCGGGCAATTGTCTTCAATACGCGTAGTGCTATCCACAGATTAGTAAAAAGGGTTTTTTGTCGGTATTTTCGATTATATTAAGTGCTTCTAATGGTGCTTGGGTTTATTTTGACAGCTTGCCAAACGCTTCCTTAATTAATTGCAGCATACTGATTTACAGTCTATTAGGTAATTTTTCCTATGTCCACCTAAAAAAAATTAATATTAAATTAGTGTATTTTAAGACAAAATTAGCAAATGTCTTTTTTTATATTACTTTGATATTAAAGCATTTCAACTTTTTAAATTAATATTTAACGATAAAAATAGATAGTTACTATATAGTTTATTAATTTATTTTTCAAAAGTTATGAATTTGTAAAATCATACTGTTTACTTAAAAATAAAATTAAACAAAACATGTTCTACCAATTCGGTCTCAGGCGTGTTAGCTATAGGAGAATAGAGTGTTTTTTGACATTGTAGAAGATTGGCGCAAAACAAGTAATGTCGTAGGTGAGCTATTAGATTTATCAGAATTTAAAAGGTCGAGTGCTTCATTTTTTAAAGGAATAGATTGAGTATTCAAGCGTGGATTTAAAAGTGATAGTGATAATTATTTTTTTCCTTTAACTGGTCAATATTTCAATAAGTTTTTGCACATCTACAACCTGGTGAAAGTATATTATAAATATATTTATGTGCGTGTGTGTGTGTGTGTGTGTGTGTGTGTGTGTGTGTGTGTGTGTGTGTGTGTGTGTGTGGTGGACTTTAAAACAACGCATCCGAAATTTGCTTATTATTTATTTATCAGCCAATTTGCTTGCAATTTTTGCTTTGCAATTTTTTGCTTGCAAAGCAGTAAACCTTGAAAACGGGATTAGGTCTAATCTAATTATTTAGCTGTTACTTAAATTATTATTTATACTTTTATCATTAATTATGTACAAAGTTGCATACCATATTTGCTTTAAAATGGAATTCATCAAGTATATACTTAACTGGTTATAGTTTCTTTTCCAATCTTCTTTTTCCAATACAAGCTAATATTTTATTTTCTGATTCAGATTCATTTAATGAATGAAAACAATAACATTTTGTTATTTCAGACTCTGAAAGTTTTATTAAATAAATTTCAATTTATATTTCAACTGAATAATAAAGTCTTACATTTACTTTGCGAAAGCAACAATATTTTAAAATGACCCAAAATTAATTTAACCAGTATTAATTTTTAAAGCCATAAATATGCCAAGCCTATCGAAGCGCTATTGGCTTTTTCAAAACATTTAAATTTATGATTGAACTAAACTACAATGCCACCTCATCATTAAAAAATACCAACTATTAACAAAAAAAATGTACGTATTAAATCAAGCTATGTTATCAAACCCAAAATAATTTCAAGCAAATTAAAAACTAATGGAATATATTACATTCCATTAGGTTTTTTTCGCTTTGAAATCGGCTGGACAAATACACGTTGTTGATTATAATTTCCAGTGAGAAAGTTGTATTTTACATTTAAAAAGCCTAAAGAACCTAATAGGAGTTATTACAGAAAATTACTTTCGTTAGGAAATTGATTAATTTGTATAGGAGTTCTATAAATCTTGTAGGAATTATAATATTTATATAGGATTTTACTATTAACCCTATAGCAGTTTTATTCTTCATATTTGAATCCTATAGGACCTATAGAATTGCAATTGCATTCCTATAGGTATCATATTGGTCCTATAGTAATCTTATAGATTTTATTGGTTACATATATGAATCCAATAGAAGCTATAGGAGCGCAATAGGAATCAAAAAGGTATCCTTAGAATCCTTAGGATACATATATGAATCCTATAGGACCTATGGGATTGCGTAAGGGTTCCTAAAGAACCTATAGGATACCTATAGGAATCCTTTGGGAATCTTATAGATCCCAAAGGATTCCTATAGGTATCTTTTGGGATCTATAAGATTCCCAAAGGATACCTATATCGGAATTCTATGGGCTCCATAGGATTGCTTTACGATCCTATAAGATATTTCGACTAGGGAAGCTGATGATTAGAGAAGTTTGGTCTTTTGGACGAAGGTCTGCAGTGCAATCCATAACAGCTAAAAATACTTTTCAAACTCGACCTTGTTCACAATAGCTTCTTTTATATGCGAAGGTAAGAACTAACGGCTTAGTTTTAAATATTGACACTTAGCATTTGTGAACGTCTTTCTGCATCTTTACTTCGCCGTAAATGCACCATCAAAACTGGAATAAAATTAACCAAGTAACTGGATAAGACCAAGGAAGTTCCCAAAATTTTAGTTGTACAGCTTTGATGAGCCTCCACGAAATGCAATATTATATCCGCCAAGTGCATAATCACTGACACTATTCTTTTAAGAATGCTTCTCCGCCTTTATGCTCCGTTGTTAATTTGTTGGGTAAAACCTTAATCGACAGCTTGTTCATTTTTATCCTGACTGTTGCCTCCATCCATTTCTAGGAACAATTGAAATGAGATGAAGATGTCTCATGCATTTAGGATTGCTCTGTGAACTTTTTCCAGGTTTTGAAACCTTCTTTTCTTCCCAAAATATGATTTCCCAAAATATCCTTTTCATTTATTAACAATTTCTTGCTACCCTGTGTCAAGATTCATTTTGGAAATAGCGTTTATTGGTTTTAGTATATTGGTTATTAGATTCATTTTGGTGATACAGCATCTCTCTCTTACAGCCAGCCGTTCCGCCCAAGGAGATCTTATCAATTAAGGGGATACTTATCATTAGATAAGTATCTGCAAGTGTCACTTCTGTGCGAAGCATCTGTTGTATTTGTGATGCTATCATCATGTTTCAACTATTAAAGGCTTTAAATTACATTTATGCTTTTTATTTTCTTTGATGCTTACTGAGATTTTGGCTGCAAATGTGCAAAAATGAAGTTGATGAACATGTGGCAAAACTAGCTGAAGAAGTTGAAGTGCACATCAGAGGGTTACTCACATTATCTTCCTCTTAGTTAGATTGAGACTAATTGGAGGTCTAACTACACGTTTTTAAGAAGTTGGAAAAAGAAATGAATGTTTTAGCATTGGCACTTTACTTTAAAGCAGTTCAAATGAACAGAATAAAACTTTATTTTTGTTTCTGGAAATTCTCCACGTAAGTTTTTAACTCATTATTAAGGTCACTACTAATTAGAATTTGCAAGCCTTTTTATTATAACATTTTTTTTAACTTACATTCTTGTCGGTTTATTTATTTTATTGTCCGCGCAAAGCAAATAAGTTCAGCGTTAATAATCGAAATTACTAAAAAAAGCAATTAAAAACGACGCGAAAAAAAACCGTTTCGCAAAACAAACTTTAGTTAAGTATAAATAAAAGAAACCGTTAAAAAATATATATAAAAAACTATTTAAAAACAACATTTTTAAATGGACTAAAAAAGTAAATAAATATATATATTATATTTAAAGACATTTTTAAAAAGCAACTTTTTTGAAATGGACTAAAAAATAAAAATTAAACTTTTTCTCGGTTTTAATGACTTCGTGTACAAACACAACCTGAAATATCCATTAAAGTCAATGACTGAAAATGTAGAGGGCCCAAGATTTTAAATAGTAAAGATATTTGATGAAGTTTTGAAGATTGATATAAAATTTTCCGCGGCGCCAACTAGGCCGTAGCGCCCGTAGCAATTTGCCTCGGTAACTATCCCTCCCCTCCCCAGGGACAGCCTAGGCTTAGGTTTGGCTTAGGGTTTGGTTTGGGTATGGCTTTCAATAAAATAAATTTTATTTTGGGTTTCAGGGTTACAGTATAATATTTGATAAATGTCATGCGTAAAAGTTGACTCGTTTTTTACGGATTTACTAAAGGGGGTGCCTGCAATACACGTCTGCCTCTTACCCAATGTATTAACTTAACAATTTCGAATCTTTTACATAAAAGTGGTCCGCATTCTGAATTGAATAAGAATTTTGTTTAGAACAAGATTTTGATATAACACATTTGTTTGCGGAAAATCTTGTAGCATATTTATGGTGTATTTCTTTAAAATAAGTTTTCAAATATTTTGACAGTTCATATTTTGTTTTATACATGAACTGTAGAACAAGATGGGTATTAAGTTTGAAAATATTCAGGGCACCAATTATACGTAAAAGAGGTTCACAAGAAATCGCTCTACCAGCTCCAAATTTGATTCTAACAGCATGTTTTTTGTTTGCTATAAAGTTTTTTTTAGTTTAGTGTGATTAGTACTTGCCCACATGATGTTGCCGTATGTTAAGTAACTATGTATAAAGGAAAAATATAAACTTTTTAAGGACTTAAAATTTAAAAATGGCTTAACTCTATAAACCTATATAGATCATGCCAATGTTTTTTTAGATTTTTTTTTCTATAGAATTTATATGAACTTTCCAAAATAGATTTTCATCAAAGTTCACACCTTAAAAAATTTACAGGTATTGCCTTTTGATGTTAGTTTTATTCATCAAAAGATTTGGAAGAATAAGTGGTATTTCTTTTGTTTTGCTTGATTTGTGGAAAAGAGAAAATTTAGTTTTTTTAACATTCATAGACAATTTATTGCATATAAACCATTCATTTACTTTATTTAATTCTTCATTTACTACTGTAAAAAGTGTTTCAATATTTTTTTGAGAATAAAAAAGATTCGAGTCATCTGCGAATAAAATAAAATTTAATAGGTTTGATGTTGAAAACAAATCATTTATGTATAGTAAAAAAAGTAAGGGCCCAAGTATAGAACCCTGTGGGACTCCGCAATTTATAGTTTTTTCGGTCGTTTCTAAATTTTCAAATTGTACATACAGTTTTCTGTTTGAAAGGTAATTTTCAAACCAGAGTAAGTTTGTCTCCTTTATTCCGTAATATTCCAGATTTTTTTATTAGGTTTATTTTGAATTAAGTTTACATTGTTAGGTTTATTTTGATTTAAGTTTAATTTTGTAAAATTGTAACAGGTTTTTTTGATCATAGATGGTAATGAAGTTGAAAATATTTAAATTTTTTATTTTACAAACTTCTATTGAGTATAAATTGTGAATGTTGTATAAACTCTAAAAAAATAGTTTAAGATTATTAATATGTATAAATAAAATAATATTCTTGCAAAAACTATGACACAAAGAAATGTTTTGTTACTATTGCTCTTCACATATCTCCGGCTTTCAACAAGGTTTGGCATGCTGACCTAAGCTTGTTTCATACGATGTATTTGGTAAAGTTTTTGAGATCGTCAAAACATTTTTTCTAACCACTTTATTAAATTCATCCTCTAAGGCCAACACTTTTTTCATTTCCAGTAATTTCTGGGGTACCTCAAGGTTCTATCCTTGGTCCTGTTTTGTTTCTTATCTACATTAATGATCTTTCCGACAACCTTATATCTGAAGTAGTCCTTTTTGCTGATGATTCAACTTTATACTCTTGTCTTGACAAATAGTCTTCTCTTTTCGATCGTTTAGAACAAGCTGCCGAACCTGATATCACTTTTGAAACAGATTGGGACTCACAGCCGTGAGCCTCAAATTTACAAACCACTAGTGGGTTGTAAATTTTAACTCCAACAAAGCTCAGTTACTTACTGCAAAAAACTATCGCAAAATTGTCGACACTTCGACAATTTTTTGCATCATGGAAAACATGTATACAATCGATTGCTTAATTAGCATCTGCTAAGGTTGCTTCTTTTTATTGTGCTCGTCATTTTTTCTCTCCTGATTCCATTCTTCAAATATCTTATTCGTCCCTGTATGAAATACTTTGGTCATATTTAGGCAAGTTCTTCTAATGATGCTCCTTTTCTTTTAGACAAGGTCCTAAAATGCATTGTAAAGGTAGTTGGACCCACTTTTTCTGCTAAGATTGAGCCTCTTTCCCATTGTCGTAAAGTTGCATCTCTTTCTCTTTTCTACAAATACTATCATGGTCCCTGCTAAAGGAAATATCATCTCTAGTTCAATCAACTAAAACTCATTCTCGCTTAACTCGTCATTCAGCAAAGTCTTATTCTTTTACAGTAGCTCTCCCTGCATTCCCTAAAAAAATTTATTTGTCTAGTTTTTTCCTGCACTTCAACTCTTTGGAACTCTCTGTAATCTTTATGTTTTCCTGACTCATACAACCTTCAACTTTTTAAGTCTTCTGTCAACCGTTTCCTTGCTCTATAACTCTTTATTTTGTTTTATAGTAACTCCCAACTAAATAGTAGTTGCTTGCAGCCTTGTTGGGAGTGAATCAAAATATATTGTTGGGATTGAAAAAAACAACAACAACTGGCTTTTACTTATATTATTTCAAGATATTTTGATATAACCTTTAGTATATTCAAAAAATAAAAATAATTTATTTCTGATTTAACATGATATAACATTACCTGTTATAAAAAGATATTACCTCTTATAATAAAATGACACCTTTCTTAATGTTAAGCCGTTTATTTATTTGGAATGAATGAAGGTTTATTTATTTTGAATGAATGAAATGAATGATTTATATAGTAGTTCTATTGGTTTAAGGTTAAGTTATTATATTGGTTTAAGATTAAGTAATTATATTGGTTTAAGATTAAGTTATGCTTAAGGTTAGCTTTTTAATCGTTAACATAAGCTAGGCCGTTCAACAAGCTATGCAAATTACAGTGTGTGTAGATTTATGAATTAGAATTTACAAGTTGAATAAAAATAGAACTGTTATGATAAATTGATAGGACAGTAGCAATTTTTTTTTTTTTTTTTTAGGTATTGACATTCTGTAATTGACAACATATCTTCCTGCAACTATGTTAAAAGAACCTCCAACTACAAGCCAATTCAAAATATATAACATAGCAGCATGTTCAAAATATATTACATAGCAGCATGTTCAAAATATATTACATAGCAGCATGTTCAAAATATATTACATAGCAGCATGTTCAAAATGTATTACATAGCAGCATGTTCAAAATATATTACATAGCAGCATGTTCAAAATATATTACATAGCAGCATGTTCTAAAAAGAACTTGTCTTTTATTATATTTGCTAATTAAATTACTTCATAATTTTATTTCAACTATTTTCGGAGATTGTTCAATGCTGGTTTTTTACCAAGTTTTAGGTTCAAAAAGATTATTCAACATATATATTTTTAGTTTTTTATTAATCAATTTTTATTAAGGAGTATAATTGTAATTGGAGTGTTTAATTTTTGTAATAATTTTTTCTGCAAATATCAATTTAATGTTATGTTATCAATGTGAGAGTTTAAAACTTAAGATATGATTAAAAAATGGTAGGATGATGTGTTTATACCTATGATCCATACGCTTGTTGTCTTACAAATCAAATAAAAGTTTAGCGCAAAATGTCTGGACTGATAGAAACCACTCACAGAAAACCTTTGATATTGATTGGACTATTAAGATTTTATAGTTATTAGTTTCAACTTACTATGACTATGAGTTTGAAAACAAGTGAAACTGGCAATCGGGAGATTTTTGGACAAAAATTAACGCCGTGAAAACATCAAAACTGACAAACAACATAACAAAAAAAAAAAAAAAAAAAACTTTAAAATTAAATATTGCTACATGCAGGCACAAACATACATATACATATATAGATATACGGCCACACACATGTGTATACACATACATATACATACAGAAATACACATTGGTGCACACACATGTATATACACATGCATACATTGGTGCTTACATGCGCCTTCATGCGCCATATACTCACATACAAATGTATACACATAAAGATATACAGTTTTTAAAATATATGCAACATTAAAAATATCTGATCAACATTAAACAAACTAAAAAAAAAAAAAAGGGGGGCAATACAAACATCGCGCAAAAAAACGTGACAATTTAAGCAACACACGACAATGCCTAATGAGCAATACTCAAGAATGTCTAAGAACAAAAACAAAACAAAAATAACAACAAACAATGCAAATTTTGTGTTGCCATATGGTAATCACTAAAAAAGAGGAGATTTTACAATGCGTACTAAATAAAAGGGAATCCCCTTTTTAGCGGGGTGTTACCAGAGGGGATATTTTAAATAAAAACACTTTTTTTTAAATGTCATTTGTGTTTTTTTTTTAAATAAATTGCTGATTTTGTAATTAAAATTAATCTAATTTTAATCATAAAACGTTTAAACGTGTTATGATTAATTAATCTAATCTTAATCATTAAACGTTTAATCGTTTCATGATTAAACTTTTATTTACAAAATCAGCAATTTATTTAAAAAAAATACAAATGACATTTTAAAAAAAGTGTTTTTATTTAATTAATTTTCATAGAAGAGTTTCCCTCTAGTAATACCCCGCTAAATAAGGGGATTGCAAGTTGTCTTGCAATCGTTGAACAAGATATACACTCAATAGTTCATAAAACTCTTATTCTATATTAGAATCTACATTAGAACTATCTTACTCTATATCATAACTATCTCATTCTATATTAGAGTTCTATATTACCATTAAAAAGGCTTACGAAAAATAAAATCTGTATGACTACAAGCCATACATTAATTCTCATTACACAATTAGTCCTAATTAATCACTTGAATCTAACTAATCACTTATATAAGTAATCAGTATCACTGTCATCGGTCCAACCAACTATGGGGAACAGAGCAAGAGCTTTAAACAGGGGAAGATGAACCATACCAACAATACTTTTTGGTTGAACTTTTTTTTTGTTTGATAACAGATACTTTTAGAACTTATGACAGGATTATGATTTGAAATTATTTCTTACACACAAAATACTTTTAACAGACTACTGATAATTTATTTCTTTTGTCTGTTGGTAGGGCTGTAAATTCTGGCTCGTGTTCGTGAACGGCTCGGTGATCGGCTCGACAAGAGCTCTTTCATGTTCGGCTCGAATGGTAAACGAGCCGGGCTTGAACAAAAAATTAGGCTCGTTTATTAAACGAGCCGAGCTTGAACATCATAGGCTCGTTCATATAGGCTCGATTAAAGCTCGAATATATATATATATATATATATATATATATATATATATATATATATATATATATATATATATATATATATATATATATATATATATATATATATATATATAAATTTGTAAAAACACTTATCTAATTTATTTGATTTCTGCTACACTGTGTTTCACCATCAGTAGGTTCATCAGGAAGAATCTTCCTGATGAACTTACTGATGGTGAAACACAGTGTATAAGAAATCAAAAAAATTAGATAAGTGTTTTTACTAATTTATTATTGCTCTGTTCTTTTAGAACATTGAGCACTCTGTTTGTAGAACTCACTAACGTAATTTATATATATATATATATATATATATATATATATATATATATATATATATATATATATATATATATATATATATATATATATATATCCCATGTTTGAAGGTCATACATTTAACGATAATTTCAACTTGTTAGTATTTACAAAAGATCAGTTGCAGAACACACACCATCAACTTTAGTTCCACTTAAAAAAAGATCCACCACGGGTTACACCGGAAGTAAAAGCAGTAATAAAAAAAATATATACGTTACGGCTCAAATACATTGCCGTAGGCTGCCATACTCATTCAAAACCATGAAATGTAAATAAAGTTACATGCGAAAATATTAATAAAGTAATAAAAGAAGCTATACCTTTATATGAAGAAGATTTAGTTTATGCATGTAAGTCTAACTCAAAATGCATACACTTACGCGTTCGCAGCAAACAACGAGTAGATGAACAAATTCACAGTCTAGACACAACAAACTGTTTAACGACTACTAAAAAAGACGAAATTCACGCAATATATTTTAAATATATTTAATTACTTCCAGACAGTGTTCGAAGCTGAACGAGAAAGGCTCTTTGCCACTTTTTGATCTACGCACACTAGCCATATCTCAGCTTGATGAAAATGACATTCATGAGCGTGAAGTAGAAAAAAAAATTAAAATGTTAACAGAACTAAAGTTATGGGTTACGACGAAATACATGAAAAGTGTGCAACATCTTTTGCAATCCCAATCACACTAATCTACAAGAAATCTATATCCACTGGTGATGTTCCAGATTTGTGGGGAAAATGTATTGTTACACCAATTTTTAAAAAAGAGAGTAAACTTCAACCATCAAATTACTGACCGATATCACTAACATCTATAGTCTGCAAAGTCATGGAAAGTCTCATACATGATTGTATAATGAAATTTTCCACAACGCAAAATCTTATATTCAAAACTCAACATAATTTTATTCCTAAACGAGGATGTGTCACAAATCTTCTGGAAGGACGTGACATACTAACACAAGGCATGCACCTAGGGTTTTCCATTGGTGTTATTTATACAGAATTTTCTAAAGCATTTGACAAAATCCCACTCAGGCCCAAAATTTGACAAAATCCCACTCTTATTCATTAATGATTCGACGGACACCATTGTGCACCATATAAAGCTTTATGCCGATGATGGTAAAATTATCGGAGTGATCGAATCGCTGCAAGATGCCACCCTTCTTCAAGCTGACATAAATAAAATAGCTGACTGTTCACACAAGTGGCTAATGCCTTTTAACACTGATATATGCAGAGATATGCATGTTGAACGCATTAACAAGTCAACACACTCATTGAAAGAAATGATAGTTGAACGAGACCATGGGATTATTGTTTCCAATGGCTTAAAGGTCAAAACTCAAGTCTAAAAAGCAGTCTCAATTACAAACCAAATGCTTAATCGTCTTAAAAAAGCTTTTTGTAGTCGCAGACTTGTTTTATGGAAAACACTGTACCTTGCATACATTCTTCCACATCTAGATTTTTCAGTACAGATTTAATCTCCTCATCTAAAAAAAGATATTGCAATGATATAGAAAGTCCAAAGACGTGTAACGAAAACAATATCTTGGATAAAACAATCAATATCTTGGATAAAAGAAACAATCAATATCTTGGATAAAACTTCTACCATATAAAAAAAAATTACAAAGGCTGAAACTAACTAAAGGAGTTGATTCACTTTCGGTACATTTCTTTAAAGAACTTGTATCATAGCGTTCTTGACCAGCTGCTTTGTGCGGCTTACCTGGGTCAACATAGAAGAGCATGATGTAGCTCTCTTTCTTTGGTTTAGATTACATTTACACTACAATATGTACATAAAATTGTTTTTGTATTCTTCAATATAAACATGATAGGACATGTGTTATTTAATGTACACTTGTATTTATATTTGGCTTTTATACTAAGTTTGAAATAAATAAAAAACATACAGGGGCGGATGCAGCATTGAAGTTTGATAGCTAACTTCCAAACACGGTGTAAACTCCAAAGATTTACATGTTTATGCTTATGTCAATAAAAATTAAAGTTAAATTTATCGATAAATTTTAAATTTATACAACAATTGATTAAAAATTATAGCTATATAAAGTTTGAACCCCCTCAACTTTAGGGGAGTTCAAACTTTATAATTTTATGTCATAATTTTTGAACGCTACGACATTATTTTATAAAATTTATCGATGAATATAAATGCATGTTGTTTCTGGTAAAGTTAACACTAGTAAAGCATACCTTATACTTGAATAAAATTTTGTAAGTAGTTGATGAAATCTTGGCTACTGTTATACTTTCGAGAGTTCCAAAATCAAACCAACTCAGGTCTTAGTTTCAAAATTATCTATGCTGTATACGTTATTAGTCGTAGAGATATCGTCTTTAAAATGTTCGGTTCAGTTTGCATAACTTAGACGGGTGAAAAGTTCTAAGTTTAGTTGTACATTGTTGGTTTCACAAAATCAACATTACAACAAACCAATTGCCTGAATACCATCCTTTTCAGCCAGTGTGGAGCATCCATCATAACCTTGACCAAGCAAATTATTAAGGAGAAGGCCAAATGTTTTGCAATTTTAAAAGATATAATCAGAAATCATAGCAATGTTCATATTTTTTAGCGGTAAAAATCCAAGAAATTCCTCACGAATCATAACCTTCTCTTTAGATGCATTAACAAACCACACTCTCAGTGATAACTGTTCAGTTCCTAAAATATTTGCTATTTCATCGACTGTGACCGAGAACTCAACAGCCGAGACCGAGAACTCAACAGCCGAGACCGAGAACAGCATTGTTAGCAGCTTTTACAATATCTTCTTGCAGTGCATATTCAGACAAGTTAAATAAATAATTCTGCGTTCGATATATAACGGGCATTTTCAGCAGCTGCATCGAAAGTTTTTTTTAAATACGTCATCTCAATTCTATAATTATGATGTTGTTGGATATTTCCTTTGTTATAATGTTCAGCAAATTATTTGTTATTATGCATATGTCATTTCCTTTGTTATTATACTATATATAATCGTTATTATGTTCAGCATCTCGCTGAGCCCCGCAATGCCATGCTGAGCTGATATCATTTTTGGTACATTCAGTAAAATTTTTATACTTTTAGTAATGAAGACACCTTGAATTCCTTTAAACTGGTTGTGGAAATTAGGCACAAAATACCCAAAACACCTTTTTTAGGTAAAAATGATAACCATAGAGTATACTAGGTATTTAAAAATGTCACCTTTTAAATCGTAGGGCGAATGAGGCTGGTGAAAATCAGTTAGCAAACCATACTTAGGTCAATAGGAAATTTCGTAGTACATTTACAAAGTGTCCAATAACATAATTTAACCTAGTATCATCACTAGTTTGTCAGATTCTTGTTTGAGTGCGGCTGATGTTGAACAAGCAACATCTTCCGTTTTCAGTTTTTTCAGACAGTTTTTTATTAAATGAAAGACGGAGGTATGAATAGCGTCAAAGTATTTTAAATAAACTTTTTTTTCTTTTGATAATACCATTTGGTTTCTTGAAAACTATTACTTAAAGTTCAGTTTGTTACCACCTTACGCGTTATCTGTATGGTAAATAAAACCACTAAAAGAATAAATGTTTTAATAAAAGAAAAGTTAAAAAAAAAGCAAAAAGATTTTAGCAAACGAAAAATTTCTTTTATTGTTTATCCTTTTATATTTTATCAACAAATTTTTGTGCATAATTTGTTGTCAAAATTTTTTACGCATAATTTGTTGTCAAAATTAATTTTTTCAAACTTAATTTAGTTGATATTTTTCGCAAAATTTTCACTTTCACTTTCACTTTTACTGTTTTTACTTTCACTTTTACTGTCTTGAAACAGTTGAAACGACCCTTTAGTTTTTTTTAGCTCTTGAAACAACGCTTTAGCACTTTTTTTTTTTTTTCACCTTAAGAGTACTGACATATGATTATTTTTCCGAAACTGTACAAACAAGTAGATCAAAAAATAAGTTTTTATTGAAGCCACTAAAGAATCAAAAAATTATTTTTACCAAAACCGTACAATAGTAACAACTTTTCGGTAAAAAGCACGAAGAATTTTTTCTAAATTTAGAAAATGCAGGGGGCGCCCATGAGTCGACACTAAAAAACTGTGGTGCAACTTTTTTTTTTTTTTTGATTTATCCAAAAAATTTCCTGTATTCGCCCCTGTCAAAGAGATACAACGACTCTACTGTTTTTATAAATGATTATGATAGAATACATTTTGCTGGTTCAGAATCACATAAAAACAGATTATAAATATCAGCGTTTTTAGCGTAATTTTTTAAAATTTAACATTTAATTAGCAACAATTATTTTCTTTAAATTTTCTAACCTACGTTTTTATATTCTATCTTTATGTTTTATTATTCTCTCATAATTGATTATAAAAACAAGGGTAAAGGGAGGAAGGGGAAGGCAACAAGTGCCTTTTTAAAATTTTTATTTTGCAATTCTTGTCAAAAATTTAATATAAAAATGTAACGTGTAATTGTAACTTTAAGAAATACTTTAGACTGTGACGCAATTCTGTTTTTTTTGGTGGTCTGGCAAATTAACGTTTACTAATATTACAATAAAAAAAATGTTTGATATAAAATTCAAAAAAGGTAGCTCAGACAAGTCATAATTTATAAGTTCAGGCATTTTTTTGGGGTGATGGTTGAATGACTTAAAATAAGTAAAGCTTTCAGCTATAACTAAATTTACTTAAAAAAAACTTTTAGCTACATACGAAATTTTGTTTGAGTTTTTAATTCTTACAAAATATTGAACAATATTCACTCTAATAAATTTTTTTAATGATTCTAAGAAGAAGGTATACGATTCTAACAGCAGTCAACGATTAAAAATCAACTTTTTCTGTCTTTAAGATAATTTCTTTATAAATTTTTATGTCACTATTGCTTAACTTGAGCGAGGCTTTAATCCTTTACTTTTCTCTTTTAAAAGTTTATACTTATATAACCAATATATATTTTCCAATGCATCTATGATAAAAAAAAATTTTTGTCAAAAAAATTTATGTTTGTGTATTCTACATAAAGAGTGCTCAAAGAACAGAGCAGTAATAAATTAGTAAAAAAAAAAATTATCGAATTTTTTTCTTCTACTGCCAGTTTGTCTTTCAACAGAATTATCAGGAAGCTTCTTATTAAGGTAAGTGTTTTTTTTTACTAATTTATATGTGTGTGTGTGTGTGTGTGTGTGTGTGTGTGTGTGTGTGTGTGTGTGTGTGTGTGTGTGTGTGTGTGTGTGTGTTAAATTACAATAATGTTACGAATAAAGTTACAAATTTATAATATTTATGAAAATGTGAAAACTTACTTTTTTTTGTAATTGTTTCAGCTTTGAAGAATTAAAAAAAAAAAAACATTTAATACAAATAAATACTTTAAAATATAATTATTAAAACTATAGTTATATTTATATTTAATGCAATAACTATGGTTACCACATTCGCAAGTTCTTGATCCGTTTTTGTCAGACAGAAATCCAAATTTGCAATCTACATTGCATTTTTTTAATTCAATTTTCTCGCAAACTATATTTGTCAATAATGCATTTGTTACAGCAAGTATGAACACCTAAAAAAATATCTGCTTACTAGACTTACTACTTAATACTTGGTAGACATATAACAAAACATTTCAACAAAAAAAATGTATTAATGAGTACTCTCTAACAATATATTCTTTTACATTCTTTTTTACATTTATAGATTACATTACATTCTACAACACTATTTTTTGGCACATCTATATTTTATATTTATGGTACTAGGGTACTTTTGGAAGAGCAAAAGGAAAATGAAAATTTAAATACATTGCAACAAATTTTAAAATAAGCAAAAATAAATGAATGAAAGAAATTTAAAATTAACTAAAAAAAGTTACCAGATTTCTAATAAAATTCATTTTTACGCTTTTTGTTAAAAAACCATTTTTTTCCATTTTTATAGCCTTTATTTTTATAGCCTTTTAATATGCAAATATTTATTTTAAATATTAAAAAAAAGTTTATTTAAACTTTATTTGTAATTTTTAGAGAACAACTACTTGTGTTAAAATTTTGTATTAAAAAATATTTGTCATATATTTGTCGTAAATATATAATAGTCCTATATTTGTTCGTGAAGTACGCATAAGTTGAGTTACAACATTTTTCCTTATAATATTTCAATTGCCATAGATTCAATGATGCATGCATAATAGAGTGTCCAAAAAAATATAAAAATTTGAAAATCAAGAGGTTATACCGTTAAAGCTATGAGATTTGGGCTATAAAGATAGAGTTTTAAAAAAATTGAGTAACTTAAATTTAACGTTAGTAATTAAGATAAGAAAAAAGATGTAAAGTTCGGAATCACGCAAGAATTAGTAATTTTTTTTTTGACAGCTTTTTTAGGCTTTTATTAAAAGAAGTTTTTTCTTAAATAAATATGATAAATCATTTTACAAATTTTACAAATTTTGCAAAATTTTTACAAAAAATTTTACAATTGCAAAAGTTTTACAAAAAATTTTACAAAACTTACAAACTTTAAACAATCAAAAAAATATAAGAAATCACAACTTATAAATTTCACACAATGAAACGTAAAACCATTAAAGACTGAAAACAAATCACAATATTAAAAACTTATTTTTATTGAATTAAAAGCATCCCATCTAAATAAAAGGCTTACCCAGCTAGCACACAAATCCAAAACTTAAAGTAAAGCCAAAATTATCAGAGGTTGCACATGCAATAGAGTTAATTGAATGTTTTTTTTTTTTGTTTTTTTATTTAAACTTTTGCCGATAAAAAAAAATTTACAGTCGTAACTTATAAAAAATAATTACATGACCGGGGCTTGAAGAAGACAAATTTAGTCTTATCATTAAGCCCCAAAAAATGCGTCATTACTAGACAAAATATAGTTTGACAATAAAATATAGTTTCAATGTATATATCTCTGATATATATTATAAAAGAAAATTTAGATATATCGCATATAGTTTAAAATTTATAGTTTTTCAAAAAATAAGATATAACAGTTGCTTTGTAAAATAAAAGAAACAAAATTTATTAAAATATTAAATGACAAAAATAACATTTAAGAATTGGTTTGAAAAATAAGAAGATATGATTTTATATAAAAACATTTTATTGGTAGAGCATTTTAAAGTTTAACTTATTTAATTATATTTATAATACTTTTCATTGCCAATTAAGTAAAAGCAAATAAACAGTATAAAATAAAAGTAAAAGATTAATAAATAACGCAAAAATAAAAAATAAATTTCTCAAAAAGAAGATTATCATTTAAAATGATAAAAATATATGTACAATTATTGATTAATTATGTATTAATAATCTAAAGTAATTAATTAATTAACTATTAATTATTGATTTCTAATATAAAGAAGTTTTATTAGAAAAAATTTAATTCATTTTCAGTTAACAAAAGTAATTGCTTAAGTTTTGTTTTGAATTGGTTTAGAGAATAATTAGTTTTCATTTCATTATTTAATAGTATGTTCCACAACTTTGGTCCTCGGTTTACAATAGAGAATTTAGTAGCGGAATAATAAGTTTTGGATTGAATGTAGTTGTATTTTGAAAATCTAGTAGGGTATATGTGATTTATTTTTTCCAAAATTGAATAAAATAAGATTGGTAATATATTTTTATCAAGTTTGAACATGAAAATAAGAACTTGATAGAGGTTTAGTTTATATACATTTAGGATATTGAGTTCATTAAATAGTGTTTGTGTGTGAGAGAAGCGATCTACGTTTGAAATTATCCTTATAGCCTGTTTTTGTTTGCTAAGCAATTTTTTTATTTTCGTCGCGTTAGTGCTACACCAAGCAATGTTCGCATAACTTAAGTAGCAATGAATAAAAGAAAAATAAATGTTTTTTAAACAAGATTGATGTAATAACTGCTTTGCTTTGTACATTATACCTAAATTTTTTGATATCTTATCTTCAACCACACCTATATGTTCCCTCCAGGTTACATTTTCGTCTAGAAACACGCCTAAAAACTTTATTGATTGCTCTCTCTTTATTAATTGATTGTCAATAAAAAGGTCCGGAAGTTTTGAGGGAATATCTGATTTTTTATGTAGGCGATGGAATAAAGTGTATTTTGTTTTAGTAATATTTAAAGATAACTTGTTTGATTTAAACCATTTGGTTAGTTTGTCTAATTTTTTGTTTAATGTTTGAAATAATATATTGATATCTTTATTGGAATAAAACAAGCTGGTATCATCTGCAAATAAAATTGTATTTAAAATGCTAGAAAATTTATTTAAATTGTTTATATAAACAAGAAATAGAAGTGGTCCTAAAATTGATCCTTGAGGAACACCACATGTAATTGTCTCATAATTAGTTTTTCCTTCATCATAAACTATATACTGCTTCCTATTAGTCAAATAACTCTAGAACCAGGACAAGTTAGTATTTTTTATACCATAACTTTTGAGTTTCGATAGAAGGATTTGATGATTGACTGTATCGAAAGCTTTACTTAAATCGATAAAAAGACCAAGGGTATACTTGCCTTCATCAAACGATTTAAATATGTCCTGAACAAGGTGAATGATTGCATGATCGGTGGAATGGCCAGATTTGAATCCAAATTGTTTATGGTAAAGAATATTATTTACATTTAAAAAAGAATAAAGCCTATTATACATAACTCGCTCTAATATTTTAGAAAAACAATTAAGAATTGAGATTGGACGATAATTTGCAACTTCAGAAGGATCGCCTGATTTTAAAATTAAAATGATTTTTGCAATTTTTAGGTTTTCTGGAAAAACACCATGTTTTAAAGATAAATTAAAAATATGTAATATTGGAATTGTGATGTATTTTATCGATTTAATAACGACATTACTACTTATAGAATCGAAACCTACACTTTTTTTGGGCTTAAACAAATAGACTGCGTCTATATTGAAAAGGAAGGATTTGCTCGAAGTACAATATATGATGACCTAAAAAGACTTGAAACTGTTCAATCGTTTTCTGATAGAAAGCACCCTGGTCGTCCAATATCCTGGACTAGAGAAAAGAAAGCCGAACTAACGAGACTTGTCAACAATCGAAAAGGGGTCAGTCAGAGAAAAATAGGTATTAAATTCGGTGTAAATCAATCGACAATTGGTCGTCAGTTAAAAAGAATGAATATTAAATATAAAAAATGTGAAAAGACTCCAAAATACACTATAGAACAACAAATAAAGGCAAAGAAAAGAAGCAGGAAACTAGTTAACCAATTCTATAACACAAAATCGCTTCTAGTCATCGATGACGAAAAATACTTTTGTTTTGCAGGGGACAACATGCCTGGAAATTCTGGATACTACACAAACAACAAAAAGACATGCCCAGAAAGTGTTCGTTTTCTAGGAAAAGAGAAATTTCTAAAAAAATTATTAATGTGGATAGCCACATCTGACCGTGGTATGTCCGAGGCATTGTTTCGCACTTCCAAGGCTGTAGCGATCAATTCATCAATCTATGTTAATGAATGTTTAGAAAAACGACTTCTTCCATTTATTCACAAGTATCATGGAGACTTTAACTATTTATTTTGGCCAGATTTAGCAAGTTCTCATTATTCTAAAGATTCTCTAAATTGGATGGACCAATATGTCTATTACGTTGATAAAGAATCCAATCCCCCAAATGTGCCTCAAGCACGACCAATTGAAAATTTTTGGGGACATTTGGCACGGAAGGTTTACGAGGGAGATTGGCAAGCTTCAACAGAGCAAGTTTTGATTGATCGCAATAAACTAAAACTACAAGAAATTAATTTAAACTTTTTACAGTCGCATATGAAAGGCGTCAGAGCAAAATTGAGATCAATTGCTGATAGTGGTTTTTTTCAAATAATTTTTCATATAAAATAATATATTTTTATTAAAAGATAAATGCTTTATTTAAAAAAAATATATAAGTAGTTTGTTTTTTTATTTATAAATAAGTTATTGACGTTTTTATTTTGTCCGATAACTTCCGCATCACCCGTTACAAAAATAGCAATATTTTATTTTTCAAATATTGGTGAAAATATAAAAAATCATAAAAAAATGAAATATGAGGGCAACAAGTCCATTGGCATCATATATTGAAATAAGAAGAAAAAATATGAAAGTTTATTTTTTATGCTTGCTTTTTTTCAAATAAAACGCCTTAAAATTTGTAACAATTTATTTAAACACTTACTTTTTCACATGCCGAAAAACATTAGGCCGCACTAGGCCGCACATGTGATCTACTTTAAATTGCACTCTCATATATAGAAAAAAATTTCCAATCAAAATTTTTGAGCTCAGCTGAGCGCAGTAGGTACTAGGTTTTATCCAATCGTAGATTTTAGATATCCAATCGTAGATTTTGCTTTAAAAACTGAAAAAGACGCATAAAGAATTGTTTTAACATTTAAATCTTGTCAAAATCTTTTTTAAATAGAGCTTGTAATTTTATTGATAAAAGTCATGGAACATTTTATGAAAGGAGGGAAAAAATAAGAACTTGGAGGCTAGAAACAAATAAAGCCCAAAATTTCATCCCTACCTCACCCCAAACTTGAGAGCAACGAGTTGATAAATTATTTTTTGTACTATTCTCAACTAGATTCATATTCATCCATGAATTTTAAGTTTCATAGTATTATCTCTCAGCGTTCAAAAATTATGACCATATCTAATTTATAATCCCCTCAAACTGAGGAAGGTTTAAACTTTATATGGTCATAGTTTTTAAACGCTGATAGAATGCCCTCACGTTTGGGAGGGTTGGGGGTGGCCTAGGGGTTGACGAAATTTTGGGGCTTATTTGTTCCCAGCCTCCAATCATCGCAATTTTTTGCAAAGCATCATCATTTGACATAGGTATAAACATACAATGTTTGGAGTTTGCTCCATGTTCGGAAGTTAGCTCAAAAAACAAAAAATGCTGGATCCGTCACTGAAGAGAATATTTATTATTTGTATTTATGTATGCAAAAAGTTTTTATTTATGTAAAAAGAAGAGTTTAGTTTAGTAAAGAGTTCAAATTAGCTTGTTTATGAGAAAAAAGTTTTTTAATTTCTTGCTGTGTTGAAAGCGAGAAAACTGCATCATTTAATACTTTCAGTTTCAATGTCGTTCAAATAACTATTCTAAAATGCCGCTTTCATCTAGAAAATTGTACTTTAAATGTGTCAAATGTGTTTTGTTCATTTAAATAACGCCCATAAAATGGAAAAACAGTAATTGAATTGTAAAAAACTTCATTTCATACACCCTAATATTAATGTTTGAGACTAAAACAACAGAGAGCTCTACACAATGAAATTCTCCAGGCCTCAAACATATTATGATCTTATAATGAAAATGCTTTGCAGCTACGTTACTAAGGTGTCCAGAATAAGAGGGAGTCAGGGAAAAGTCAAAGACTTCAATCAACCTGAGGAGGTCAAGGGGCTATTGATGTACTAATTTATGATATATGTCATCACCTAGATTCTTATATATATATAAAAAAACATGTTAATAAAGTTCAACTTTATTGAACGTTATTTGTTACTCACAATATCAAAGAAATTAAGTACATAAAATAAATAAAAATTATAAAAATATCTTGATAACCCATGACGACACCTACCTGTGCAATTTTAACCACTCCAGGAGACCAAATATGTCCAGATTTGATTTTCCTGATATCAATTACCTATATTTAGTCATGCAACATATACCATCTAATTAAAAAACCATCGGGATATTCCAGGACAACCCTTGACCACCAATAAAATGATTTCCTGAGCGGTCATAAATACTAGGGTGTATCGAAAAACAACTTTTTTTAAATTTGAAATTCTAATAGAGCAGAAAGGTTGCATAATGCTATAAAAAGTAACTGTGCCAAATTTTTTTATTTTATTTTTATTCAGTTTGCGCTAGGGTTTTATTTTTCTTAAAACATGTTTTCTGACCTTTTTTACAAAATAAAAATAACAAATTCTATGCATATACTAGAGTTGTAATAGAGTTTCAACATTACACAATGACTGAGTCAGAAATAGTTTTAATTTTCAAGAAAATATTTTAATGTCTTCAGTTGCCGCTAGAGGGCTAAGTTTTTACGAAAAAACACTGTTTCATGAGTTTCTGGCAAACAAGCTCTGCAGTCTACAATGTACAATTAAAGTTTTAATAAGAGTGGAAAATGTTTTTGAAAAATGTTTAAAGTTTAGCAGTAATAAAATTCAACTATCTGATTCATTTGGATCTGTCTCAAACGGTCTTTTTGTGTTGAATAAAAGCATTATTTTTCGCAATGCAAGTCTTGCACAAATGAAGCCGTCTTTACTAGCCAAACTGCAAACTTGATCTGAAGTTTCGGTTACATGTTTGATGCATCTCTCTACGCCTTGAGAATGACTCTCTACTCCTTTTCATCTAAAATGTGAGACTCACATTTCAGATGGAAATCTAATTGAAATGTTAACAAATTTTTATCTTCCAGATGTGAATCATTTTCCATGCCATACTCAAGGAGTAGAGAGATGCATCAAACTTGTAACCAAGTTTGCAGTTTCGTAATCAAGTTTGCATTGAGTTTCGTAATCAAACTTTAAACATTTTTCAAAAACATTTTCCACTCTTATTAAAACTTTAATTGTACATTATGGACTGCAGAGCTTGTTTACCAGAAACTCATGAAACAGTGTTTTTTCGTAAAAACTCAGCTCTCTAGCGGCAACTGACGACATTAAAATATTTTCTTGAAAATTAAAACCATTTCTAACTTAGTCATTTTTTAATGTTTAAACTCTATTACAACTCTAGTATATGCATAGAATTTGTTATTTTTATTTTGTAAAAAAGGTCGGAAAACATGTTTTTTAAGAAAATAAAACCTTAGCGCAAACTGAAGACAAAAAAAAAGTAAACAAATTTGGCACAGTTACTTTTTATAGCATTATGCAGCTTTTCCGCTCTATTACAATTTCAAATTCAAAAAAAAGTTGATTTTTGATACACCCTAACCGTTATGGTCCATTCGTCTAAGTCTAAAATGGTACGTCTTTAGACGTCTAATGGACGTCCAAAAACGTCCAAAAAAGTACGTTCTCGGACGTCTGTTGGACTTACTTTTACGCATGCGTGAATATAAAATATTTTCAAAATGGTTATAAAAACGTAGTTTGAAAGTTGTCAATTTTTAAATTATTCTATAACTATAACTATTTAGTTATCGAATATAAACTTATGGTTTAACTATAAAGCTCTATAATAATATATTTTTATTGGCTCAAATCCTTGATAGGCTTAAAAGCATCAAACAAAGTGGAGATGTTGATTTTATTTAGAATGATGACAATATTGAAAAAAAAAATCAATAAGTTTATTTGACAGATTCAATATTATTGAAAATATTTTAAAAACAAGTTCAAATGCAAGAAAATCAAGATAATTTCTTATGTTCACTCACTTAGACAATAAAAATCTATATTCCAATTTTTATTATTGCTGTATAGTGATGCCTGGATGTTTAAAAATTTTAGTGAAAATAATGATAAAATAATAATCGTATATATATGTATATATATATATATATATATATATATATATATATATATATATATATATATATATATATATATATATATATATATATATATATATATTAGGGTGATAAAAAATAAAGTGTTCAAAATTGAACTCTCAACCCTTTATTGTGTTCCTTTTAACTAAAAGCGTACATAATCTACCTGTAACCAATTAAATTAATTGGTAGACCCTTTGGAGGAATTGCTATCCTTTATCGAAAAAATTTGGCAAATAATATTACAATCATTAAATCTTTAGAACCCAGAATTACTTGTTTAAAAGTATCTACCAATATAGGGCCAATTTTGCTAATAAGTTTGTACATGCCAACGAATTATAATGACGAACATTGTCTTCAAAATTATATGGATATATGCTCAAAAATAAAATCACTTATACTGGAAACTGATGCTGTGAACAAAGTTATTGCTGGTGATTTTAATTGTTATAATGGGTCAAGATTCTATAAAGAATTTTCTAATCTTGCTTAAGAAAATAAATTGATTAAATCTGATATAAATCGCCTTGACAATATCTGTACATATGTCAGTGACAATGGTGATATTTCTTCGTGGTTGGACCACATTCTATGCAGTCCAATTATTGATAATCTAATTATATCTATTTCGGTTTTAAACAATGTTATTGCATCAGACCATAAACCATTTGCGTTTCTGATCTCTTGCTCATTAGCAAACTCATCCAAAATATATAATAACAAACCTTATTTTAGTATGACAACTAGATCTCCTAACTGGCAAACTTGTGACAAAGCTACCTTAACACGTTAAGCAGAAAAAGTAGATTCTTTATTAAAATCCGTACATGCACCCCTCTATCTACTTACTAAAAATATTCCAAATGGCTACAATACAACTCGCGATATTGATTTATTCTATAACAGCATCATAAATACTATGCAATCTTCTGTATCTGATACCATACCTCATTGTAATTTTAAACATAAAAACCATGAATATATTACTCCAGATTGGAATGACTATGTTAAGGATAAACACGACATTGCAAGAGATGCCTTCAAGCAATGGATTTTTCAAGGAAAGAAGAAACAGGGTGACATTTTTGAAAACATGAAGCGCTCTCGTGCTACTTTTAAATTAGCTATTAGATATTGTAGACATCATAATGAACAAATTCAAGCCGATTTATGTGCAAAAAATATGAACAACACAGAGAAAGTTCTGAAATAATGTGCAAAAGATCAGTAACAGTAATGCAGCGAACTTTGTTGCAAGTGTTGGAGGTGCCACAAGTGATTGTCTTATTTCTAATATGTGGAAAGAGCACTTTCAAAATTTGTATAATTCAACTAACAATGAAAAATATTACCTCAGTTTCATAAAGGAAATGGAATTTTCCACTGAAAACTCTGATATTATTATGAGTTGCGTTGACATATCCACTGCAGTAAAAACTCAGAAACTAGGAAAAGCAGCTGGACCTTATAACTTTTGTATGGAATCTTTTATGTATGGTGGAAGTAGATTGCAGTTTTTTATTAGTATTTTTTTTAAATTTATGCATTAAATTTGGTTATTTACCATCCACGTTTTGTGAGGCCACGATTATTCCATTAGTAAAATCTAAAATGGCTGATTTAACAGATGTGAACAACTATAGAGCCATAGCTGTGTCCTCTGCTATGTCAAAAATTTTTGAGAGTCTTTTATTGCAGAAAATCAATTTGTACAACATTAATAAAAATGATGATTACCAATTTGGCTTTAAACAAAATCACTCAACAACATCATGCTCAAACTATTTTAAAAAGATTGTGCAGTACTACACATCTAGAGGAAGCCATGTATTTGCTTGCTTCATAGACTTTAATAAAGCATTTGACAGTGTCAATTACTGGCTGTTGTTTAAAAAATTATTATATACTGGTCTGCCCAAAAAACTTGTTTGTTTGCTTGCATTTTGGTACAGTAATCAACAAATGTCTGTTCGATGGCAGAAAACAAAATCAAACAGTTTTGAAATTGGGAATGGGGTTCGTCAAGGAAGTATATTGTCACCACTTCTATTTAACTTTTACACACAAGATTTGATTTCATCAATATCAAACCTTCGTATTGGATGTAATATAGGTGGTATATTCATGAATGTGTTGGCCTATGCTGATGATATGGTACTAATTGCGCCTTCTTGGTTTTCTCTTCAAAAACTAATTAGCTTTACAAATAAGGAATCTTCCTTAATTAACATGTCCTTTAATACCAAGAAAACTGTATGTATGGTGTTTAATCCAACACAAAAATCAAAAGTTATATCAAACTCCTTCCCAGAATTATGCGTGTCAGGATGTGAAATTGCTTTTGTTGAATCTTTTAAATACCTTGGTCATATAATTAAAAATGACCTTACCGATGATCTTGATATAATCAAAGACGTGAAGGGCCTTTACACACGTACAAATATCTTAATTAGACGCTTTCATTTATGCTCTACCAGAGTGAAGGTTAAACTGTTTAAAGCATATTACATTTGTTTATATGGTGTTCCTTTGTGGCAAAATTATAATGATAAAACAATGGCACGCCTTAGTATTGCTACAACAAATGTGCTAAAATGTTTTTCGGATACAACAAATATGGTAGTATATCTTCCATGCTTTTAGAGTTCAGATTACCATCTTTTCATACAATTATCTTAAACTATAGACATGCTTTTCGTAAACAGTTGATGGCTTGTACCTTGGTGAATCACTCTATGAATTCAGTTAATAAAAGTTTAAAATAATACTTTTCTTTTAAAAAAAAAAAAAAAAAACTATGGACCTGGCACCTAATTTGTGCAATCAATATTTTTCTTTAGTTTGGTTATCAACATCACACAAGTCTCACAAGTTCTTCAGTTAAATACCATAAATGTCATGCAATGGCTTTTATGGCAGATTCAGCAACTTCTTCAAATATTTTTAAATTATCCAACTTCTTAATCAGTATCCTTTCATTGTGAGGAGCAGATGAAGAGATTGGAGCCCGAAACCAGTGTTCCAAGTAAATCAAAATTGAAAAAATTGAAAATTGTAGAAGATTCTTCTCTTCATTCTTTGTTAAATGAAATTAATGTCGAAACAAGTATATTTTAATAGAATAGAGTACTTTTACCATCCATCGTGCTTGGTGCATACCACCAGGAGTACGAAAGGTTATTCCGCCTTGACCTGGAGGAGTTTTTCTTAAAATAATTATTGACAGTTGCAAAAATTCTTAGTAATTATCGCGAGGTTATTTTGTTCCTAGCAGCATATATACAGCAAGTTATATTGCTATAATTTGGTACAAGTGAACCATACACTTTGAGACCTGCATCAGTTAAGAGCCAAGATTCAGAATTGAATTTACTCCACTGATCACGAAACCGTAGAAACAATTTGACCTCTGGACCAGACGATACTCCAAAGCAAGTTTTGTAAACATGGGATAAAATCACTTCATGAACATGGTGTCGACAGGCTGTGAATGATAAAGACTTTCCAACTAATTTTTCCAGCAAGGTACAAGCACCTGAATGTATACCTGAGTTGCTTGAAGTAGTATCAAAACAGAGTGCTACAGTTTTGTCATACTAAATGTTCCAATCTTTTGAAGCTTGTTCTGTTGCATAACTCATTTGTTACCGGTGCATCTATCCAGTTTTGGGACTGACAACAGTTTTTCTACATTATATCCTGTCACTAATATCATATCATCACAACGATGTGATAATGGTTGGAGGTTGGCTGCAAGAACAGTTCCAACTATGTTTACAATGCATTTTTGCACCTGTCTAAAAGAGAAAGGGCATCATTAGAAGATCCGCCCCAGATATGGCAACAGTATTTCATACAAAGCCGGATTAGAGATTTATAGAGATAGAGAATAGAATCCGGAGTAAGAAAGTGTCAAGCTCAATTAAGAGATGCAACCTTAGCAAATTTTCATATTGCAACAGATTTGATATATGGTTTCCAAGAAAGATTGGAAGTAAGAGTTAATCCTAGAAGATGAAGAGTAGATGACTCATCGAGTACAGTACCGTTCATAAATGTAGGAAGATCTAAATTATTGTGGTAACGATTGGCTGAAAAAAATTGAGTTTTATCTGTATTGAAGTTCACCAGCCACTGTGAGCCCCATGCTGTAGCAGAAGTGAGATCCTTTTAAAGCTCAAATGCCCCCTCCAAGCAATTAGAGAGTATTGGCTTCTTATCACGACAAGAATAAATGGCAGTATCATCAGCGAACAAGTTAGATGTAAGAATATCTAGAAGATCATTAGTATAAATTAAGAAGAGTATAGGGCCAAGGATTAAACGTTAAGGAACCCCTGAAAATACAGGATTTTAAGAAGAGTGCTGTCCATCAAGGACAACTTTTATACTAAGATTGGAAAGGAAGGATTCAATAAGCTTAAAGATGTTACCAAATACACCTTTAGAAGAAAGCTTATGGAGAAGTCTAGCACACCAAACTTTATCAAAAGCTTTAGATGATGAATGTCAAGAGTGATGGCCTTAACATATCCACCTTTATCTAATGCACGATCAAACCTATCGGTTGTCACTGTTAGCAAATCAGCTGTAGAACGAAAATATCGAAATCCATATTGATGATCAGAAAGTGAGTTATTAGATTCAAGATGAGAGATTAAGTGTTTGTTAATTAAAGATTCAAAAACCTTGCTTATGATAGGAAGGAGACTGATGGGATGGTAGTTAGACAAATCAGATCAATCTCCAGAATTTTTGAAAATAGGGATAACAGATGTCGTTTTCCAGCAGGCTGGAAAACAAGACTCTGATAAGCACTTGTTGAATAGTTTTGAGAGTATAGACGACAGCTCTGGAGAACACTTCTCCAAGACTATAACAGGTATGCTGTGCCATAAGCTGTAGAATAGTCTAAGCAGGAAATTACTTTAGAAACAGAAGCTGGGATAAAACGAATGTCAAGCAATGGATCAACCTGTTTGTTGGCTATATCAGGCAGAACGCAACTATTGGAATCAAGAGATGATATTGATGAAAATTTCTTAGCAAACAATTCAGCTTTGTCTTAAGCTGAGGTGAAAAAGTCTTAACAATACAAGAGAGGTGGAATTACAGATTTGCCGTTATTATTGATACTATTAAAGATTCTCCATAAGTCACGAGAGCCTAATTTTTGTGATGAAATACAAGATTTCATGACCTGAAAATAGCGGGCTTTGGCGTTAGACAAAACCTTTTTACAATGGTTTCTTGCAGTAAAAAACAGACGTCTGTTTTCTGGAGAATTGTTTTGCTGATAGATATGGAAATAACGGTTTCGATTGACAATCGCAGTAGCACAATGTGAGGAAAACCATGGAGGAGAGTGAGGCTTGACTTGGAATCGTCGAGAGGAAATAAAAGATTCCATGCCAGCCTGAATCCACGAAGCTAAGTAAGTAGCATATTTGTCGACAGGAAGGCGAAAGATTTAAACTGTGATCAGAGGCACCTAAGGGTGAATGGGGAGAAACGGAGCACTGACTAGGATTAGAAAAAAGACATAAGTCGAGTAGAGTAGGTAAATGATTTGGGTTGTCTGGAATGCGAGTTGGAAAGTTGACTATTTGAGTTAGGGGTTGAGAAAGGCAAAAGTTGTGGGCTTTAATGCCTGCAGAATCACTGACACTAGAGCTAAGTCATTATCACTGAAACTAGAGTAATATTGACTTTTAAGTCAATATCACTGACACTCGAGCCAACAAAAATATTGGCTGAAGGATAAAGAGAGAGGGCCTGGTCGATATGATCAGAAATAACATCAAAAAGAGTGCTTATTTTATTTTCAACTTATTGATTTTCTAAAAAAAATAACAAAGTGTATTGTCCATAATGACTCATAAGATTAGGAAATAATATAATATTGATAACAATCTCAAAATAATTAGAAGAGTAGGTGTGATAAGTGATGAGAAAAACTGTATGTTCGAGCAATCTTGCAAAATTAAAAAACTGGCTGAGCAACCCCTTAACATTAAGATATTAATCATTAAGATTAACATTAAGATATTGCATCAAGAATTTTCTCAATATCATTTTTACATTAAATGGAACCAAATTAAAAGTTGAGAGAACAAGAAAGAAAAAAATAATATTTTCAATGCATTTATTTGTCACCCTAATATATATATATATATATATATATATATATATATATATATATATATATATATATATATATATATATATATATATATATATATATATATATATACCTTATTTAATAGTTACTTTCTGTAACTTCCCGTTAACCAAAAAAATATAGTAATTAAAAAATTTTTTAGTTATGATAATTTACAATTTCCTGTAAAGTTTCTTTTCTTTTTTCTATAAGTTGAATTTTTTTTGAGATTTAGTAACTCTTCCTGATGATCCAGCAATGGTGAAACTTAAAGTTGAAGTAAAAAGTTAGTGTTTTTTACTAATTTATTATTTCCCTGTTCTTTAAGAACATTGAGCACTCTATTTGTAAAATACACTAACATAGTATATGTATATATATATATATATATATATATATATATATATATATATATATATATATATATATATATATACATATATATATATATATATATATATAAATATATATAATATTTTTATATATATATTTATATTTATATTTGTATCAGTTCTTATAAAAATTTGGATTAATTTGCTCAAAATATGTTGTGACTCTATATGTATTTAGATTTGGTTCAATATTTAATCATGATTTTAATTTATTTTAATAATTTTTACGGTTACTCAAATAGGAGAAATGGGAGGAGCAACTTTACGGAAAACAGTTAAAAATGTTTTGAATCCTATCATGGAATACAGACATTATTTATCTCCTTATTATAAATGCATAAAAGGTGAGCATTGAATGCGAGTTTGTAGGAATTGCATTTTTTGTAAGACTGAAATATTTTAGTAACAGTAAATAGCAGAATGTGAAACAGTAATACGTTGCTCATTTTCTCCTATTCATTATTTGCAAAGAAATTAGCTGTCGTTTTTTATTTTAATTTAGTTTTTTTATCTATGACTTTCCAAAACTAATAACAAGTATTTTAACATGAATTTTTATTGTGGATGCTTTTTAATTTGTTAACTTTTTGGAGTCAAATTCAAAAGCAAAGTTTTTTTACTTTGCTTTTGATTTTAATTGTTTATTTTTGGTTTTCTAAAACATGCTCAATGATTGACAGACATTTTTGTGATAAATATTATTTCTTTAGATATTATTATATGTGGCAATTTGGTTATGATGCAAGCAATATCAAATGTGCAATTGCCGACATATTAAAACGAGCCAAAAAATAATGTTTTTGCTACATAAAGCTATAAATTTATAGTTTTCATAATTCTGACTTTATCCTAGTTTTTATATATATATTTATATATATATATATATATATATATATATATATATATATATATATATATATATATATATATATATATATATGTATATATATATATATATATATATATATATATATATATATATATATATATATATGTATATATATACAGATTTTAATGGCTGATAATTGCCGTATAGCCATCAAACTTAAAGTACCATAGAAAACGTTGTTTTTTTCTTCGTTATATATATATATATATATATATATATATATATATATATATATATATATATATACATATGTATATATATATATATATATATATATATATATATATATATATATATATATATATATATGTATAAATATATGTATATATATACATATATATATATATATGTAAAATGTATATATATACATATATATATACATACACATATATGTGTATATATATGCATGTATATATAATAAATAAATATATATATATATATATATATATATATATATATATATATATATATATATATATATATATATATATATATATATATATATATATATATATATATATATATATATACCATTATATCATCGTCGAAAGAATATTTTATGGTAAAAAAAAGTCTCTATCAACAACATTTTAACAACTTCAACAACTAAGCTACATTTTAATGTCGTCTAAAAGTTAAAAAAATGCGGAAGTACAATGCGTGATAATAATGACAAGAAAGTTTTTTTAATTGATAGAGTTTTTTTTGTGTTTTTTTTTTAATATATTTTAAAAACAAGCGCAATATTGCTACATCGACTATCTTATAGCCTGCTGCTACAAGGTAGTGCTGCTACATCGATAGAGGATTTGGTTTAGGCAAACAATCTATATTTAAAAAAAAAAAAGTTAATCAAGCTTTTAAATTTTTTCTGGTCTGGTTTATTAGTGGTCTCTTTAAAACAGTTATATATATATATATATATATATATATATATATATATATATATATATATATATATATATATATATATATATGTAAAATGTAGAGGAGAACGGGGTGAGATACCATACAAATCGGTTTAAAACTATAGTCCAATGAATTGTCATGTTAAATTATTGCAAAACCCATTATTTAACCATCAAATTAAGTTTAAGGGCTTGGTTTTTTAAAGTGACACTGTTTGTCCCATGTCACCCCATGTTGGGGTGAAATGGGACAATGGTTGGGGTAAAATGGGACAAAAATAGAAACAAATAATTTTAAGCATTATTTTATTGTTTATTCTACTCCTTATAAAACATACAATACACAAAATTTATTTATGTTTAACAAAAATAAAATACCATTCTAAATGCATTTGTAACATTGTTCAACAGGTTGCTTGATGTTTAAATTGAGTCAAAATTACGTTGATGTCTGAGGGGGTAACTTTTTTTCTTTTTCTTATCTTTATATCCTTTATTTTCGTTTACATTCTGATAAACTTTCAACTAGTTCATTTCTTGTTGGTGTGTCAGTCAATACCAGAGACCTAGAACATTTTCTTTTTGCACATATTCTCTTTGCCACCCTTTCACCCGCTTTTGGAAATGGCCTTATATCTTCTGCTGTCCAATGGTAGGCAGAAGTGCTGATTTGCTGTTTCTTTTCATTAATAACTTTAGATACAATACACAGTGATGTGGGGATTTTTTGTTTGTCGGAATTGTCATTAGCTGGAATTGGTCGATCAGATACATAAGAACATAGAAAGTTGACATCACTGAAAACATATGGATCGTACGGGAAAATGCCAGCTGCTTTAAAACCATTTTGAATGTTTTGGGTAAAAGTAAAGGCTCTCGTATAAGCTATTCCTAAATTTTCAGAAATGTCATATATCGTCATAGGAGTATTTGGATGTGCCTTTAACCATTAATCACATGCTGAATTATAAAATTTCTTTAATGACCCAAATACTGATCTGTCTAGTGGTTGGAGTTTGTGGCTGCAATGGGGTGGCAATGTCAAGAGCACAACATTGCTTTCCTTAGCTTTATCCATCAGTTCAATCGATATATGAGTTTTGTGGTTGTCCATTATTTAAAGTAATGGATGATCCTTGCTAGGATATCCATACTCCACAAAAGGATCAAACAATTTCAAAAAAATTTCCGTATTTATCCATCCACTAGGATTAGCATCACCTTTTGTACCTGTTGGTGCACCTTTAAGCATATGGCTACGAAAGTGGACACAAGGAAATATCAAAAACGGTGGAATAAAATTTCCAAGGGCATTAATGCAACCCACCAATTTAACTAGGGTTGCCCTTTCAGCAGAAGTTACCTGTCCTACTTGCTTTACTCATTTACCAGCAATCACTTTCACCGGCTTATGAACAGTCGTCAGACCTGTTTCATCAATATCGTAAATGCAATCAGCAGAAAAGTTGCGCTTCTGCACACTGTCAAGGTTTTTGAAGAAAGTATCTACATTTGTGCAATTGAAACTTGTTGTTCGACTGAGGCTGGTAGATTCTGGCGTACGAATAGATAATTTTGTACGATTTAAGAATAAATAAAACCATTCAGATCCAGCTGTTTCACTCTTTTTCCAGTTTTCCGGTATTTTAATGTCATTTTTAATTGCATATTGATATGCAAGTTGCTTTGTTTCTCTAACACCAAGTCCATAATGCATATTAGATGCTTGACGAAGATATATTGAAAGTTCAACTTCTTGTGTCTTATTAAAAATATATTTATGTTGTTCATCAAAGTATAAGTTACTGTAAGAAGTTTCTTTATTAACCTTTATTTTCCGCTTTAAACTTGATTTTGAAATTGTATACTCTTGTGTAGCTGCTCGTAGTGATAAACTGCCAGATTCGACAGCCATCACAGCAGCTTTTATTCTATGAGCACCAGGCTTTAACCGACTTGTCACTCGTTTGTACTTTCTTGGCATCTGAAAAATTATTACTCATATTACTCACTCCATTATTAAAAAAAATTATGCTCTTTTTAATTGCATTAACCAAAATCCAGATTAGGCTATAAATTTTAAATTTATTTTAATGAAAATAAAATAGTATCACAACCCTATAAAATTTAAAATGTGATTAAATTTAATAAGGCTAATAGTGAAGAACTTTATTTAAACTGAATTTGAAATACAAAAATGATTGGCATTAAAACAATACTTACTGTGAAAGATGTCTTCAGGACAAAGTAACAAAAAAATCCAATATAATTATTATTATTTTCTATGATGAAAAACACTTTACTATAAAGTAAACATTGAAATCTTATCATAAACATAAACAAAATTTTCTATTCACTTGCTTTTTTACAAAAATATTGACAATAAAAGTTAAAGTACAGTAAATTAAAAAAATGATAAAATTGAAGTGTCCCATTTCACCCCAATTCTCCTGTCCCAAGTCACCCCATCACTAGTAGGTGTGAGAAAACCTTTATTTTATATAGTTCTCGCAGCCATATCCTAATCATATTTCTTCAGTAGTTAAATAAAACAATAGTGAATAATTAAAAACCATAAACATAAAAATATATGCAAACAACACATAAATATTTAATATTAATGATGTCACAATATACAATATACACAAATATGAAGAAGCTATTGCAAACTTATAATATATATAAAAAACTTTTGCTTTATTAAATTTTTCACTGAGATATTGCTAAGTCCCATCTCACCCCGTTCTCCCCTATATATGTACATATATATACTTATACATATATATGTGTATATATATGCATGTATATATAATAAATATATATATATATATATATATATATATATATATATATATATATATATATATATATATATATATATGTTATATATATATATATATATATATATATATATATATATATATATATATATATATATATATATATATATATGTATATATATATATATATAACTGTTTTAAGAGACCACTAATAAACCAGACCAGAAAAAATTTAAAAGCTTGATTAACCATTTTTTTTTTTTTAAATATAGATAGTTTGTCTAAACCAAATCCTCTATCGATGTAGCAGCACTACCTTGTAGCAGCAGGCTATAAGATAGTCGATGTAGCAGCAGGCTATGAGATAGTCAATGTAGCAATATCGCGCTTATTTTTAAAACATATTAAAAGAAAACAAAATCAAAAACTCTATCAATTAAAAAAACTTTCTTGTCATTATTATCACGCATTGTACATCCGCATTTTTTTAACTTTTCGACGACATTAAAATGTAGCTTAATTGTTGAAGTTGTTAAAATGTTGTTGAAAGAGACATTTTTACCATAGAATATTCTTTAGACTGAGAAATAAATTCATATATATATATATATATATATATATATATATATATATATATGTATATATATATATATATATATATATTTTTTTTTTTTTTTTTTTTTGGACTTCCGCTTCAAAAGTGATAAGACGTGTTTTTTCTGCGTAAGATTTAACTTTTAAATCTAGTATTTAATATATAATTGTTTTCCTAGATTATTGTACTCTCTTTTAAATATTTTGTAAAATTTTGTTTCAGTCTAATTTTTCCTAGTTAATTAAGGTTTTATTGTGTTAAGCTTTTTTTTTTTTTTTTTTTATATTAAATTAAATCTAGTATTTAATATATATTTGTTTTCCTAAGTTATTGTACTATCTCTTTTTAGTATATTTGTTTTAAGTTTTTGTTGAGTCTTTTTTCCTAGTTAGTTAAGGTTTTATTTTGTTAAGGTCTTATTTTGAAATAATTATACAATAATTTGTTTATAAAGTTTTTTGCATATATATATATTTTTCGAAGATCGTCCTTTTTCCTTGTTTATAATTATTCGGAATTGTACATATTTTTGACTGCTATATTATATTTGACTGCTATAATATATTTGAATATTTTTGGTTTTATTTTGTTTATCTACTATATTGTGATTTGTTAAACATCTTCCTTATTTTTGTATTTTATTTTATTAATTGTTAATTTTGTTCTAAACTACAATACATTTCTTAGTATATTAATTTTTCTAGCTTGCTAATTGACGTAATTCCTTTTGTATAATTTTGTATAGGCCATTTAAATTACATTATTTGCTAAACGACGTAATATAAATTGATTGTGCTATAAACACTTAGTTCTGTTCTAATCAGCAATTAAGTTTGTTTTAAAGTTTGCTAAAACTTGAAATATATTATTTTAATATCTTTATTATTATTATCATTATTATTAAAATTTTTATTATTATTATTTTAATAATTGTAAATTATTAAAATTGACAATTATCAAATGACATCAATAGTGGCTGCTGCAGCAGCTATCGACACAACTTGCGTATCAATAGTCGACGCAGCGATAAGAGATACCATGGCAACAACATTCACAAATAAAACATTCAACGAAAACTACAAAAACCGCGTCGCCGAAATGCTCAAGGTGGCATTAATCTCTGCGCTCACACCGATAATTAAATTGAATAAAGAAACCGAGGCTAAACTAACTGCCCAAATTTACGATCTTAACAAGAAACTGGAAGACAAGAAATCTATTACCTACGCCTCGAAACTCAAAGGAAACGCACCTGAAACAGTCAAACACAGAAACGAAATAATAAATATTGTTGCTGCCGAAAACAAAGACAGGCAGGATCGTTCCATGAACGTCATTGTGGTTGGTCTACCCAAAACCGAGAACAAAGACGACAAGACAAGCGTCACGGAGTTCATCAAGGCTTGTGGTCTTGATGACTTTACAATCAAACAAGCTCGACGCCTAAACTCAAGTAAATAACAAACTGTTCATAACTCTAATATTATTCAAGTCTCTCTTGCAAACGAAATGGAACAAACCGCTGTTTTAAATCTCTGCAATCGCCATCAACTACAACAATTTAACGGAGTTTTCGCACGAGAAGACAGAACTCCGGCTCAGCAACAAGCGTTCAACGAAACTCGAGATAGACTTGAAAAGAAAAACGAAGAGCTGAAAGATGCTGGGATTCTCGACCAACCGTTTCGGAATGTCATCCACAAAAGAACCGGTCAAATATGCTGTATTGATGTCACAATGTCAAACGAGCAAAAGAAATATGTGTTCGCCTCAGCAACTACAGCTCTCAACGAATATCGAAGAAGTAAAACAGCAGCTACAACAAGCACCGCTCAAGAAAACTCGTCCACCTAAAAAAAACACACCAAAATAACGACCAGCATCCCTGTAATAAATAAAAATAATCTATCTCCTGCAAATCTCCGCTTTTGGGCCAACAATCCATGCTCGCTAAATAAAAACAAACGCAACGAAGCCATAGCCCGTTTACACAACTTAGAAGTTAAAAATACTCCTCACATTTTATTCTTCACCGAAACTTGATACAACGGAACAAGCGACACGGTTATACCAGGCTATCAAATTCATCGAAGAGTTAGAGACGGAAGAGGAGGTGGCGTGGCCATTTATATACAAGAAGAGATAACTACATTAGAAACCAATTTTGCACAATTGAACTCAGACTCCATTGAACAAATGTGGCGCGTTATTAAGCTTGGCAACAACTCAATTCTTCTCGGATGTATATATCGTCCACACGACCTAAATGACGAAATTCTCAAAAACTGTATAGCATCTATCAAAGCTTCGAAAGCTGCCGCCCAAAGGTTAGAGTGTGATTTCATTATAATCTATGGGGACTTTAATTTTAGCAACACATTTTATGACTATATTGAGATTGGCGGTGGCGTGGCGACAACAGCGCACGTGCTAAATGAACGACCAGGAGACATGAAATTTCAAGATTGCTTAATTGAATGCCTACTCACACAATTGATCACCTTCAAAACATATCGTAGTAACAGATTTTCAGAGCCGAACAGTACTCTAGATCTAGTAATAACAGACAAACCAGATCTCTTGATAGAAATAAAAGAAGAAGACTCGTTCGGGGACACTCCAATGGGACAATCTCATGCTCTAATCACGGGTCGATTTGTTCTGAACGACAAGATAAAAGTACTACCAATCGTGCAGCGAAAGCGCTATATCTGGAGCAGAGCCGACTACGCTAATTTCTCGCTAAAATTAAGTTCAACAAATTGAAAAAGCTTATTCGAAAACTGCTCAGCTAACGAATGTTACAATCTATTCCTAGAAGTGTACGACGAACTAGCAACAGAACTCATTCCGTCGACTACCTTGCCCTTCAAGAAGAAACACGAACCATGGATAACAGACGAAGTTTTAAAAGCTATTAGAACAAAACAAGAACTTTGGAATAAATATATTGCCTCTGGTCGCCATACACATAGAGAGCTCAAAGACAAGCACAAAGAAGCATGCAGAAATGTAACCAAAACTTTGAGATTAGCAGTGTTAAAATATGAAGAGAACCTAGCTAATTTATATAAAAACGACCCTAAAAAGCTACACGCTCATATCAAAAACAAAACCAACTCAAAATATGTATTCACCTCCATAGAAACAATTGATGGAACAATTTCAACAGATCTTCAAATTATTTGCACAACCCTGAACAATTATTTCCAATCAGTATTTGTCAACGAGCCAGACGGACCTGTGCCGGAATTAGAACCCCGAACTGACAATAAATGTATATTAGACGAGAATATCTTTTCAATCAACGATATCTGTGCTCGACTCGCAAACCTGGACGAATCTAAATCTCTTGGTGTTGATAACGTTCACCCTCGTGTACTCAAACACTGCGCAGAAGCTTTCGCATTGCCACTAACATTATCTTTCAAGAAATCTTTCTCAACCAACACTATACCAGACCTGTGGAAAAAATCTAACGTCACGCCCATTTTCAAGAAAGGAAGCAAACTAAGAGCATCAAATTATAGACCAGTTTCTCTCACATCCATACCATGCAAAATATTCGAGAGTATATTACATGAAAAAATAATGCTACACTGTAACTTAAACGGTTTAATAAGCATAGCACAACACGGATTTGTTCAAAGAAAAAGCTGTTTGACTAATCTCCTCGAAACTCGCGACTTCCTCACAGAAGCTGCACACAAGAAGTATCCAGTCGATATGATTTACACTGATTTTGCAAAAGCATTTGATAAAGTCCCACATAATCGCCTATTGAGCAAATTGAAAGCATATGGCATCAGCGGGAAAGCACTAATGTGGATAAATGCTTGGCTTAACAATAGACAACAGCGTGTTGTCATTGATACTCACTCAACTGCTAAAATATTCACATCAGATTGGAAAAAAGTTACAAGTGGCGTCCCTCAAGGAAGTGTCCTCGGCTCTCTCCTTTTCGTACTATTTATAAATGATCTGCCGGACAACATTACCAGCCAGTTCAAGCTCTACGCAGATGATAGTAAAATTATGAACATGATAAAATCGAATGAAGATATGCTAGATTTACAATCAGACATTGATCAAGCCCTAAAATGGTCTCACAAATGGTTGATGTTCTTTAATGTGGAAAAATGCAAAACAATGCATGTCGGTCGAGGTAACAGAAAATCTAATCAAGTCTATTCAATGACGAACACAGAAGGCACTCGTCGAAACCTGGAGGAAACTGAAACTGAACGAGATCTAGGTATTCTAATATCAAATGACCTCAAAGTCCGTGCCCAGGTAGAGTCTGCAGTCTCAATAGCCTATTACAAATTGGGCCTACTAAAAGAAGTGTTCCGAAGCAGAAGCATTTATCTCTGGCGAACGCTTTACATCACATATGTGCGCCCACACCTGGAATTCGCTATTCAAGCATGGTCTCCTCACCTAAAAAAGGATATCAATATGCTTGAAAGAGTTCAGCGCAGAGCGACAAAAGTTTCCTCAATCAAACATCTCCCATATGAGCAACGCTTAAATATATTTAGAGTGACAACACTAGAAGAGAGAAGAGCTAGAGGAGATCTTATTGAACAGTTTAAAATTATAAATAAAATTGATGATGTTAACTTTTTTGTTCCTCAAAGGATCTTTAACAACGTATATTGCAGGAGGAGTCACAATAAACAGCTAGACAGACAAATTGTCAGCGATTACGAAGAGCGACATCACTTTTTTACTAATCGTGTCACACCGTCCTGGAATATGCTACCACAGGATGCAATTGACACTCACTCGGTCAACTTATTCAAAAGTTTCCTATCATGATGGGCATCTTGTCTCGTTGACAATTAGCCCTACACATTAGTTAGTATAGAGATGCCTGGTGTTGCATCTCTTCGTCAATATACTTTATAATCAATGATTGACTAATTTATAGTATTATTGAATTTGTAAAAACATAAAAAAAAAAAAAAAATTATTATTGATTGTAAATTTATTGATTCTAAATAAAATCAAATTCATATATATGTTTATATATACATATATATATGTAAAATTTAAAATTTTTTATCTATTTCTAATAAAAAATTAAATACAACGTTGAGCCAAAATAAAATATTATGCTGTGCCAACAAAAAAAAATGTTGTATCAACGTAAAGTATTTTACTTCGCTAACTTAAAATACAACATTGTGTCAACGTAGCATTTTTGTTGTTGGCGACGTCTCATTTGTAACCAAAATGATATAAAAACAACGTTGGCGACTGATGTTGTGCTAACATAACATTTAAAATTGTTCTAACATTTTATCAACGTATGTGTGCTAGCTAGGAAAGAAAACAGTTATAAAATTTGAGCTTGTGTGTTGACTTTTTGGAATATTTTTTTTGTAAATTTATCAAACAAGTTTTTGTGAAAAGCATTATGTCTTGCCTCTGATCTTTTTTGTAGATTTTTTCTCATAGTCTTGTATTAACTTGATATTTTTTTAGCACAAGTCATATAACCACCTGTCATAAAACGTGCAACTTGAAAATTAATTACATTTCCACAAAGATAAAAAGCAACTGGTAAAGGTTCAATAATCAGCTCTAGGAAATTTTTTTTTAAGCAGATATTTAATGCAGAAAAAAAAGCTTTTTTTCCCACGGTAAAAATTATAACACTGACTCAACTTTTAGGGTATCCCAATTCATTTTTAAAACATCTAAAGTATTGCACTATTTTGTGAAGTATTGCACAAACCTCTTCTACCTTTTTTTTTAAACTTTAGATGCTTTATAGAAACCCTTTGTTTTTCCTGTAATATCTTCCATGCACTGAGACATACAAACCCAATAAATGTGATGCCTGCATATCATCCTTATTATACGGAGGTTAAGTTTTACTCTCAGCAACTGATTTGCTTCAGAATATATACCCAAGTTATTACTTGTCATATTAATCCAGCAAGCAAACAATTGCATGCAGTATCATTTTTCAATTAGTACCTAGCAGTATATCGTCGCGTTTGGAGCATCTGGAGAGCTAACACTCACAGCTAATCAAAAAAACACAAAGATTGCTATACCAACATCAGCTGAAATGGGAAAATTGCAGAGTTTGAAAAAGCTACTGGAGCCCTGCAGGTATATTTTACTTCATACATTTCTCACCGACTGGTCTAATTGCATGTGAAAGAATTAACATGTCTGCATTTGTGTAGGCATGAATATGAGAACATTTTTTCAACCGCATTAGAACCGGATTCAACAACCTCAATTGTACCCAGAGTTGAGAGAGGTGAGATGTGGGCCTCAGTCACTACTTTACTCAAGGAACAGAGGTTTATTGCATATAAACTTGTGAAAGCAACAACATCAAAGCCATCAAAGAGAAAGTTTGCTCTATTGGTTGCTTTATAAGAGTCTAATTCTGAACACGAGGAAGACTAAACTGATAACGGTGTGCGTCATTACAGAGCAGAGCCTATCATTAGTGAAGTGGCCAGTAAAATACAGTGGTGGTCCAAACACGCAAGCTCACAGAGCAGGCTGGCCTCGATTGCACAAAAGTATTTGGTAACACCTGCAACATCCGTTCCTTGCGAAAGATCGTTTTCTCTTGTTGGTCCAATTGTATGCAACCAACATTACTTGCTAGTTAAACATTACGTGCAGATTGTTGCAACCAAATACAAAAGCAACTTAAATCAGGCGCCAATACAACTTTTTTGATGAGGGCCAAAAGTTAACTTTTTTACTGTTAACAAGGGCTGGAGGTTTTTAATAGTATTTTGCTTAAAAATATTGATTTCTTTAATTTATTAAATGTACCTGAAAATAATGATTTTCTATTATATTGAAACCGAAGTTATAATCAAAAAAAATGCGGAGAAAACATAAGTAATAAAAATCTTTTAATAAGCCGTCTCCCAAACTTTTTGTTCTTTAAATCGTTTTATCTCAGATCTTTAAAATGTGGAGAGCAGAATAGTTCTAACTTCGCAATACACCAGCCAGCTATTATGTACATATAACATATGCTGTACCTATTTTGGTCATGGTTTTTGTAAAATACCATCAAATTTTGTTGATTATATACCTCGCAAAACATCACTGCATTAAACATCGATTAACCCCATTTAGAATTTTTCCGACACAATTTCAGTTTCAACCTTAAACCATTAAAAACTACAAATGCGGTCTTGGTTATATAACATCTAAAAGCGAAGCCAAAAAATTTTGCCCAGCAACGTTAATTTGTGGCAAAAAAAAACTTTTTTTATTTAGAGTTAGCTGTTGTATTTATCTTATAATTTTCGAATTATTTTAATTATCGTGCATACAATTGCACGAAAAGACAACTGGTGCAGATTGGTACAAAAAGATATACAACTGGTACTCAACTCTTATTCGTGAAATATCATTTCACGAACAAGAGTTTATATTTATTACAATAGTAATAAATAAATAGTTTTAAAGAAATAACTTAGTAATTACTATATTTAGCTTTTATTAGAATATATCCCATAAAAATATTATATATATATATATATATATATATATATATATATATATATATATATATATATATATATATATATATATATATATATATATATATATATATATATACATTTTTGATAAAAAGAGTTTTCCTTAAAACTTAAATCAAATCTTTTTTCTAGTTTGTTTTTTCTATTTTTTTTTGCTACAAAGTTACGTCACATTGGCAAAAAAAATTTTGACGTTAAAGATTTACGAAAAAGCTGCATCTATTATTTTTAGTGGTATAAGATTAAAACAGAGATTAATATTGTGAACAACTTGAGTTATCAGCATGTTAGCTAACCCTAGCCCTGACCCTGAGAGAACTTACAAATCTCTCAAAAGAAACAAAGCTACGGGTGAGGACGAAATAAATGGCAACGTAGTCATAGATTGCTTTGAAAATTTAAAATGTATTCTTTATAAAGTCTTCAGGGCATCTATAAAGCAAGGTGTATTTTCAACCAATTAAAAATAGCTAAAGTTACTCCAATTTACAAAGACGGGAAAAAAATCAAATATTAGTAATTATTGCCCTATCTGAGTTCTTTCAATCTTCTCGAAAATTTTAGAAAGAATTTTATACAATAGAACATACAACTACCTTAATCTAAATAAACTTCGATATAAAAATCAATTTGATTTAAAAAAAAATTGTTTAACTGAACAAGCCATTACACAGTTCATTCGTGAAATCTCCAATTCATTTGGTAGATCACAACATACACTAGGTATCTATCAAAAGCATTCGACACGGTTGATCGCAAAATTCTACTTAAAAAACTCAAATTTTACGGAATTAATAATAATTAAAAATTTTACGGAATCAATAAAATGGTATAAAAGTAACTTGACAAATAGAAAACAATTTGCTTTCTATGGAGATTATTTTTAAAATGAAAAATTAATTGAAATAAAATGTGGTATTCCACAGGGTGTTATTCTAAGCCCACTTTTGTTTTTAGTCTATATTAATGATTTAAATAAAGTTTCTAACCTTATGAGTATCATATTTGCGGACAAAAACTAATTTATTTCTGTCAAACAATGACATTTATGAGCTTTTTTCAAATATGAATGAAGAACTCAATCACATCTCCAACTGGTTTAAGTGCAACAAGTTAACTTTAAACCTGATAAAACAAAATGGATCCTTTTTCACTCCCTCGCAAAAAAGCTTTTTTACCAAATAACTTATCTAAACTTTTTATTGATAAAATTGAAATAAAAAAGGAGTCGGTCACAAGATTTTAGCCATTTACATTGATGAAAATATTAAATGGAAGTATCATATCGACTTTATTTCTACTAAATTGGCCAAAAGTATTGGAATTCTATATAAGGTAAGATACTATCTAAGTAAACAAAATTTAATTCAACTCTGCTATTCATTTGTTTATAGTATATAAATTATGCAAATATTTTTTGGGGAAGTACCTCTAAAAGTAAGTTACGAAATCTCTATCATCGTAAAAAACACGCAATGCGTTTAATATGTTTTAAAAATCGTTTTTCTCATTCAAATATTTTATTTAAAAACGTTAAAGCACTTAACATTTACAAACTCAATGCCTATAATATTTTATGTTTTATGTTTCGTTGTAAAAGTGAACAATCATTGTTCATTTTTAAAGCTCTTTTTACCCATAAAGCTATAAACAAAAATACTTTACGAAATAAAAATTTATTAATTGAACCCTTTTGCCAAACAATGTTTAATCAATTTTGCATAAACTATCGAGCACTGTATTTATGGAACAAAATTGTTGTTCCTAAGGGATCGTTGATAAATCACGCAACGCAAAATATATTTAAAAAGCAGAAGTCGGAGATATTAAGCTCTTTTACGCGGCGATTTTCATTAAGCTGAATCTGCTATTTTGATTTTATATTTAAATTAAGACTCTGCGAGGGAAAAATTTTAATCTTTTTTGTTTTGTTTATTGTGAAAATTTGTATTACATAAGGACAATCCCTAAATTTGATTTGTCAATTTCGTTTTCCGTTTTTAAAACTAAATTTAAAAACTATGTTTTTTCTACTGGGAATATATATAAATATTTTTGAAATGTAAAATTATTTTCACTCTGGATAATTTGTAAAATTATTTTCAGTCTTTGTTTATTATACATTGTTAATAGTTATTAAATCAATTGTATTTTTATTTTATTATATATACACGTTTGATATATTTTATATGGTTGGCAACAAGATCTTTTGGATCTTCTTTCAGATACCAAGTTTATATATTGTAATATTGTTATATTACGATTGATAATTGTAAACTAAAAAAAAAAATGCTTTCTATTATCTGCAAACCTTTATTAAAACTTTTTTTCAGTTCAGCAAAACAGATAGCAAATTCTTCTGTGTTTGCAGGATTCAGATCACCCAAGGATAGAAAATGACCTTGCACAAAGAATGCTTCCATAAAGTTAATTTCAATTGAAAAGCTAGTACAAGGTTTTTCAAATTAAATGGTCTCTTCCATGGAGTTCTTTGCTAAGTATATTGTAATGTTGGGTCAGGTCTACCAAAGATACAAACTTTTCAATGAACTCCTTTTCCTCTAGCTCTGGTTGATGATCCTTGTTTTTACTTTTGAAAAAATCTATTATATTTTATCTCAAATCAAAAGTTCTTTTCAGCATATTACTTCTAGAAAGCCATCTCACCTCAGTTTAATAAAGCAAATCCATATTCAGAGTCATTTTCATAAAGAAGTGCCTAAAATTGGCAACTTCATAAAGTGCTGAACTTAATGCTGTTTATTACTTTAATTACTGACATGAAATTTTTCACATCCATAGCTTTTGCTGCTGAATTTTGCTAATGAATACAGCTTACTTAATTACAAGTTGTTTTCTGTCAATTTGTTTTTCAATCTGGTAACAACGCCAATATTTTTTACAATCATTGAGAGGCCACCATCTGTTGTAATTGAAATTAATCTGTTTTAAGTCAAGTTAAACTTTTATTTAAACTTTCTTAATGGCCAGCAAAATGTTTCCTACCTTGTTAATGTTTTCTTTTTTCTTTAAACCTTGTAAATGCTTTTTACCTTATCTGTTGTTCTTCCTTGCAGAGGATAGACATTAAATAGCTCTTCAGTAACAAGAAAATCCTTATTAATACTACGAATAAAAAAAGCCTATTGAGCAGTTTGCAATATATTGGTTAATTCGTCAAGACAATGTTTTTATTCTTTTTCAACCAATGACAAACACAGATCATCAGTAGTATCACCTGTTCTTTGTGCAATTGCTTATCTTGAGAGGGAGATAATATTAAAAATTAAATAATTTCTCCCCGATTAAAATCTCTTACACCATGCTCAAAATTTGAAACTGCTTTATTTAACTATTTTTTATTAATCTTAAAACTTTCTACAATTTAATAATTTTATTAACAATTTATTACCATATTTCTAAGCCGCTATTACCTATTATTTTTCTCTTTTCTGTTTTGTTTTAATACTAAATAAAATATATATTATTAAATCTATTATTTTATTCTCTCTTAACTGAAATATCTTTATTCGTATTCTGTTCATCAATTAGTAATCTGTTATTATTACTATTTTTTATCACAATAAGTATTGTCCTTACTGTTGTTAATAATATTATAATTATTATATTATTGTTTTTGTTATATTATTATTGTTGTTATTATTATTGTTATTATTTTTATTATTATTACTATTATTATTGTTATTATTTTTTTATTTCTTTATTTTTTGTTCTTTAATCTTTACAAATTCGTATTATATATTAGAATCTTTACAGAGTGAGTAAAATTTAAAAAAAAATCACAAATTTACGTTATACAAAAAATATGTAAAATAAAACTGTTAAGTATTAGAAATTACTTTAAAGAACGCGGGAAACTTGCAGAAGACCAATAGTATTGTCATCAAGAAACCACTAATTAATAAACCACTGCGTTATCAATATTTTTGGATACTTCAATTTAAAATAAGTTTATATCAAGAGTATACTGCCGGAATGCATTAAGTCATTTTTTGTTGGTTTTGAGTTAAGTCAACATAAATACTCATTATTATATGCTTTATCACTTCCAAAACACACCAGACCTTATATTCGTATAATAATTATGTATAATAATGAGTGTTTATGTTGACTTAACTCAAAACCAACAAAAAATGACTTAATGCATTCCGGCAGTATACCCTCGATTAAAATATAATGTTATCAGATTCTGCAGAAAGAAAATAAAAATGCAAAAAACAAAGAATGCAGACAAAAAGAAGTTTTTAATTTTTATAATTTTATTTCAATACACATAAATGTAAGTAGGTACACGATTTCTAAATAGGTAATATATATTACATACATTACCTATTTAGCATATAGGTCACGTGTTGGTAAATAACATATAGGTCACGTGTTGATAAAAAAGCCTATTTTTTTTTTTTAATTTGTTTTTGTTGTTGTTGTTGTTTTTAAGTTATTTAGAATTTTTGAATTATTAGAGTTTACATTAGTTTCGGAACAAAGTTAATTTTATACATAGTTTTATCTGTTTTTGGGTTAGTAAAAATTCATAAAGTTATTAGTGTTTAAAATGAGATCTTCTAATAACGTTTTTAGAGTATTTAAGTCTTTCGATTTTTCCAGTTGAGTATTTTTGGATATTAATTTGTTATATAGACAAGGACCACGGTACAAAATGGAAAAGCGTAAGAAATCAGTTTTTTTAAAAGTTTATATTTGAGCATAAACAATTTGATATACATTTAATGCTTTCAAATTTTTCAAAAGTGGCTTAGCATGCGAGAGTCTATCCTTATTAAAAATTATTCTTGCAGCATGTTTTTGTTTTCGATATAGTGTGGTTAGTTTGGATTTATGAGTACCCGCTCATGCAACATTAGCGTATATATAGTAGCTTTGTATGAATGAGAAGTATAGGAACTTTAAATTATTAGACAGTATAGAACTAGCTTTGTAAAGGATACAAATGCTTTTTGATATTTTGGTACTTAATATATCTATATGTGATTTCCATGAGATGTTCTAATCAATAAGTATCCCTAGAACTTTAGTTGCTTGGGTTCTCTCAATTTCTTTAGTATCTATATTTAGCAAAGGTAAATCGGAAGGTATTTTTATAAGGTTAGAATGAAAAAGAATGTATTTGAATTTTTTTTGTGTGTAGCGATAACTTGTTAGATTTTAACCAACTGTTTATTTTTTTAAGTTCAGTATATGTAGTTTCATAAAGTTCTGTAGTAGACGAGGATGCATAAAATAAATTAGTGTTGTCTGCGAACATTATGACATCTAACTTACTTGAATCTTTAGGAAGATCGTTTATGTATATTAAAAACAAAAGAGGTGCAAGAATGGAACCTTGGGGGACACCGCATTTTATTTTAAGTAATTTTAAAAATTTTTTTTCATGACCAATAACGCATTGTTTTCTGTCAAGTAAAAAATTTTTGAACCAGTTTAGTGCAACATTTTTTATCCCATATTTTTCCATTTTCCTAATTAAGATAGCGTGATCTACTGTGTCAAACGCCTTAGGTAAATCAACAAAGACTCCAAGGACGTATTTTTTGTTTTCAAAGGAGTCATTTATATTATTTATAAGATCAAGAACTGCGTTTTTCATTTAGGATTTTGTTATTTGTTAGATATTTATACAGTTTATTGTATATTACTCTCTCCAAAAGTTTTAAAAATACAAGAAGAACTGAGATAGGTCTGTAGTTATTTAAAGTAAATGAGTCTACGGTTTTTAATATTGGCATTACCTTAGCTATTCTTAATTCATTCGGTACAGATCCTGTAATAATCGAAGATTTAAATATTTCATAGATTGGTTGTTTTATTACCGGAAATACATTTACAACTATATAGCTACAAATGTTATCTATCCGATTAGCCTTATTCGTCTTAACGAGTCTTTGCAATTTCTAGCTCTTCATGGTTTAGTCTAGAGAAAATATTTAAACAGAAATGTTGGTTTGTGATATAGATTTCAAAGGAGATATCAGGGCATTGAATTTTTTGAAGCCATGTTAGGGCCTATGTTTGCAAATTAAACTATTGAATTTTTCAGCGATAGAAATTTGTCGATATATTCAGTTTCGTTAAAGTTAATTTTATTGGGTAAATTATTTGATTTTGTATGGTTTTTATCTATCATTTCTTTCAATATGTTCCAGGTTTTTTTAATATCACTTTCGCTTTTTTGTAGTTGTTTTGAATATTATTATTTTTTTCGAATTCTTTCAAATTTTTTCAAATAGATTTTTGTATTCTTTGTATGTAGTTAAGTTAGTTTCCTTTCTGTTTTTTAAATACTCGATATAGAGTTTTTGAATTGTTTATGATGATTTTCTAATCTCGTTAGTTATCCATGGGCAGTTTAAATATTTTAGTTTAATTTCTTTCTCTTTAACAAGGAAATGTTCATTGTATTGATCTAGAAAAATATTTATAAATAAATTGTATGTGGTGTTTGTGTATCCAAGGTTACATTCTTGATACACTCCATCCCAATTTACTACCGATAGCGAATCTTTAAAATTTTTAATAGAGAACTGATTAATTTTTCTTTTATAAATTTTGGTTTTAGGATTGTTACAGGTTCTTAAATCTTGAAATAATGAAAAATAAATAGGAGAATGATCTGAAATATCTGTTTTGATAATTCCTGCTTTTAAAGAGGTTTCTTTAAAAGCAGGGAGGTTGGGGTTACCCGAGTAGGTTTGTTGATAATTGGGAGAATACAGAATTGAAACAGATTATCAAAAAAGAGTTTAATAATCGTATTTTATTTGTAGTTTAGACTGTTAATATTTAAATCCCCCATAAAGAAAATATTTTTTCCCTTGTCATTTATTTTGAGAAAGATTTCCATTAAAAAATTTGAAAATTTAATTATATCACCTTCTGGAGGTCTACAGCAAGTGGAAATTATATTAGTTTTTGATTTGTTACCCGTTGTCTCAATAGAAAAGACTTCGCTATCAGTGTCAGAGATGGAGAGGTCTTGTCTTACTTTAAACGCTTGATTATCTCGAATATACGTTGCAATCCCCCCTCCCCTTTTGTTTGTTTTTCTTTCAAAAGATATTAGCTTATAATTTGAAATTTTGAGTTTGTTTGAAATGATTCATCAGAACACCGCGTTTTGGAAATGCAAATCATACTGAATGAGTAATTGCAATCTATTAGAAAGTGTTTTAGTTTAACAAAATTTTTATTTATACTTCTTATATTTATGTGTATTGCAGTAAAATTATTTTTTTAAAGTTTCATGTTCAATTTTAAAAGTTTCTATTTCAAAATATTTCGAATCAAAATTATTTCTATGAAAAATTTGCACATCAAAGTCTTAAAGATCATTTAGTAAAATCTTATAAGCAGTTTCGAAGACGCATTTATTAGAAGTTTTGAAACACGGCGTCTTTTGTTTTGTTTTTGTTTTCGTTAGTCGTTGCGTAAAGTGCGGTAAATTAAAACATGCTGGCATAATAAAAAATGTACAGAACTATTTCACAAATCTCGATTAAGTACTTAAGTACTTAAAATTAATATTATTTACGAAAATCTCTGACGAATATTTTATCATATTCGATAATAGCGAATTTACCTTCTTTTCGAAATATTTTAACATCTTCCCATAGCTTTTTTCTTATTTCCATCGTTTCGTTCGCGTAGTCTTCATTAATAGATATTCCGGTTCTTTTGAGTTTTTTTGATAGCGTTAAGATTTTATTTTTATTTTGGAAGTCTAGTAGTTTAAAAATCATAGTTTTTGAAGATATATCTTCATTTATTTTCCCAATGCGGTAAGCTCTTTCAATTATTACGTCATCAGAGATTCCCAGTTTGTTTCTAAATAGATCTTTAACTTTCTTTGCACAATCATTCCAAAATTCCATGAGCATCGTTCATGCCGTAATAATCTTAGGATTGATGGCAATCCTAAGATTATTACGGCATGAACAATTTTCAAGGTCAATATTTTTTTATTTTAAGTTGTTAATTTCGCTGGCCATCAGACTGTTTGTTTCCGATATTTTTTTTAAGAAATTTTCTTCCTGAAAGTTGATACTTTCCTTTAAATCGTTGATGTCTTTTTCAATTATTATAACCTTCGATTTGCTTTTATCGAACTCGTTTTTAAGTTTGTCAACCCGATCTGTTATTATTTTTAGATTTACACTTATAATATCGCTAAATATCTTTTGCTGTTTTTTTAAAAGGTTGATAGTTTCACTAAGAACACCTATTTTTTGTTCTTCCAGTTTGGTGATTATTAGTTTTTCAATATTTATCATTGTAACTTCCATATTGTAAATTTTTTTATAAACTATTCTTTGCAGCATTTGCAGCAGTTTTTTGATTGGTTGCAAATATACAACAAAGTATTTGCTTTAAATCGTGATACAGTACAACCTCTCTAATTCGAATTTAACGGGGGAAAAAAAAAAGTTCGAATTAGAGAGATTTTCGAATTATAGAAAGTTGACTTTTATTTCAAATATTCTGGTCAAAGTAACGAATAGAAATAAGACAAACAAACAAATAGTGATTCTTAGTCCTAAATGCAATATATATTATGTAATTTAAACTTTTGCATTTTCAAAAAAAAGTCAGTAATTGTAGATTGTCTTTTTGAGACTTTTAATTCCATTTGAATGACACAACTTATGTCTTTAAGAGCCTTCGTCAAATCATCTCCAAAGTTAGAATAAAGACTGTAGTTCTCGAGTACAGTGACAGCATGCATCGTTTCGTTCAGAATTGGTTTTGTAGCATTGTCGGAAACACTAATGCACTCATCATCGGATTCCTCCCCAGTTTCATTAGCATCATGCTCAGAAACTTCTGCAATGTTGTCCTCCTCTGATGATTTGTTGGCAATGCAAACATCGAAATTTATGTCTACTAACTCGTCCGCCGTGAGGTTAAAATCTGCATCGAATTTTGTTTTTGACAATTCGAGATCATCTCTTAAGTTTTCCATTACAGTCTCGTGTACATCTAAGCCGCAGAAAGAGTCGTTATCATCATTTACATGCTTTTCCACTACTTCTAATGATATTCCTGATTTTTTGAAACAATTTATGAAGGTTTGATCTGGAATGGAATTCCATGCTTTTGCTAGCATAAACATAGCAGTTAAGATAGAAAACTTAAGCATCTTGTTTTCTTTTTCTAAGGCAGCAAATTGCTTTTTCACTGCAAGTGAGCGATATTTGGCTTTAAGAGATCAGATAACTCCTTGATCCATAGGTTGGGTGATCAAAGTTGTATTCGGTGGAAGAAAGATAAGCTCCACTCAATCAAGTTTCTGCACGTTAGGATGGGCAGAACAATTATCTACAATTAAAACAATTTTCCTTTTCTGAAAATTAAACTTTAGGCCAGTTTCTTTAACCCATTCCTCAAATAATTCTGCTTACATCCAACTTTTTGGTTGGGCCCGATTGCGACAAGGAATATTTTCCACACCTTTTACTATATTGTTTACAACCTTCAAACACTATGTGACAGCTGTTCCCAAGCATTCATACAAATAATATGTTAAGGTTTGGAGATCTAGCTGGCCACTTCAATGTTTCATTTTTACTGTTGTTGAAATAATCCTTATCTTAGCTGTATGAACGCTAGCATTTCTTGCTTAAAAAAATAAAATTTTCACCACCAATGATAGAGGCTTCACATCGTAAAAATTCTTGAGCAATTAAAATATAATCCTTAGCCTTCATTTTTCCGTCAATAAAATAAATTTCTTAGTTATCATGATACCCAATCGCACACTAAATCATTACACCAAAACCCATTTGACGTCGTTGCTGTGTAACTGGTTCTTTACGCAAATCGTGAAAATAATATTTCCATATATCCGGCTCATCAAGACAAAATTGTTTTTCGTCAGAAAATACTACTCGTTCCCACTTTTCTTTCCATGTTACGTGGTCCTTTGCAAAAATTATTCGATTGTTTATGTGTTTTGTTGTCAAAAGTTGTTTACGTTGAAGTTTTCTTTTTACGCGAAGGTTAAAAGATATAAATAACTAGCTGAATTGTACGTAAATTAGCAATTACACCTGCTTCTGTAGCAATTTGACGTGCAGTTAATGAAGAATTTGAAACTTGTCTCAACAACCTTTGCCTATCACGGTCGCTTAATGTTGATGGACGTCCGGAACTTTTTTTTATTCATACGTATAAGGACAATTTTTAATCACAGTTCGACTGCGTCCAATGACTCAAGCCATGTACAGTAGTAAAACAATTGAACATATTTTCAAGTAGTTATTATTATGTTGTTAACAAAATTTAAAACTTTTGAATCAAACTAAAAATCACCAATAAAGTTTTATAACACATTTTCCTTAACAAACTACATTTTTCTTTGGACAAAACAAGGTGGATATTCAAAGAATCGACCGAAAATTCAAAAAGTTTCATAAATTAACTTATTATTTTTCAAAAAACTTCAAAAATTAACTTAATATTTGGTAGGACCTCCTTTACTTTTAATTACTGCTTTCATTCTTCGAGGCATAGACTCAATTAATGAGTCAACAATTCTCATGTCAATCTCTCGCTAGGCCTTCTCGATTTGTTCAAATAATTCCTCACTGGTCTTCACATTTGCACGCTCAATCTTATTGTCAATTATTTCCCAGAAATTTTCTATGGGATCTAAGTTAGGGCTTTGTGCAGGCCACTCCATTACGGTGATAATCTTGTCCTTGGACAATTGTTTTACAATTTTTGACGTATGTTTGGGATCGTTGTCCTGCTGAAAAATTCATTTTAGGGGCATTCCCATTCAGCATGTGGTAACATAACATCTTCCATTATATCTTTTATACAAAGTGGTCCATAATTCCATTATTTTGTGAATAGGACCAGTTCCTAGTGCCGAGAAACATCCGCAAATAATAGCAGACGTTCCATAATTAACACTCTTCTTGGTATATTTAGTACTGTATCTGGTGTTCTTTGGTCTCCACACTCGCTTCTTGCCGTCGCTTCCAAAAAGGTTATATTTTGATTCATCACTAAAAAGTATGTTTTTCCACTGCGTGACGTTAGAATTATCTTGTTCTATCTCCACTTTTTGAAAAATTGAGTTTTTATAGTTTTTGAAAAGTTTTGCACTATGTTTTTCTATTTTATTTATATTAAAAACATATAAAACTTTTAATACGGTGTTGCATGCGATATTGCATTGTTCTATCTCTTAAATAAGCAAATTTGAAAATGTTATCTTATTTTAAGTCCGATCAACCAATCATATATTTACAATTACATATTTGTACGGAATAATTTTGTTGTTGTTGTAATTTTAAAAATGGCAACTAAAAATATTGACCAAAAAACGGAACATGCTCTAAATCAAAACGAAGGTATTTTTTCACTTAATTAGCGTTATAATTTTGCCAATTTTTTATTTTGATTATCCAGAATGCATAAAAAACAAAATAATTTATTATTTATGCATCCTAGATAATCAAGTAAAAAAGGTAATAGAGTTTTTTATTCTTTAGAGTCGCTTGGTATTACACCTTCTCGTAGGTCACCCCATGGTGGAATATCTAGAAAACGTATAGCTGATACGAGTAATTGGAAACAAAATATAAGAAAAATGCAACGTCAGTCGGGTAAAGCTTATAAAAATTCAAAAGGTAAACAAGTGCCTGAAAGATCTATCGCAATGCTAAAATGTTGCAGAAATTGTAAGTTCAAATGCTCTACTAATATAAATAAGATCGAGCGTCAAGTTATATTTGATAACTTTGGGACCTTAGATGATGACGGTAAAAAACATTTTTATTCAAAAACTACTGATAAACTAGAGAAAAAACGCTGTCAGACAGCTGCTGGTGAAAATTTGAGAAGAAAAATGTCTTATTGTTATAGCTTCTTTATTTCTAATACACAATATAGAGTTTGTAAATCCTACTATCTTTCAACATTGAATATTAGTAGCCAAACAATATTTTACTTTCACAAATTTAATAAATGCTTAACTACTGGAACGCCAATACAATCAAAATTTGGAAGACATGTAAAATAAAGCTTACCGGAAGATTCTAAAAAAGTTGTACTAGACCAGAGTATATGGAAGGATCACTCAATATAGGTAAACTGTATGATCTTTTAAAATATATTGTGATGAAAATGACTATATACCAGTAAAAGAACATATGTATCGTTATATCTTCAATCACGAGTTCAACATAGAATTTCAAAAACCAAAGAAAGATTTATGTGACACATGCTATGAATATTGCAACATTGTTAATGCAAGCAATGAGCAGACAGATAGTTATAATAAGCACGTAACATCAAGGAATGATACCAAAACTGAACGTGAAAAAGATCGTCAAAATGCTGATCCTAAAACTGCAGTTGTTTGTATTGATCTTGAAAATGTTTTAAGTTTGCCTCGGGCTAATGTTGGAAACTTTTATTACAAACGGAAACTTTCAAATTATAACTAAACTGGTCATTGTTCGCTTAACAAGAAAGGTTATTGCGTCCTTTGGCATGAAGCTATGGCTGGTTGTGGAGGAAATGATCTTGCCAGTGCTGTAACATGTCTGCTTCTGAAAATCATGGATGACCTTGACATAAATAAGTTCATACTTTGGTTCGATTCATGTGTACCACAAAACCGCAATAGTTTCATGTCAGCAGCTTTATGTGAATTTATTATACGATACCCACAAATTAAAGTCATTGAGCAAAAGTTCTGCGAGCCAGATCACTCCAGCATTCAAGAATGTGATAACATTCATAGTCAAATTGAAAAATCTCTCTCTGTTGCAGAAATATTTAGTCCGCTTGGACTAGAAAGAGCTATTAAAAATATAAACTGTAAAAAACCATGTTTACCAAATGCAATTAATAGATGTGAAGAATTTTTCAGTTATTGCTGGTTTTTCAAGTTATAAGTTAGTGCCTTATTCAAGAGTTAAAAATCTTGTTTATCGAAACGGACTGCCATACCATGTTTTTTTTAAAACCTCATTTTCAGACAATTATTCACAAGCTCGTATTAATAAGTTTGTCAAGCGAGCAGCATCAAGCATTATTACCAAACTATTAAAGACAAATATACCAATGGCAGCTTGCTTACGTGCTCCTTATCAGTCTTTATCTGCTGAAAAAGCCAATGATATTATTTCCATGTATTCATACATGCCTGCTGTTGATATCGCATTTTACAAAGCATGAATAAAGTGATTTTATATATGACTTTCTCTGTTATTTATTTAGTATTGATATATAAAACATATAATTATTATTATTATTTAGAAATCTTGATAAAATTCCTTATTTAGCTTATTATTTATAATAGTTCTTTGATAAATATTTTTCATCCCTTTCCTATACGCTATATTACCCTTTTTTTATTATGTAGCGAAGTGTTCTGTTTTAAATTAGATGTCTTAGTCTTGTTCAGAGCCGGCGCGAACAGGTATCAAACAAACTTGTAAGAACAGTGCAATAGCTAGTGGGTCGGAGCCCCTCCCAAATTAAATTTTTAAAAATTCCATTTTTAGGTATTACAAAAAAAAAAACTCCTTTTACTTTAAAAAGAGTTCCCATAGATTTGCCGGGTCCCAACCAACCCTAATTTAGGGGCGTGGGGATGCAACAGCACTGCGTAAGAAGAATGACTACCTAGAACAAAATTTCATCAATTTTCAACATGTCTTTGTTAAAAAATGTAGTTAATATATTTAATATATAAGATGTAACAAAATAACATTTTTGTATTTTACAAAATACCAGTTATTTTGTTCTATCTCCAAAAGTGGGTGGGAAAATATGGGCGTTAGCGAAATTTTTATGTTTTTTTTATTTAAAAATAAACAACGGAACAATCATAAATCTAAAGAAAATCTTTAATTCCCAAAGAATTTTTTCAACTTAGCAGCAAACAAACTCAAACTTTGACATCGATTTTCTCAGTTTGCAAAAACATGGACTTAGAACAAGATAATTCTAACGTCGCGACTGGTCTACAGTCCAATTTTGGTGTGCTTTGGCAAACGCAAGTCTTAGCTTTCTATTTTTAAAAGAAGTTGGTGGTTTCGTGGCAGGCATTTGACAAAACAATTTTAATTCGTAAGCACTTCGTCGCACAGAGGCTCAAAATCCTTAAAAAGTGGCAAAAAAGGAAAAAGTCTTTAGTTTCTAAATAAAAATAACCTTTAATGATGGTAAGGCCAGATGCATAACAATTTAAAACTTTTTTTGAAGTCATTGCAAGGTTATGTATTAATTTGAAGCACTTTATTGATGCTTTTTTTTATGACGGAAAAAAAATGGAAATGTTCGATAAAATATTCAGTTTTAGATATTTATTTTATGGAGACTTAGTAGTTAAAGTGTTAGTATTTTTTATTAATTTATTAAAATTGTGTCAATTCACAATGTAAGTGAATGATTTTTTTCTAAAGATTATTAGGTTTAAGCTATTACTCAGCATGAAGAAAAATATTGGTAAAAAATTTTTTTTTATTAGTAACATATATTTGTGGAACAAGAACAAAAATGTTCCGCATAACTCCACGCTGATTTTAGTGTTTTTGAGTACTGTCAGCAATACACCATTTAATAGAATAAAATTTACCTGCTCCAATTTGCTCCAATCTAAAATAGAGCTTTTATCATTTACTCGCTAAATATTCAGCGAGTATACGATAAAAGGTTGTACAAATAGTTTCAATTGTATTCTACAAAATAGAGTGCTCAATGTTCTTAAAAAAACAGAGCTATTATAAATTAGCAGAAAATCACTAATCAATTTTTTTTAATCCTGATGATTCTTTAGAGATGAAAACACAGTGTAAAATATAAAAAAATTTGATAAGTAATTTATTTATAGCTCATATATATATATATATATATATATATATATATATATATATATATATATATATATATATATATATATATATATATATATATATATATATATATATATTTATATGGATTTTCAAAATACTTGTAGCTATTAAGCTATAAAGTAAATGACAATAAGATTGTTAAACTATTGATAACTTTTGTGTGTTTTGTTATAGATAATATATAAAACATGAAAAGAATTGATCTTCTTCAAAAAATTAAAGAGCTAGGTTTCAATAAAGTTATTCTGCTTGAATCTTTGTTTCAAGAAGTTTTAAATGTTTATAACCTTCATGAAGATGACTTCGATAAATCAGAGCTTACCAACTTAAAGAATAAGTTGTCTGTTTTTAAAGTAAAAGTGGGAGCTAAGTTAGATAAGCATAATAGAAACTATGACAGATTGATTTTAAAAGAAGATGTTTGGCTGCAGGTAAAGAAACAGAGTTATTTGTTAATAATTTTCTTTATGTAATCATTCTTTCTAATTAAGTTTCTATTTACAGGAGGAGTTTTTCCCCAATCTTGTTAAAAGAATTAAATTTAAAGAAGATCCAGGTAGAAAAAATATCTTGGTGAAAGAAGCAAAAGAGCTAAAATTGCCCATTTAGCTGAAAACAATCACGAAGCACTGGCCTTATCTTCTTTAAAAAGTGCAGCAACTGAATCCAACATTGATAAAAACAATTTTATCTTTATAGTAAAGAAGGCTTTGGACCCAGATAAAACAAATAAAATTAGGAAAAACATGTCTATGCATCAACCTGTTAAATGAAAGTTGAAGATGCTCTCAGCCTAAAAGTTCAATGTGATCTGTCCGATGAACAATACCAGATAATCAGAAATAGCTTCTTATTACAAAATGCAAACATCTATCCGTCTCTTCATAAAATTTTGATTGAAAAAAAGAAATGCTATCCTGATAATATGATATTTTCCGAAACATCTGCAGTTTGCTCCCTTCAATCTCTTTTTAATCACACACTGTGTAGAATCTTGAGTCTAAGTAGTTGCAACAAAATATTTTCTGAATTATCGGTTAAAGATATCAATCAACATGGAATGATGCATTTCAAAGATGGTTTTGATGGAGCGTCTAGCCAGAGTCTGTATAAACAAATATATTTAGATTAACTCTAGATGAAGTTATTAAAAATGAAGAGAGTATTTTCCAAACATCTATTGTGCCTCTTAAATTGACTGTTAATGATACAGTGATATGGTACAACAAAAACCATCTAATACACATTTCTACAGACCAGTATGTTTGCAGTACAAAAAGGAAACAGATATGCTAATTAAAGAAGAAGAGGAACGATTACGAATTGAGATTCAGAAACTTGAACCATTTGTAGTAAGTTTTGAGTCAGAACCGGCTGATTCATTTATGATGACAGCAATTATAAAGTATGATTTGGATTTGACAATGTTTGATGGAAAAGTTGTTAATGCACTGACAATTACTACCTCTTCTCAAAGCTGTAATGTATGTTCAGCAAAGCCAACAGAGATGAATGACATGAAGTTGGTTAGATCTAAACCTATCAATAAAGAGGCTTTATCTTTTGGCCTTTCACCTCTTCACCTTTGGATAAGATGCTTTGAGTACATTCTTCTTCTTGGATATGTCATTTTATGCTAAAACCTCTGAGCAGAAAGAATCAGTTAAAGAAAGAAAAGCATTTATCCAAAAGAAGTTTAGGGAAGAACTAAGTCTTATTGTTGATATGCCAAAACAAAGTTTTGGAAGTACTAATGATGGTAATACTGCCAGAAAAGCCTTTGAGGAATCGAATACTTTCTCTGAGATAACTGGTGTAGATGTTGACATCATTACTAGACTTAAAACAATTTTAAAAGCAGTTTGTTCAGGATATGATTTAGATCCAAGCTCTTTTCAAAATTATTGTAATGATACAACAGATAAAATTCTTTCTGAATATAATTGATATGTTATTCCTCCAAGCGTTCACAAACATTTAGAACATGGTATACAGATTGCCGATGCATTAGAACTTTCCATTGGAGTTTATTCAGAAAAATCACTTGAGGCTCTTAACAAAGAGATTAGAAATGCAAGATTAAAACATTCATGCAAAATTTCAAGAATAAATTTTATGAAAAACCAGTTTAACTATCTTATGATAAGGAGTGATCCAGTTATATCGAGCATGCAATTCACTAACCATAGATGTGAAAATGGAAAATTGCTTCCAGTAGAAGTATTTTCTCTTCTTAAAAAGTCGTGATTCTTTTGTGAAATTTTTTATTTATAGTTAAATTTGCCATCAAAAATTAAATTTTTCTATGAATTAAAATTTACAATAGTTATAATACTAATGCTCAGAGCATTCTATTATATACTCTTTGTTAATGACTAAATTATGATTATTATTTTTTTTCTTTGAAAATTCTTTCAATTGTTGTTTTTAGCAAACGGGATAATAATTATGACTTAAATTTGGATGGTAGTGTACTGTGTGATCATGCCTGATTGCAAGTTGGAGTGAGTTAAAAAGAGATTTAAAAGTAAATTATGTATTATGCGAACTATTACTTGATTCGAGAAGTAAAATTAAAAAAAAAATCTGCTTGCGCGTGTAAAATTTCATGCGCGCGTGTTTTTTTAGATACGCGCAAGTTTTGCTGGTTGTTGCGCGTAAAAATAACTTAAAATCACATAATTGATTTTTAGACAAAAAAAGTAATAATAACTATTCATTTAATACATATTAAAATGCGATGGTTATATAATTTTTGCCGTTTTTTCTTCACTTTGAGTCACTGTGCGTCGCACAGTGCGATTGGAGATTTGTAGTTCAAGTTTTTCGGTTAATTTTGTGGATGACAAAAATGGATCTTTTTCAAACTCTTTAACAATTCTTCGATCTAGTTTTTGTGATGTTTTTCTCGGACGTCTGCCGCGATGGTTTGTTCACGAGATCCAAATGATTTGACAGTTTTGCCTACAGCCGATTTAGCTATATTATATTTTCTAAAAATTTTAGCTTGACGTTTTCCGCTTTTAAAATCTTTAATAATATTTTCACGTAAAAACACTTCCTAATTTGTCGTAAGCCATTTTAAGTTGCAATTTTTTACGCATATATCACGAGTTAAATCTATATTTAGTTTAATTGAAAAAATAATTGGTTAGACTTCCCAAAATCTATTTTATTATTTTAGAGTAATGTTATGATAAAAGTGAAAACAAAAGAATACGGTAGACTGAATAAAAACAATGAAATCTTATAAAAAAGCATCGTTTTGATTTGTCGACCTTGTTTTGTCCAAAGACAAATGTAGTTTGTTGAGAAAAATGTGTTACAAATTTTTTTTGTGATTCTTAGTATGATTCAAACGTTTTAAATTTTGTTCAGAACATAATAAACTATTTAAAAATTAATATGTACAATTGTTTTGCCATTTTTTTTTTTTTTTATGTATAGTTTTCGATCAACTTTCGTTCTAAATTTGAGTTTTTCCACCATGTTTTGTCCGATACTGTAACTAACGGAGCGATCCATTTTCGATAAGTTAGAGAGCACTTTTTTCTCATCTGGACTCAACGGTGCAACACAATTCATTATTAATTAATTTGTTATTTTATACTCCCTCCGTCCGGAAATATGGTATACATTTCAACAAAAATCGTAGATTATCGTGATTATAAAAGTAAATTGGCAACTGTCATTACATTGTTATAGTAAATACTCATGACAATATAACCTGAAATATTTGACGTAAGCAATATCATTCTTAATTAAAAACTTAACGCTCAAACATCTGTGTTTCTTGAGACAAATAAAATTAATTCCGCTCCAAGACGAGTATGGAAAATTCTGAAGGAAATTTGTTAAACTTAGAAAGAAGGGATTCTAAATATAAACAATTAACCAAAGAACAACGTCAAGATATATTAGGAAAATTATTACAGCAGATGAATGAAAATAAGCTAAAACACGGTGCAATCAATGCTACTGCGTAGCAACTTCATTGCCAAATCAAATTTCGAGTGAAAAAAATGATTCTTATTTAATTAAAATGTTTTAAATAAAGTTAATATAATATACTTGTCATGTACATTTTTTGATTTATTTTGTTTTTTCGCAAATGTATACCATATTTCCGGACAACAAAAATCGCTAAAATGTATACCATATTTCCGAACGGAGGGAGTACTTAATAAAAAAAACCTGAATTAAATTCTTGACGGTTCACACCAGTTTACAGTTAAGTCATCGTCTATGGTATTTACATCAAATAAGTATTTGTGATTGCCCCCAACTGCGATTTGTAAATAAAACGTTTTTTGTAAAATTGTCTTATAATTTTGTCGCTCTGAAAAAACGTCTAATTTTTTTATAAAAAGCGAGTTACGTTTAAAATTAAATTTGTTGAAATGTTGTTTAGTGTTGTAAACCCTTTGCTTTTATTTACAATAAAAAACATTTTTTAAATATAAATGTCAAGTAGAGTTTTATAAATACTTTTGGGGTGTCTAATCATTGTGTCGCGCAGTGTATATATATGTATATATATATATATATATATATATATATATATATATATATATATATATATATATATATATATATATATATATATATATATATATATATATATATATATATATATATATATATATATATATATATACTCACATTAAAATGTTTTGTTCAGAAACGTCAGGAAAAACTCTAAAAACATAAAAGTTAAAGGTAATTTACGTCGTATTAGCTTTTACGTCGCTAATTTTTTTATAAAATGAGCTTTTTAAAACCACATTATTTCGAAATGGGGCAAGTTGGGGCAGCTAACTTTTTTATTTTCTTATAGAATGATACAAACTCTCTGTAAAAAAGGAATCAGCTTGGCGAAGGAAGTCTAAGGTAAAAAGTCTAGTACTATAAAAATCAGTTTAAACTCGTTACAATTGCATTTTTTAAATGCATTTCTTACAACGTGTATAAATACATATTTCAAATATTTTTATAATTTTAGATAAAGTTATCTATTATCCTTGTATATATAGAAAATTATATTAAAAGATTTTCTATTTAGGGAGAAAATCAAGATTTAAAAATGATAAAATTGTAATGATAAAAAAAGCTGTTTTTTTTTTTGTTTTTTTTTTTATGTATTCTTTGTTCCATAGTATACATTTTCGTGATTATATAATAAAGATTCGTTAAGATTGAATATACATATAAATATAAATAAAAATAAAAAAATCACAAACATAAATAATAAACAAACTTCTGTAATACGAACTGTAAGAAGAACGCGGGAAACTTGCAGAAGACCAAAAGGTCTTATCATCAAGAACCGCTTTACATTGTCATACATATATATATATATATATATATATATATATATATATATATATATATATATATATATATATATATATATATATATATACGTTTAGAAAAATTAAAATATTTACAAAATTTTTACGTTAAATTGTTACATTATAATTGTATTAAAGTGTAAGATAACAATTATACAAACATGTATCGTTACTTTTTCTTAATATTACCACGTTTATTGCTAACGCAATGTTTGAAATATATATTAAAGTATATTAAAAAATAAGAGTTTATATAAGAAGCTAGCAATGAACAAATTTAGAAAAAATCAGTAAGTAAATTTTTATACTTTAAAATACTCTTTTTAATAGTTTTTTTAAAGCCATTTAAGTTTTCAAGATTAATAATATTTTGATTAAGTAATAAAAACTTATTCCAGATATGAGGTGCACAATAAGTAATTTTAAATTGCACAAGCTTAGTTTTGCATGAAGGCTAAAAAAGGGTACTATTTGTGCGCAACAGGTATTTATACTCGGGCTTTTGTTTATAAAGACTATAGAAAATTGAAGGAGTTTTTAGCATTTTACTATTATACATAAGACTTAGAACATTATATATATTTAGTTCAAACAATGTTAGTAAAGACATCTGTTCAAAAAGAGGCTTTGGGTGTTCGTTTTTATTTTTAAAATTAATTACTCGTATAGCATGCTTCTGTTTACGATAGAGAGGTTCTAGTTTGCTTTTATAGGTACTACCCCATGCTGTATTACCGTAATTTAAATAGCTTTGAACAAAGCTATAGTAGATTTGTTTGAGTAGCGGCTTTTTCAATAAATGGCGTGATCGGTATATTATTCCGATACTTTTAGATATTTTACTACTTAAATAGGCGATATGTTTATTCCAATTTAGATTTTCGTCAATAAAAACACCTAAAAATTTAGTAACATTATCCCTACTTATTTCTCTATTTTCAATAAACAATTTTGGACGAGAAGATTCAACTTCTTTTTTTTATAAGAAGGATGAAATAAAGAAAACTTCGTTTTACTTAAGTTAATAGAAAGTTTATTTGCCCTAAACCATCCAAAAAATTTTTCTAATTCTTGATTCATTTCTACGCACAGTTCGTTTATAATTTTTCCGGAGATAAAAAAGTTGCTAACATCAGTTAACATTATAGTTGAAATTCTTTTTGATGCCCGATAGAGATCGTTAACGTATATTAAAAAAAGCAAAGGCCCAAGTATTGAACCCTGAGGAACACCACACTTTAATATGGAAGGATTAGAGAGTTTATTATCTCCATAGTATATAGATTGCACAGGTTTATCTAAGTAGCTTTCTATCCATTTGTTCGTTCTACCCCTTATGCCATACATGTTAAGCTTTGATAATAATATTTTGTGGTCGACTGTATCAAAAGCCTTAGAGAGATCTATGAATACACCTAATGTAACTTCTCCGTTTGTAAAATAGTTTTTTATTTCATCAACTAGGCGAAGGATTGCGTGTTCAGCTGATGTATTTTTTTGAAAGCCGAATTGCTTGGAGTAAATAAAATTATTTTCTTTAAAAAAATTATATACTCTATTGTGCATAATTCTCTCAAGTATCTTAGAGAATGTTGAAAGTATTGATATTGGTCTGTAATTGCCTATTTCACTTGTATCTCCTGATTTAAAAATAGGTTTTACTTTCGCAGTTTTCAGCTTTTCAGGAAAGATACCTTCCTCTAAGGAGTGTTTAAATATTTTAATTAAAGGAACTTTAAGCTCGTTTTGGCAATTAATTATAATGTTGCAATTGATGTCGTCGATTCCGGTTGCTTTGTTTCTTTTTAGGCTTTTAAAAGCATTGTTAAATTCTAACATGGTTAGTTTTTCGTTATTCAATTCATTTTTATTACGATCTAAATATTTATCAAAAGATTTATTTGCACTAGGAACTTGGGAAGCAAGTTTAGATCCTATATTAACAAAGAAGTTGTTAAACTCTTTTGCAATGACGTTTTCATCATGAATTGTTTAGTGGTTGATTTTTATAGTTTTAGGAAAGCACGGTTTGTTAATTTTTGGTTTACCAATAATTTCATTTAATAATTGCCATGTTTTCCTAGAATCTGTTTGACACTTATCAAGTAGTTTATTATAATAGTTAGGGGAGAGTGTGTACGAAAGAGCCAGTTTTAAAATGGCGTGAAAAAAACTCAATTGTAATAATTTTTTTTTTTTTTTTTTAATTCAATAATTACATTATTGGGATATATTTTAAAACTAAAAAAAATCGGATAACAATGCTAATAATCTATCATACATCTGTTTTAAAAAAAGAAAGAAAACAGCTCTTTCATAACATTGCGTCAATGAAAGAGCCACCTCTGTGCCATGAAAAAGCCGTAACTTTTTTCGAACGACTATCAGTCGTAACTTTTTTTTGAACACTATCAAGTCTTTTAAAAATATTAAACTGTTAAATAGACTTCTAAAAATCAGATTGTACTTAAAGTTTTATAACTCTATGATAATCAATGATAAAACAGTTATAATAGTTTCAGAAATTATTTAAAATCAAAAAATTAAATGAGAATAATGAAATAACATAATAATAAAAATACATAATAATATAATAAATACATAATAGAATATAATAAAATGAATCAAATAATACAAAAAAAATTATTTAAACTTAAAAAAAAAAATGACTTTATCAGAACTTTTACTTTTAAAAATTTCATTAAATATTATTTTTAATTCAAACGGAGCTATGTTTTTCCAACTTCAGGAAAAGTCATTAAAACAACTAATTTCAATAGAATAAGCTCAATGAAGCGTTACGAAAAATATATGAAGTCGTTAAAGCGCAAAACGATTATTTAGTATAAAAAAAAAGGTAAATAAAAAAGTCGGCTTATTCATAGCGTAAACACTCGGCTCTTTCAAAAAATTGTTTGGTTAATTACATAACCTTAAATTAAACAATTTTGACAAAAGCTTTAATCTAATATTTTTTGTGTAAATGAAGGGCAAATATATAAGAATGCTGCATGTTTCTTTTATCAAATAAAACATTACGCTTAAATCTTAAAAATAAATAAGTAAACCACCAAAAAATTACTTTTCATTTTCAAAATCTTAAGTGCTACCTTACGACGCTATTTATTTTAGTAGAACTGTACATTTTTTGTGGGTTACAGGTATCCAGTGTTGCCACACAAAGAGTTAAATACAATTAGGATCGGATGCCAGTAAGTTAGAAATAATGGTATTGGCTCCTTCAAAACCTGGCTCTTTCATACACACTCTCCCCTAGCTTTAGCGGTTTTTTTAATTTTCTCAAAGAGAATTGCATAACTCTTGTATTCCGATTTTGTTTTATCGCTTTTTTTTTAAGGTACTTTATATAAAATCGTTGTTTCCGCTTAGATGATTTTTTCAGACCTTTACTCAACCAAGGTGAATTTATGTCTTTAAATTTAACTGTTTTTACTACTTTGGGGAAGTGTTTATCATAAAGAAATACAAAAATATCTATAAACGTATTATACATTAAATTGGTATCATTTGAGAATTCTAAATTTGACCAATCAATATTGGCTAACTCACTTTTAAAGTTAACCTGGCTATCCAAAGAAAAAAGTCGCCTTGTGATTGTTTTTTTTTTTCATTTATTTCAATTTTATTTGAGGTACTTATTGAAATAAATATCAGAAAGTGATCCGATATAGATGTTTTAATTACTCCTTTCTTTAAGGAGATTTCAAATAAAGTTTTCGGTCACTTTCAAGCATAAATTAACGTTTAAATCTTTTATTTCAGTACTTATTTTTTGTATACCGTTAAAATCTTAAGAAACTGTAGAAAATAGTTAGCTAATAACATAATTTAAATTGCGCTACTCAAAAAACTGTATTTTGGCCAAATTTTAAGTGTTTCTAAATCACTGTGCGATATATGAATTTCACTATTCTGACGTAGCTTAAAATCACGTTGTTCATTATTCCAATTAATTTATCCTTGTGTAAAAGGAGAATTATTTTTCATATCCAATGATAAAAGATTACACTTGAAACAATAAACATGTTCATTTGATGGTGAATAGCAAAGTCAGGTATAATCAGAATTCTCACCAATTAACTTAAGATGTCGAGTGAATAATGAAGGAGTACAATACCCGTTTCGATTTTTACTACTGTCCGAGAGTTAAGATTGGAAAAGCTCTTCATCTTTATGTTGACATTCAATACCACCGGTGCTGATAAAATGAGATTGCATGATTGATGAAACTGTTTTTTATAAACCCAGATCAGTTTCATAAACAATTGACAGGTGTATCGCTGCTTGTTTTTTTTTTGTTTTACAGCCCGAGTCTAATATTTTCTTCCAGACATTGTACAATTACAATACACAGCCTACAGTCAGTGTACAAGAAAAATTATTGTTCTGAATCAATCTATATATATATATATATATATATATATATATATATATATATATATATATATATATATATATATATAATTTTTTGACAATAATCATTATCAAAAATCACATTTTCTCGCTTTTTATTTTATTTTTTGTGCGGATTTATATATATAAAGTTATTATATATTCACTTTTACTTTTACCTAATCTAGTTATGATGTTTTACTTTATCTTTTATATATTTTACTTAAAATATATATAAAGTTTTATATATTAACTCTTACTTTTACTCAATCTATTTATGATATTATGTATTAAACGATATTTTACTTTATTTATTATATATCTTTTGTAAACATTCATTTAATTTTTTTTTTATGTTATATATTCTTGACGCAACTTTGTAAAAATTATAAATTGTAACACGGTGCTTGGCGATAAGGCAAATTATGCCTTCTTCTTGCTGCGGCCATTAACTTAATTGTAAATTTATGGAAACTGTTAAATTTGTTAAAAATAAAATAAGATAAAAAAATATATATATATATTTCTGAATACAAAAGTTGTGACAGTAGTAGTCTCTGCAGCGAATTTTAACTATCAACTGAGTCAACTCATGGCTGTTACGGAGTTTTGCAACTGTTGTTGTGTATTATAAGGAACATATATTATTACGAAATTTTTTTTTGCTTCTTTGCTCTATTTACCCAATGGCACATGATTTTAAATACTTCAAGTAAAAAAATGTGCTCTTTCAAAAAGTGTGTTAACAAAATTCGGGTGCCAGAGGTACGTGCCTCAATTGCCTCAGATATGATTTTAAATAAATACGAATTATTATTAAAATTAAAGGAATTTCAAAAGAAAAAAACAAAGATAGAGAATTGTAATTATTTATACAAATTTTTAAACTTTACATTTCTTTGTAAATTAATCGGTTATATTAATAATATAAAGTTATACAGGTAAAGGGTTGGACAAATGGTCGCTAAAGCGACCCGCGGGCTTTGTTGTGGCTACCCCTGGATTATGATGAATATAAGTACATAAGTTTTCTGAGGAACTTTATATAAGTGAGTGATTAAAATCTAAATCTAAAATCTAGGAAAAATAACAAGAAATTCATTTCACACTTTTATCTATGGATTTATCGTCTAAAAGTTAATAAAAATGCCTTTAGTTTCTAATAAACTTTTTTATTAATTATTAACGCTAAAATCCCGCTACGATCCGGATCCTAATTGTTTCGCCGGACCCACAATTAACAATTAACAGACAGGGTGTTACTTCTTCGGGTGTAATATTTTTTATTTAATTGAATCATACTTCATCGCTTTACTCAATCAAAACAACTCTTTAAACTTTAATTGGAGCCTTAGAATAGTTTTCGATAAAAACAACTAAACTAAAATATATTATTAATATCTTTAAAATAAACAAAATAACAATACAAAAAAACAGATCAAAAAGCTAAAATATATTAAGCATAAATAACAAGCATATCCTTGAATTACATTATGCACAAAATACTTTTTGTCTAATGTTACCAGAATTTTCTGCATGTTAAAATGACAAAAATTTAAAAAGAACTTGACTAAAGAGTCTAAAATTTTAAAACATCAAAATACTGCCAAATTGACATTCTACAATGCCATCTGGCAACGCTAGCACTGTCCATTATTAACACCATATTAGATGTCAGTAATAAGCAGTTAAAAAAAATGATTAAGTGTAGCATATACAGCAATTTAAAAGCATAGCTCTTAAAAGTATAACTTTATTTAAAAGTACAGCTTGTATAACTTTTGTAATTGTATTGAAGTATTTTTTGTCGGAGTACTTAATTGATGCAATACGCCACAAGACGCCAGTCTTTTTGGTGTTTGAAATCTACATTTTCCTTATTTGGGGGATCAAAAAGTTTACACGGTCAAAGTTTTCGAATAAAAGATTATTAGTTAAAATTTGTCTATGAATATAAATTTTGGAAGTTTTTGTATTTTTAAAACAAACAGTGGACAAAAATCCAAAAAAGTTTTATTATCCTGACTTAATAGGCCGAAAGGGGCAACATTCTAGTTGTTTTTTTTTATATTTCCGAGGCTCCAATCACTACTTCTTATTTTTGATAAACTTCTTTATTTGACAAAAGCGTAAACGAGTCAAATTTTTGAATTCTTTACTTAAAGTTATTTCAAGCAACAACAAAAAACGACCTCTGTAATAATCTGTTAATAAATTACCATAAAATATCATCAAAATGAATAAATTAACACCAAAATGATTTAAATATCAACAAAATGAATAAATTAGAACTAGAATTAAGTAACTAGCAATTTTACGTAACACTTGTGTTACTTTTGAGTTTTGATGAACATCATAACATCGTATGGATCTAAAATAATATCCTAATTTTATAACCACACTCTAATTCCATACATTGTAACAAAGATGCCATGCAACATGCATACTATAACAAATGCAATGCAATATCACACGCAGCTACAATCAATTAGCAATACCATAAAAAGGTAAATTAGTAATTATGACTGATTTAATCCAGAAACTTGCGAATTAGTTGGTTGAGCCATCACATACACAGCTCCAGAAGGTAAACCCTGAATTGACTGATATATCTAAAGAATAAATCTTAATACATTAAAATAAAAATTAAAAAAAACAACATTAGTATAAATATTGCTACAAAAATATATTTCAATTCTTTATGTAATGTAAACATACTTGAGAATAAACAGCTTCTTGTTGGCGAGCATTACTTACAGAATTGTTCTGATTTTCAGTGGATGATTGAGAATTGCAAGAATGTTGTTGCTGTTGCTGCTGTAGTTGTTGTAGCTGCAAAATTTGAGTTAAGTTTTGTCCTTGATGAAGAGCACCCTGAGGAATTCTGATATAATGTATCTAAAAAGTATTAAGTTTAAATCCTCAATAAAGAGTTCGCTGAGGAATTCTGATGTATCTGAAAAAAAATATAAAGTTAAATCCTTGATAAAGAGTGCCCTGAGGAACTCTGATGTATCTAAAAATGTATAAAATAAAATGATAAAGAGTAACCTTAAAAACTCTGATATAATCTAAAAAGTTAAAACTAAAAAATTAAAAATTAACTATATGAAAAAGTATAAAATTATAAGTTATAGATTTGCCAGGTCACATTTTTTTTGTGTACTAACTCTTAACAAAATAAAATAACTCTTCTTTTTTAATAAAATTTGCTAAATGCTAAAGATGATTTTAGTGAAATTTTACTTTAAGGAGAAATGATGATAAAGACGCAGAAACATTTTTTTGTTTTTGAAAATAGTTTAGACAAAACCAAGTTTTATAACCAACCAGACTGTTGTGGTCTGAATCAAACTTACAGACTGTTGTGGTCTGAATCAAACTTATTTTGTGAATCTTTAGATGAGAATAATACTAATAAGTAGTATTGATAAAGTGAAAATTTGCAGAACAATTATGATACAAAGATCAAATTTGCAGAACAATTATGATACAAAGATCAAATTTGCAGAACAATTATGATACAAAGATCAACTTTATAGTCTTATAATAGAAAGAACTTAATCATCAAAAATTAAAAACTTCAGCTTTTTTGTTTGAAATACTTTTTCTTGATTAAACATCTTAGGTAAAAGCATTGATAATGATAAAATAATAATGGTCAACCATTTGCATTTGCAAGCTGTACAAACAAGTTATTTAAAAAAGCATATTTCGATTCAAAAATTTCTAAAAAATATGCTTCTGTTTCCAAACCATAATAATTACAAAATCTACACTACAATCACAAAAGTTCTGACAAAAAATCTACACTACAATTACAAAAGTTCTATAGCCATTAATGAAAATAAATCAATTCATGTTATTTTATAGTTTATGTACAGATGCAAGTAATCATTTGTCAGACTATATTTTACATTTAAAGTGGCTCTATTGCTGACAACTCAACTTTATACTCCTGTCTTGACAAACAGTCTTCACTTTTTGATCGTCAAGAACAGGCAGTTGTTCTTGAATCTAATCTATCTTCTGTAACAGCTTGAGGCATACAGTGGATTTTGAATTTTAACTCTAAAAAAACTTAAATGGCTACAGCTACAAATTCCATTCTCTATCTCTCTAAATCTCTTATTCATCCCTGTTACCTATGTTGCTTTCATTTATCTGATGATACTCTTTCATTTATCTAACTCTTTCTGTGAAGGTAGTTCGAGCTATTATATATAGTTCCATAAACCAAAACTCATTCTTGCTTGACTTCTCGTTCAGCGTCACTTAAATCATCAGTTAGTTACATCCTTTACTGTATCTGCTCCTTTATGCTTAAAAATTTTTTAATTATCTCGTTTTTTCCTTGCACATAAATCCTTTGGAACTCTCCCCCATCTTCATATTTTCCCAATAATACAACATATAACTTTTTTATTCTTTTGGACCAATAATATTTTTTAAAGACATCACTCAGATTGCACCAATAATAGATTTCACTGGACCAACTATTATTTAAAAATTGTTTCAATGAATCTGTTAAACAGATTCTACTGGACCAATACTTTCTGTTTTAAATAACATTAAAAATTTTATTTTGAAAATAAAAATTAAATATTTCATTTTACTCATTGATTTTTTTACACTTTGTAAATCCTTTTTTATGTTTACAGATTTTACACAGTTTACAGTTTATCTATATTAAATATAAAAAATAATTAAAAAAAACCTGAGAAGTTCCTTGCGTTGGTTGAATAATTTGTTGCTCTACGGATTGATGTTGATGTTGATGAGATGAATCAGATTCATTTATATGATGTTCTTGTTGACCTTCTTGATGAATCTAAACAACATAATTTATACATATATATGTATTATATGCAAGTATGTGAAAAATTCTTGCAGCACCCTTTTCTTAACCAACAACACAAAGCTTGACAAACAAAGCTGCTAGCCAAAAAAATAATTTGAGCCCAGTATTACCAGATATTTGGTGAGAATCAAACTCTATTTTTCTTGTATACTGAGCCAGTGCTTTACCACTGCACCACTACCATATTACCCTACATGACAACATATTATCCTGCATGATTACATATTATCCTTCATGACTACAACTTGTAGTAGTTTCTTTCCTCACACGTCAATGCTTTGGTACTATCTCCCATCTTATTGTTTTCCTGACATCCTACAATTTGCAGTTTTTTAAGTCTTCTTTCAACCATTTTCTTTCTATTCAAAAATATTCTTTGTGCTCTGGCAACTCCTAACTTAAATAGTGGTTAGTTAAATATAAATCTCAAATAAATAAATAGTTAAATATAAACTCATTTTATATGTCAAATAAACTTAAATTAAAGTAAATAAATACAAATAAGTGAATAAATTAAAAACACCTTACGTTGGAAGCTGCACCAGCTAAAGCAGCAATCTGATGAGGTTGGGCTGCAATAATAACCTGACCATTTTGTTGAATAATGTGAGCCCCTGGTGGCAAATGCCCTATTTGTGCTTGCGATGAGCTCCCAGAAGATGCATTTTGCTGAAGTTGTGAAAGTTGGAAATAATACTGCACCTGCTCTGGTGGTAGGACATTAACTTGGTGACGAAGAGTATCCTCCTATGATTAAAAAAAAAATGTTTTAAAGTATTTTAGAAGCAGACCCAAAATTTTAAGATATTTGAGTTGACTAACTTACAGGCAAGTTCTCTCAACTTTTGTATTATTAATCTTCACTTTTCAATTAAACTTTTATATCATATATTTTGCTAAAAATTGTGTTAGTTAGACCCAGGGAGCAAAAACCCCTAAAAAGCCTCACCCAACTAAATGCAAAAATATTTAAAATAAACATTAAAACATTCTTATATGCCTCAAGTTTAAACATGCAAAAGTTTGATACTCAGATATGAAAAAATTCTGAATCCACAATTGAAAAAATTATTTTATTTATATATACTTCTATCAAATTAAAAAAATATTTACCTGACGTTTTACCGGCTTTAATTCTTCCCTTGGGACAATATCAATAAGAAAATCAAACTGATCATATTTAGTTATTGCCATTGCAATATCATTTCTCTATAAATTTATGTAAAATAGTATAAATAGTAATTACATATTTTAGTGTTTGTATAAAATAGTATAACATTATTGCTCATAGTAATCACAAAACTGGCAATCTTGTAACCTATTAGTTTCTAATTATTAAACTTTTTGTTAACCTTGTAACTAAGTTGCATAAGTCACACTCGTTATACATACAAAATAAAAATTATTGTTTGAATTAAATTTTTATTTTTATTTTTTACTTCAGTTTAAATTCTTTTAAAATAAATAAAAGAAATAAACTCTTTTATTAATATATTTAAGTTATACATTAAAACTTAATAAAAAGGTAATATAAAAACTTTTTATAAATAAGTATACCTGTAAAGTTCGCCTTTTATTATCTTCAGTGTGTATCCATGCTCTTAGTGTTAACTCACTGATAAAAATTTCAGCAGCTTTAGAGAATAATATTGGTGCCTAGAAATGTAAAACATTTCTATTAAATTTTCATACCAATTGAACATAATTGTGTTTATTGTGCTAGTGTATAATAAATACAATTAGTACTGTATTGCAGGAGGTCAAAAAACTTATACATACATACATACATACATATATATGTATATATATATATATATATATATATATATATATATATATATATATATATACATTTATATATATACACATACATATATTTATACATATATATATATATATGTATATATATACATATATATATGTATATATATGTATATATATACATATATATATATGTATATATATGTATATATATATACATATATATATATGTATATACAGTGGTGTGAAAATTATTAAGACCATTGTTGAAAAAGTAAATTTTTTGAATATTTCCTTTAAAGACACGCACACAATGTCATAAAATGGGCATAGTTCAGTATTTTGTGGATGCTCCTCTAGCTGCAATAAGTTTTTCAACCCTCTTAGGCATTCCATCAATCAGTCTTGGACACATGTCTTGTATTTCTGGATCATGTGTCCAAACCTCTATGAGCGCCTCAATCAATGCGACTTTTGTTGTTGGTTTTCTGTCGGCAATTCTCTTTTTGACTATCATCCACAAGTTTTCTATCGGGTTCATATCAGGTGAATTACCAGTCCATGGTAGGATAGGAACATTATTACGATTCAAAAAGTTTGTAACAGAGAGTGCCCAATGACACGGTGCACCGTCTTGTTGGAAGATGAAATCACCATCAGGAAAATGAATTGGAAGTTGAGGTAGAAGGCTTTTCTCTAATATGTTGATGTATTGATGTTGATTCATTCTGCCTTCAATAATTCTAAGGGCTCCTACACCATGGGAACTTATCATTGACCATATCATTACTGAGGTAGGATGCTTGACGGTCTTTACCAGACATTGCGGATGAAATTCTTCCCCAGAACGACGGCGCACGTACTGACATTTATCATCGAGTATCTCGAACATAGACTCGTCACTAAAGCAAACCTAAAAATACAAACACACTGTAAAAGCCTTGAGCTTACATTAGATTAACATCCTGTAATCACTGGTTACATGTTCAATTCATTTTGAATTCATGCAATAAACATAGCCATTGCTACAATGTTCGATACATAAAACAATTGCACTAGTGAGTAATGATATTAAAAATCATTATTATATGAAAAAATATGTTACATTTTGCTTCAACTTAAAGTACATGATTGTAAGCTCTTATATAAAAAATGGTAAAGGGTAAAATACCTTTCTCCATTGTTCTGTGGTCCAATCTTTGTGATCCATGGCCCATTGCAGCCGTCGCATTTGTTGAGCATTGGTCAAGAGCGGTTTTTTGCGCGGTCGATGTGCTACAAATCCATCTTGTATCAGCCATCTCCGAACACAACTTGTTGAGACATTGATCTGGTGCTCCTGCAGCACACCCTGGAGCTGCTTGCTGGTCATTCTTCTGTTTTTTCGAACGTTTGCAAGCAGAACCCTTCTTGCACATGGCGTCATGACTGGTTTTCGTCCTGAAGTGGAACGTCTTGGAGAGGATGTAAAACCAAAGTCCAATCGTTTCTTGATGGTAAAAACTGCTGTTTTACTTAGTCCACATCTCTTGGCAATTTCCCGTTGTGAAAATGTTTCCAACTTTAATAATGCTTCAACTTTGCCTCGCTTTCTGGGACTAGGGTCAGCAACTTTACCCATATTTTGAAAATATAATATAATCTGACAAAAAAAAATGCTTAAATAATCAAAATCACATATTTAAAATCAGAAAAATATTAAACTGTATCACTAACAACAGCAATAATCTAACAAAAATCACTTATAGTTCGTTTGAACCATTCATATTCACTTGTCTGCAACTTACATTTCACAAGGCAAAATATACCAAATGTTTACTAAAACACATAACTCTACAATAAAAGTTAATAAATTAAAATTAAAATTAATAATTTCAATACTCAGCCACACCCACAGCACGTTTATAATAAAATAAAGTAGTGCTGCAACTTTTTTAGAATCTAAAAAGTGGTATAAACTAAAAAAAAAGCTTTTTTTCTTGGTGGTCTTAATATTTTTCACACCACTGTATATACATATATATACATATATATATATATGTATATATATTATATAATATATATATACATATATATATATATGTATATATATACATATATATATATATGTATATATATGTATATATATATACATATATATATATGTATATATATACATATATATATATACATATATATATATATATATATATATATATATATATATATATATATATATATATATATATATATATACATATATATATATATGTATATATATTATATAATATATATATACATATGTATAAAAAGCAGCCTCCTCACCTCTTTAGGAAGGGGACTATAGTTATACATATATATATATATATATATATATATATATATATATATATATATATATATATATATATATATATATATATATATATATATATATATATATATATATTTATATATATATTTTATATACATATATATAAATATATATATATATATATATATTATATATATATATAAATATATATATATATATAAATATATATATATATATATATATATATATATTATATATATATATATATACATATATATATACATATATATGTATAACTATAGCCCCCTCCCTAAAGAGGTGAGGAGGCTACTTTTTTCTAAATTGTGGTTACAACACTCTCTCAACTCTTTAACTCTAAAACATGAACTTTGACGAACAAGGTCACTATGGGGAGAAACAAGTTGATAGTGCTAGAAGTAGTAGAGCCCATTTGTACAATTTGACATGGAGTTGGCATAATTTATTATAGAAAAAAAAAGGTGGAAATAACTTTTTTAAGCACCTTAAAGCACCTTTTTTAAAATAAAATATAAGAAATTTATATCAGAATATATAAACTTGTAACAAATAAAAATTAATAACAGTACGCAATTAAAAATTATGCAAATGTAAATACTCCATTTATATAACGTTACGTACAAATGTCTGTAAGTATAAAAGTAAGTACATTAACTTGAGATTGCAGATTGTATATGTAAGGATTGTGTATGTATAATACAAGAAACTCTAACAATTAAAAGTTTTTTTTGTTTAAATTGTTTTCTTTTGTATTTATAAAGGAGCAAAATTGAAAAAAGTCAAAAACAAAACATTTACTTTAAGACTTTTTAAGCAGGTAATCTTAATAAGTACTACAAGTACGACTTCATAACTGGTGTAACTTATAACAAAAAGATATTTGAAATCATTAGTATTTTTTCAAAATATAATAACCACAGCTAAAAAATAATTTTTTTTTTTAATAATATTAATACTTTTTTTAATTTTTAATTTTCTTTTATTCTGTAATAATATCCAAATAACTTTCTAGAAAATAAGAAACTGCAAGTAAAAAAAAAATCATATATTTTAAATTTTTTTGAAATATAAATAAATTTTTTAATAAAACTCATATTTTTTTTTATTTGTTAAAAATTACATAATTTTTCAGAAAAATAAAAAAAAAATTCAACAAAATAAATAAAGAATTACAATTTTAAAAAATTTGTATTTAACATTAAGTGTATTGTTACCCATCTAACCTAACTGCTTATATTTAACCTGACTGCTACAATTCTTATATTATTCAATAAATTTTTAGTTTATTTTTTAATTTTTTAGTAGTGGTTTTTTAATTAAAACTTTTAAAACTAAAAATGGGTACTCATAGCAAACCACTGATAGATACCAGTTTACACAACTAATACTTATACATAATTTGCTTAAAACATGTTAAGCTATTATTATGGCACCAGTTTTGGCTGATTATTAAATTGTGACATGATATATTTAGAAAAAAAGTACAGGATTTTTTTACATAATTTAGTAAGAAAAGTGATACAAATATATGATTAACCCTGTATCAAGTATATAAGCTAACACTAAGAAGAAATGATCCTTCAGGAATAGAATATTCCTGAAGGATCATTTCTTCTTAGAGATCTTCTTAAAAAGATCCAATTTTGATTGCTTGGTTAAAATTTTTTTACAAATGAACAGTAAAAAAATTCTGCTTTATTCATTAGATTTGTACAGCAAAATTTTTTTTTGTTTGGTCTGAGTTGTCATTTTTTAGATATAGAGACTGATACAGAAAACACACAGACAAAATTTTTTCACACAACCTGACAACCTATTTATATTATTTAGAACAGTGATAACTTGATCTTTGATCTTTAGATTCAAAAAAAAAATTATACCTAGATCTTTTATATCTTTTTATTTTGGTAATTTTATATCATTAACATAGACTTTTATTTAATTCTTAATAATGTGTAATAATGAACATTTTAGTTATATTACACATTTATGAATATTAATTTTTTTAAAACTTCTTCTGTTAACTTAAGTCACTTTGTAGATTTGAGGTGCATTCTTCTGAAACTATATTGAATAAAACCTTAGTATCGTCTGCAATGAATTTTAATTTATTCAATAATTGGTTTGATATATCTCATTAATATACAAAATAAACAACAATTAAAAAAAATAAAAGGGTTCTTGTAAAATAAAAACTCATGAAAAATTTTAATCCATAAACAACTCAACTGTATTTTATTGTTTAAAAGTTTTAATTAATTTAAAAACCTAGAGCTGAATTTTGTAAAAATATAAAAATAAAAATATCTCTTTTTTCAATAGTAATCCATAAAAGTACCTATTTAAACAATTTTTATTAGTTCATAAAATAAATTGCTATTAAGCATTTTAATTACGAATCTTTGATTTTGTAATACTTAAAAATAATAATAACAGCTTAGGATAGTTTTCTAAGAATGAAAATCTATTACACAGGTCAACAAAAAAAAAATTATTTTCTGGTGCCGAGCAAACAATTTGTTTTTTGTATAACATTTCTCATTTTGATTTCAAATATGCAACTCTTTTTTTACCATCACGTCAAGTTGTAAAGATATTTAAGTTCAAATCTTAAGTATTTAGGGTAAAGTTCCTAATATTGTCGAAAAAAAAGTTATTTAAAAGTATGTCAACCTGGGTCTCAAAAGAAGCATATTTTCATAGAGATTTTAGAAAACATAAATATTTTTCCTTAAAATTTATTAACAAAAAAATTATGTGAAAAAATGCTAAAAATTCTCTTAAAAAAATTTTAACAGAATATAATATTTTAAGACTCTTAAAAAAATTTTAACAGAATGTTATTCAGCAATAATAAAAAAAAATACTTATTTTTATTACAAATGAATAACATTATTAAAATCTTTATGAAAATACGCTTCTTTTGAGACCCAGGTTGACATTCTTTTGAATAACTTTTTTTTCGACAATATTAGGGACTTTACCCTAAATACTTAAGATTTGAACCTAAATATTATTACAACTTGACGTGATGGTAAAAAAAGAGTTGCATATTTGAAATCAAAATGAGAAATGCTATACAAAAAACAAATTGTTTGCTCGGCACCAGAAAATAATTTTTTTTTTTGTTGACCTGTGTTATCTATGGATAATAGACTTTCATTTTTAGAAAACAATCCTAAGCTGTTATTATCATTTTTACCTCAGAAAAACCCAGAAACAATCTCAGAAATAGATAATTGCAAACATAATAGATCTATTACATTTACAATTATCTGTTTCTGAGATTAATGATACATTTGCTACCAGATTCAGTTGTAAATTTTAGATCTAATGTATTTGAGGTAAAACCATTGGCCAATTAAATAATTGGTATGTTAACATGCTTATAAAGAAAGGGTTTATAGTGTTTATGTTTAATGCCACTGTCATTTTTTATCACTTTTTGTTAAAATTCCCATCTTTTTTACTGATGACAGCCAAGAATACTGTTTGGTTTGGCTTACTTAACCTATCAATGATTTTTAAATCAACTTTCTGCACCACTTTATTTTTTCAAACAAAAACTTCATTTATCAACTTTAAGGCAAGGGAACTATTTCTTTATCCAAGAAAAGACAGACACAACCTAGATTCATTTTGTTTTATACATATATATATATATATATATATATATATATATATATATATATATATATATATATATATATATATATATATATATATGAATTCTTGTTGGTCATGTTTAACTGGTTGAAAAAAAAACAGTTTTGAAAAACAAGGTTTTACAGTTAATCATGATGTATTTGGAAAATGCATATACTAAAATTTCATACAATTATCTAGATTTTAAAAAACTATTTAAAAAAATAGTTTTATTGTTAACGACATGCTACTTTAATTTGCTTTGATGATGAATATATGACGATAATTAAATTTTTTTTTTTTCGCTTCACTTATTTAGATTACTTTCTTTTTACATTTGGTTAAAAACCTTGTTTTCATAAATGATAGAAGGACTTATTTTATCATTATTTTAATAAAAATGATTAATATATTATTTTCATAATAATATAAAAATATACAATAATTGCTGTATTTAACTGAGAACATTTTTTATTTTTCTGTACTTACTACTTCACTTTTTTTTCTTTAAACTTTTTTATTTTTTAGTATGTTTTTGCTGCAAATGTAATAAATGAATGATTTATAGATTTATATTTTAGTAATTTTTATAGTAGTGTTTCATAAAATGATTGTCTTCTTAAGTATCAAATTTAAATAATATCAAAGCATGAGGGTAAATAAGTTTATCAAAAACTAATTAACATTAGCAGTTTTTAAAATTATTTTATTAAAATCATAATAGATATAAAATTATTATTTAAAATTTTTGTAAGTAAAGAGAGCATTTCCTTACTTTGTTTTTTTGTTGCTTTTTTTTCATTCAATCTTTTTATTATTTTTTTTTTTTTTTTTCGTAGCTTTTTGTCGCCAATGCAAAGTTATTGCAATGAATTTATTTTTAAATAAATTTAAAATTATCTCCTTTTTTTATCTTTCTTTTATTGAACTTTTTTAAATTTAATTCTGATTTACTCCTAACATGGCTGCAAGCAACCACTATTAAGTTGGAATTTACTAGAAAAAAAGAATAGAGTTATAGAGTAAGGAAACGTAAAGAAGAGGACTCAGTGAGAGGGTTACCATTAATTAATATAGGAATGTCGATAGTTTTGCAATAGTTATTTGCAGTAAATAACTGGGTTTCGTTGTGATTAAAATTCAAACAAAACTCAGTTTTATTTGAATTTTAATTCCAACAAAACAAGCCAATGTGAGCCCCAATTTGTTACAGAAGTGACATCAAATTCAAGAATGGCTGCCTGTTCTAAGCAATTGAAAAAAGAAGACTTCTTATCAAGATAGGAGTATAAAGTTGAGTCATCAGCAAAAAGAGCTACTTTAATTGTAAGGTTGTCAAAAAGATCATTAATGTAGATAATAAACAAAACAGGACTAAAAATAGAACCTTGAGGTACCCCAGAAGTTACTGGAAATAAAGAAGAGTATTGGTCTTCGAGGATGACTTTAATGAAGCAGTTGGAAAGAAACGATTTGATAATCTCAAAAACATTACCAGATACACCATATGAAACAAGCTCATGGAGAAAACCAGCATGCCAAACTTTGTTGAAAGCCTTAGATATGTCAGGAGCAATAATTCACAGTTAGTTAGCAAATCAGCCGTAGAGTGAGATGATCGAAAACTGTATTAATTGTCTGACAGTAAGTTATTCGAGTCAAGATGGGATATGAGAAATTTGTGTACTAAAGACTCAAAGACCTTGCTAATAACAGAAAGAAGACTGATCGGACAATTGATGGAGGGGTCAAAATGTTTACCTGAGTTTTTGAATATTGGAACAACAAAAGCCATTTTCCAGCAGGCCGGAAAACAAGACTCAGTCAAGCACTTATTAAATACTTAAGAGATAATTGAATACAGTTCTGAAGAACAATTTAGTAAGACTATGACTGGAATGTTGTCTGAACCACAAGCCATAAAAGAGTTTAATCAAGATACGACTTTAGTAACGGAAGCTCAAGTAATATCAATATATCAATAACAATATATTTTCGATAAAAGATCTTACAATCAAGGTTATTTATAAATAGTTAAAAACTAATCTTAAGTAAATACTATGAAAGAGCAGAAAAAAAAGAAAAGTTACAAACAGTTATGTACTGACAAAACGTAAAACCTACCATGTAACTAAAACAATTACTGCAAAAAAAAGTAACAATGATTTAATAAATATAATAATATTAATATCAATAATCATATAAATAAAAGTAATATAAATATTTCATTAAAAATTAACAATAAATAAACAAACAAAAAACTTTCAATAATACTCACAAATAAAAATGTGTCACCCACTTACACACAAACATTTAGTCACAAAAAGTACAGAGTTTTCATAATAAATGACAATATTAAAACAAAAAAGTAAATCATATCAAGCAAACACATATAGTCAAAAATATTAAAATTTAAAAAATATTCTTTTTCTTTTCTTCAAAAACGAAGCAATTTTTATATATTTTTGTAACTCTTTTTAATTACTTTCTCTTTGCGAATGTTTTTTTTTTCTTTTAACTTTGGTTTTTTGTCTTTCCTTTTTCTTACCTCATTTTTTCTTTTGTTAATTTGTTTAATTTGGCTTTTAATTTTTTTTTTTAGTTTTTGCTTTTTTATTTCCTTTTTTTTTCTTCTCTTTATTCTCTTTATTTTTATTTCATTTATTTTTCTTATTTTATTATATTTTCTTTATTTTTCCTTTTTTTTATATATATATACATATATATATATATATATACATACATACACATTTTTAATAAAGATTTGTGGTTATTTTAGTGAAAAAAACGTTTTTGAATACTAAAAAAAAATTTCATTCGTCGTCAAAAAAATCATTGCAATTTCTTTGACGTCTTTTTTGACATCAAATTAACATGTACAACTTTTGAATTAACATTGCAAAAATCAGGTATTTTAATTCATTTAAAATTATTATTTAATAAATTTTTTTTTTGTTTTTGCAACTTTTGCTTTTACATCACTAATTAGCATAATATTTTATTTAAATTTGATTAACGCATATAATTGTATTTTATAAATAGGTATGTAGCTATGTAGTAGTTATGAGTAGGATATGTAGTAGCTATATAACAAGATATGTAATAGGTATATAACAGGTTGTTGTAGTATTTTTATAAAACCTATGTAGTGCGCAGGTACCCCACAGGCTATGTAGATCCTATATATGCTATATATGGGGCTACTTAAAAACTATATAGCGGGCTATCTAGTAGTTATACCTTAAAAAATAATTACAGCCAGATTAAAACTTAGACTAACTCTTCCTCACAATTGTGTGGGCTGCAAATTAAATTAACACAAATAACTTTAAACTTGATATTGCTAAAACTAAGTAATGTATTTAATTTAATTTTTTTTTACTTTTGCAACTTTTGTTTTTACATCACTAACAGTAGCGTCAAACATTTTATAAAAATTTATTTAAAACATATTGTTTTATACATTGTATATTGGTAGGCATGCATATTATGCCCTAGAAGGAATTAAAAAATAATTAAATCTAAATTAAAGGATCAACTGATTCTTTCCACGATTGTGCAGGCTTATTTACTAGTATATGTATGAAAATGTAGCAGTTATCTGACTGTCTGTGGACTTTTTGGTTTCCAAAGTTAACTCCAAAACTATGTTGCATAGAGAAAAAGTAAAAAAGGAACTTTGTTTATAATCAATCTGAAAGGGATTTGTGGGCTATCCTACTAATATATATATATACATACATATATATGTAAAACATTTCTTTAATAATTCAAAACTAATCTTGTTTATATTTATTACTAATAACTTAAGATTTAGATCAGATTCAGATTAGAATTAATTAAATCAAAAGTTCCATATCATTATTGCAAAACCTTATTAAATAAATATTTATATACTCAGTAACAAACCTCAGCACTGATCATTTTTACTTCACCATCTTGCTTCATTATCTTCTTTATCCTAGCAAGTGGTAATTCCTGGATAGGTTCGTCTTTCTTGCTTCCCTAAAAATATAAATCAAAGAAAAACAAAGCCTAATCAAGTTGATTGTGTTCAATACATACATGATTGTTAGATAAATAAATACTTTTTAAAAAAAAATACTGAACATTAAATTGCAAACAGAGTTTAACTGTTAATATAATTTATAACATTAAACACTTCAAAAGACATACAGATTTTGGCATTTGAAGAGGTTTTGTCCTAATTTCATTCATAACTCTTGGCCAAAAGGTTGCTAACAATTGAGCAGCATCCGAAGTCTATCAATAAAAGTAAACTGCTTATTAATAACCTTATATTAACAAACAGTTAAAAAATAATTCAAATATAGAAAACCATTGTTTTAAATTTAGATATGTATATGCAAAATATGCATTATAACTAAATTTCTAAAGTAGTAATAGAAGTAATAGTAGTAATAGTAGTAGTAGTAGTAGTAGTAGCAGTAGCAGTAGCAGTAGCAGTAGCAGTAGCAGTAGCAGTAACAGTAGCAGTAGCAGTAGCAGTAGCAGTAGCAGTAGCAGTAGCAGTAGCAGTAGCAGTAGTAGTAGTAGTAGTAGTAGTAGTAGTAGTAGTAGTAGTAGTAGTAGTAGTAGTACCAGTAGTAGTAGTTGTTGTTGTTGTTGTTGTTGATATTGTTAATGTTGTTGTTGTCGTCGTTGTTGTTGGTGTAGTAATAGTAGTATTTCTACTAAATTGTTATTACTAACAACTAACTTGTTGAGGTTTTACCATGAATAACTTTAATTTTAAAAATTCAAATGTTTGGTTATTAAAAAATCACAAAATCAAGCAGTATAAAAAGTAAATACCATTATTGTGTTGAATTCTAAGAACTGACACAAATTAGCTTTTTGGTTGGTTCTTATGTTGCGCTGAGTTACTTCTCTGGTTGGTCCTTTTGCCTTTTCAATTTTCTGGTTGGTCAAGTTGACATTTTAAATTAAAACAATGAATATGGCCTATCCTGTTACATAGTACTCAAATTAAAAAATCACGAAGTTTAAAATAGTGAGAGAGAACACGAAAAGATTTGCTAATGACCGGGAGCCGGTCATTTCCGGTTATAGTAATTATTTTAGGAACAACCGGTTAAAATAGAGGCCAATAATAAAAACTATAAAAATTTTGGTTAAGATTACTAAGTTTTAATTTAAAAGTTTAAAAAACAAAAAAAATTAAGCGTTCTAATAAATGTAAAAAAAAATGAAGAATTCTAAAAACTCTAGTGATTTTGTGACGATAAAACAATGGAAGGAGGGGGAGGAAAGAGGGGCAAAATTACCTGGGTGCCAAGCTTGAAAAGTGTCGAACAACCCTTGGTTTTTTTTGTTTTTTTTTACATAATTAGGAAACATTTTAATGATTGACGATTTGAAACCCGTTTAGTTTTTGTATTTAAGGTTGAAACTAGTATTTGGAATAAAAATACACAAAATTTTAATTTTAAATTCTATATATATAATTAATTTATAAGTTATTTTTGACAAAAAAAAAAATAGGTTTTAGTTAACATTGAATTAGACAGAACCGGGCTTATTTCGAAAGCCCATGAATAGTTAGTCATGTATAAAGTCTCTAATCAAATTAATAATTATGTTTCATCTCGTGTTTTGGATTCTGAGGAAGAAATTTCTACTTCATTAGCCATAGTTTGTAAGTGTTATGACATTAGTGAATTATGTACACTTAATTTTAATAAAACAAGCGCTCTCTCTCTTTTTTTCATCTATACATATCATCGTTACAAAAACATTCCGAGGATTTAAACATATTACTATCATTAATTAACTTTGATTTTTCCATTATTGGTATAACTGAAACAAGGTTAAAAAAAGGAAAATCCTCAATTCATTTAATTGTCATTGATAATTGCAGCATTGAGCACACACCAACAGAATCCTCTTGTGGTGGTACATTATTATATTTATCAAAAAAACTAAATTACACACGAAGTGATGATTTAATGATTTAAATACCTAATTGTTTAGAACCCACATTTGTTGAAGTTATTTTTTCTAAAAAGTCTAATACTATTGTTGGTTGCATTTATCGACACCGTTGCATGGATATTAATATTTTTAATAAAATATCATGTCTGTCTTACTTCAAAAAATATCTGCTGAAAATAAATCTATGTTCTTACTTCGTGATTATAATATTGATCTGATGCAATCAAATTATGACATTGTGACGTCTGATTTTTTAAACTTATTTTCTTTTTATAATATTCGCCCTTTTATTACTTTGCCGACTAGAATTACTGATCACTGTGCTACAAATATTGATAATATCATCCCTTGCTTAATAGCTAATGAAATTGTTTCAGGAAATTTGACAGCTTCTGTTTCTGATCACTTACCTAATTTTTGTATTTTTCCCAATTTCAATAAATTATTTATACCATGCAGACACAACTCATATAGTAGTAGAAAATTTTAAATCTGATTTATCAAAAATTGATTGGGACAATGTTACAAAGTCCAATGGTACTAACACATGTTTCCAAACGTTTATTACTGAAACAACATTGATTTTAGATTGCTGCGCCCCGCTTAAAAAAACAAGTAGCAAAAACTTCAAACGTCGATTCAAACCATGGATTACAAAAAGAATTATAAAATCTATTCAAGTGCGCAATTATTTCCAAAATGTTAAGATCTCAAGATCTTATTAATAAAAAAAAAGTTTGAAAATATTTTTAAAGATATAAATATATGATAATTACATTAATAAATTAGTAAAAAAAACCATTTAAAAAATTTTTTCTCAGAAAATGTAAAAAATCTTCGCGAACTTTGGAAAGGCATTAACATTCTAATTAATGTAAAAATTTTTAATAAATCATCTCCCTACTGGTTGCAAGAAAATGAAATATATTCAACTGATCCAACTCTAATCTCTGAATTATTTAACACTTTTTTTACAAATGTTGCTATAAACTCAAATCCAATATTCATTCGTCTTACATTAACTATCAAAAGTGTCTTAAACATCCAAATTTACATAGTTTATTATTATTCTCCAGCAAATATTCCAGAAATTTCATCTTCATATCTAAATTAAATTCCAAAAAAGTCATTAGGTCCAAACAGCATTCCAACAAATATTCTTATAGATTTTAACTATGAATTTTCAAATAATCTTTCTAAACTCTTTAATTCCTCATTTATAAATGGAACATTTCCTAATATTCTGAAATTATCTCGCGTTGTTCCAATATTTAAAAATGGCTCTAAACTTTCATGCACTAACTGCAGACCTATTTCTCTTTAATCTAACATTAGAAAGCTTCTTGAGAAACTTATGTATTCAAGAGTGTACTCTTTTTTAAACTCATTTATTTGTTTAAATGATTTTCAATTTGGTTTTTGATCAAAACATTCTAGTTGCCAGGCATTAATAAGTATAACAGAAAAAATTAGGAAAGCTCTTGATACTGGTCATTTCGTTTGTGGTGTTTTTATCGATTTACAAAAAGCTTTCGATACCGTTGACCATAATAATTCGCGGTATTATAAATGACTGGTTTCGATCTTATCTTTCAGATCAAAAACAATTTGTAAGTATTAATGGTTTAAATTTTAGTAATAAATCAGTTTTGTGTGGTGCTCCTCAAGATTCTGTTCTTGATCCTCTTTTATTTTTAATTTACGTTAACGACCTAATCAACTCTGTTCACTTCTCTCTAGTTCATCTGTTTGCTGATTATACAAATCTCTTGCACATCAACAAATTGTATCATTCTTTGTGTAAAAATATTAATTCGGATCTAAAAGGAATAGCTCACTAGTTAAATGTTAACCTAATATGTCTCAACACCAAAAAAACTAAACTAATTTTTTTTTTCATCTCCGAGAAAAAACTATTTCTTTAAAAATGTTGAAATCTAAATCAAATTAGTAATAAACGGCTATTACCTTCAAGAGTTATTAAATATCTTGGCGTATTAATTGCTTGCAATCTTTCATGGAACTTTCATATTAATGAACTAAGCAAGAATTCGTCATTATGTCGATAAAGTTACGCTAAAGAATATTTAGTATACCTTATTCTCATCTCATCTTAGATATTGTTGTCAAGTTTGGGGTCAAGTTGGAAACTATCGCATTAACAAGTTGCTATCGTCTTAGCGTCAATCCATTAGAATAATAAATTTTCAACCAATTAAATCAGATACATCAAAGTTCTTCAAAAAACTTTTCATTCCAAAATTTCCAGCGCTAGTAAAGTATGCTAATCTTCTTTTTGTTTTTGATTCCTTAAATAAAAACTTACGATCTCCTATCACAAACTTGTTCACAGAAAGTAGACTATTACATTCCTACTCTACTAAAAATATACACAATGGAAAATGTATCATCTTTTAAAACCCAGAAGTATGGTAAAAATTCTATTGTTTTTCGGTGCGTCTGTGAATGGAACAGGAGCCTTGCATGCATTTTGAATGAGTCCAAAAACTACATCCTAAAATACCTTTTCTCCATCTTAAACAATATCAATTTAAAAAAATTCGGAAAACTTTTTATTCTAACTTTTAGACATATTATCCTTACGATTAAAATATTCTTTTAATTTTCTTTTCGTCATTACTACAATTATCATCAGTACTTTTTGTTTATTTTTTTCTTTTTTTATTATTAAAACCTGCAAATTATGATTTCTACATGTTTGTTTTAATGTAAGTTCTATATGCTTTAATCTATGTGTTTAAGGTACATATGTTTCAATGCAGTCTTTGCTTATTGTTACTTATATTATGTTTAAAAATTAGTGTCACTCCTTTGATCAGATTTCTGTATGAGTAACACCATCCTAAAGAAATCATTAACTCATTATTATAAATAATTTTATGCTCATAACTGCCATTATAATATTAGTTATTATTATTTTTTCATTGTAATTATTATAAACACACTTATTATTACTATTACTATAATTTTTATTAATTTTTTTTTATCTTATATTATTATAATATATTATTATTATTATTATTATTATCAAAACTATTGTAAAAATTTTTAACGGAAAATAAATAGCCTGTTGTTGTTGTTGTTGTTGTTGTTGTTGTTGTTGTTGTTGTTGTTATTGTAGCCCATGTTTGATAAAGAGAAGTTTAATTAAAGTTAAGAGAAGTTAGAGAAGAGACATTTGTTGACGATTTCACGATAAACGAACGAACGAGACATTTGTTGACGATTTCACGATAAACGAACGAACGAGACATTTGTTGACGATTTCACGATAAAAGCGCTACCTTTTCAAGTAGTATTTAACTGTTGAAGCAAAAGAGAAAATCTAGCATTTTTTAGGAAAATAAGCCTCCTTGTCTACCAGGACACGGCCAGTTATCAAGTATTTAAGTTTTTTCATCGGTTTTAGAGTAGACGGAATGCCTACTTTAAACCCAATAGGAAAAAAACACTTTTTTCTTTAAAATGTTGAAATTTGAATTCGATGCGTTGGTGAAACTTGCTGAAGTGAGGCGTCTGGTTTACGGTTAGGATAAGTGTTGACTTTGAATAAATAAGTATTTTGGTTTAACAAGTTGACTGATAAATAATGATAGGATCCCCTTATCCCCGGAGATCTCCGGGATTTTAAAGCAGAAAATAAGGCTCTGGGGGATTTTGGAGAATACATGAAATTTATTCTTTTTGGAGGTTTATATAAAAATGTCATAATAAATACTTAAATTTTAAGTATATATAGATCTGAAAATGTAAAAATTATTAAATGTAAAATTAACCAACTAAAACACTTTATAACCCTAATGCTTAACGAACGTTAAACATTAAGGTTACAAAGTATTTTGCTTGCTACTACAAAAAGTGAATTTAAAGTTTAAAGTTTAAAAAAGTAAAAGAATAGCTGCACTTTCAATCCTTTAAAAAAATGTTTTATAGTTTTAAGAAAGGCAGAAACTATTGTGAAGTTGAATGCGAAATTTGCCCTGCTGGAACATATATTTTATGTTAATCTTATTTATCTAATGCTCAATAATAAAAAGGTCAAAGGTTAGGCATTTTTTATCTGTTAGTAGTCCCAATACCAAGAGTTAAAAGCTTTCAGTTGTACGAAACTAGACAGTATACTTGAGATCAGAAAGAAAAATCAATTTTATTTGTAAATGAAAAAGATCCAAATTAATGAACCATTCTGAAAAGGCCAATATTCTAACTTTGCTAAGTTTCTAAAAAGTCACAAAGAAGAGGTGAAATAATTTAAGGAATATCTGAAGAAAAACACTAAAAAAAAACTTAATTACGCAGCAAGGTAAAACTTTCTAACTATATTTTGCTCAAGTATTTTAATAACCTTCCAGATAAATTTTGCGGTTCTAAGCAGTTGAAAATTGTGAAGTTTTTTTATTTCATTCCAAGCCACAACGCCTCTGTAGAGCGATTGTTTTCGCTAATTACTGGCCAACAGACAAAAGAAAGAAACAGATTATCATTAGAGTCTGTTAAAAGTATTTCATTTGCTATAAAAAATTTCAAATCATAATCCTGTCGTAATTTCCATAAGTATCTATTATTAAGATCTACTATTAAGTTATTGGAAAAGATGGGTTCAACAAAAAAGTATAGTTGGTATAGTCATCTTTGCCTGTTAATCTGCTCCTACAAATAACTTTTCCGATGACAGTGATACTGATAACTGAGACAAGTGGTACTGATAACTGAGACAAGTGATACTGATAACTGAGACAAGTGATTAGTTAGATAAAAATGATTAATAAGGACTAGTTACGAGAATGGGACTAGAGTAGAATTAATGTATAGCTTGCAATCATACAGATTTTATCTTTTCGTAAATCTTTTAAAATAATATATTTTAATATAAAATAAGAATTTTATAAATTATTGTATATCTTGTTCAACGATTGACATCAGTAAGTTTGAGTGTGTACGTTTGACAAGACATCAGTAAGTTTGAGTGTGTACGTTTTGTGATTAAAATTAGAATAATTTTAATTACAAAACCAGCAATATATTGAAAAAATAAATGAAATGTAAAAAAAGGGTTTTTACTTAACTAGTTTTCATTAAAGTGGTCCCCTCTGGTACCACCCCGCTAAATAAGGAAGACTCCCTTTTGATTTACCACGCATTGTAAAATCTCCTCCTTTTCAGTGATTACCATATGGCAACCCTTAACAATGAGTTTTAATTTGTTTATTGATTGTTTATTGATATTGATTGGAAAGAGGCATACATTTGTTCCACTGGTATAGATTCAGTGCTCCAGAAGCGAATCAATTCTGAGACAGCTAAATTGAGCACCATTCTTCGTGGAATTTTGGATGTGACTCTTTTTTTAGCTTCTAGAAGTTTAGCTTTTCTAGATAACTTATTATATGGCTCTCTTAATATCAATTTTAATTATTTATATATTTGTGTATTAATTTAGTTATAACTATTATATACAATTTTGTTTGCAGGTGAAACAATACACGTGAATGGGAAAGGAAATGGAGACTTTCTTACCGGCATGAAGCTTATTGGTCGCCTCAACCCCGTCATTGCATCTCACTTGTATGATGTAAAATGCCATCAACAAGAGGGCTCCAAAAGCAGTGACCATTACCTCCCAGACAGCACACGACTCCGGGCCAGAACTCTGGAGAATCATCGCACGCCGTTGCGACTATATTAGTAACGGGCCATTACTGGCGCAAGTCTGGCAAGCAACTCAAACAACTTTTTTATGTATGGTAAAATCTTCGTAAAGAGTCGCAGCCGCGTGCGACGCGAGTAGTCGTGAGCCACTGCAACGGCATTTGATTTTGGGCCAGCACTGGCCCGATTGCGGTGAATGTTTTGAGCGAATGTCATTTTGCCATTGCCATTATTTAAATCTTTTTTTCGTTATCCATGATAATACTGTTAAATCGAAACTAAACGTTTATAAGATATATTTGTTATTACAACAGAATATTTCAATACTTTTAAAAGATGCTTATTTAATAAAAAACGTGGTTGGAAAAAAATGAAAGTTTATTATTAGGTTAGATATATCTAACTGACTTTTTATTTATTATAACAAATAAAACATTTTAATCTCAAGAATTGCAATTTCATTGACTCAATAAAGAATATACAACTTTTTAGTTTAATATAAATGTAATGTGTATGTGTGCGTTTTTATGTAATATATATTATAATATAATATATATTACATAAAAACGTATATCTGTAAAAATTTGAAAATACCTTCGAGGTACACCACTCTCCTCTATATATAATTTATATATAGAGGAGAGTGGTGTACCTCGAAGGTATTTTCAAATTTTACAAATATAAAAAAAAATACTTACAATATGTTCTGTAACAATATATTTTCTTTAACTTGATGATATTAGTTATTAGGATTATTTATTAAACATCCAGACTAAAGGTCTGCATCTCGAAATGATTTTGAATCGAAATGATTTCGATTCGATATCGAGAATTTTATTTTTTTTCGAAAAGGCAATCGATTCGATATCGAGAGAAAAAAAAAGAATTGAAATGACAATCGATTCGATATCGAGTAAGTTCGATATTTCGATTCAAAATGCAATCGATTCGATACTAATCGAGACATATCGAGGAATATCGAGAATAAAATACTATTCTTAATGGGCAAGTCCAAAGACAAGTCCTTTCAAAAACAGACTTAACAGTAAGTGGAAAAGAACCAAGATGATCTGCAGGAACACCAACCTAAAAATCCTGTAAAGGAAAAAGGTTATTGGTATTGACCTACAAATCCAACTAAGTTGGATTTGGTAATATTTTTTAGAAATTTTGTCAAACCCTAATTTAAAGTATGTGTAAACCAGCATTGATTATTTTGACTTAAGATAGAAACTCCATCTGTTGGCCATATTGTTGTGCAATAGTTGAAAACATAATTTTTTAGTTTTATGCAATAAATTTATAAAATTAAAATAGGGCAAGTCCCCAAGGACAAGCCCGTTCAGAATCAACCAAATTGTTATGTAACAAATTTTATTAAACAAAAGTATATAATAAATGAAGAGAATCAAAATAGATGAACGTCAACAAATTATTAGTTAAACTTATAGTATTCAACTTTACATGTTTATAAAACGCCATTGAGTTATAAATTGTAAAGATTTCAACTTAATCTGTTGCCAAAGTTTTGGTTTTAAGTATAAACAAAAATAGTTTATACATACAATTAAGGTTAAATTAGGTATAATATGTTAACCTAAATAAAGAAATTAATGTTAAAAGAATAGTTTTTCAAAGATTGCAACTCCATCTGTTGAGTAATTTTGTGGAAACTTAACTTTAGTAAAATATTTGATATAAAATTAAATTAAAAGGCCAGTCCTTAGACAAGCCCTTCCAAAAATTGATAAATGGAATTGTCAAAAACAGAATTAGCAATTTTAAACATGTAATAATCCATAATGTAATAGAATAATTGTAAAATGCTATTGAAAAATACTTTTTAAACAATTTTAATTTGCGTGTTGGCAAAATTTTTGTTTAAAAGTAAAAAAATTTAAATATATATATTTCATTTATTATAATTTTTAAGTAAAATATTTAATAAACTAATATTTAAAGCATATTTTATTTTACAATTGCAACTCCATCTGTTGATTAACGGTTTTATAAAAATCAAAATGTTCCGAGAAAGAAAGAGACATTTTAAGAATAACAAATTTATTATAGAAATTAAAAATAATAATAGTTACAATCATCTACTCTTGTCAATGAACAAAAATTAAGAAATACTTTATAACCTTACTTAAAATAATGATAAAATGCTATTGAATATTATTTCTAAGATTGTACAGTAATGTGTTGCTAAAGTTTTCATAAAAATGTTAAAAAGTAAATAGTTTTACAATGAATTTTGACATATTGTTTATCTATTATATGCTAACAGATTTTAAAAAAGAAATGTTAAAAGAATATATTGTTTCAAGACTCCATCTGTTGGCAAAGTCGTCATAGGCCGCATCACTGGTTACTTTGTCCTGAAACTTGGTTTTTTCAGGCTCACGAAATAGGACTGGATGATGTCTGCACATGTGCTGCCGCATTCCAGATGTATTGCCTTGTTTTGTCTGGATTTTAACAGTACAATGTTTACACTTTGCATAAACAATCTTTTTTCCATCAACGTCGTTTGTATCCTGGTTGAAGTACTTCCAAACGGGCCCTTTTGGTCTAACCATCTTGATAGAAGCTTTGTTGACAATTTCAAACTGAAATATTTAAAAAAAAAATTTAAAATAACTAAAAAATTAATTTTTTTCTCAGAGCTTAGACGTTCACATATATTAAAATTTAAAAAGTCAATGAGTACCAAGTTACCAACCCTTTCCCAAAAAAATGAAATCTTTTAAAAGATTCGTATTAAAGTATAAATATCGTAGGAAATACAAAAATATTCGTGAATTACTTTTTGCAATTCCAATTTTATAAATATCAAATACAACCCCTAAAACATTATTTTATAATTTTAACTTGCGTTTCATTGTATTATCCTAAACATTTTTATTCACTTATAAGATGCAATCTATCATTGGCTTCTACAAACATGTCCTGAAATTCATTGGGGATTATTTTTAAACAGTCCATCCACAATGTTAATTGAAGAAACTCATTATCATTCCACAAATAATCTGTTAGATTACTGATAATAAGTTCTATTAACACAGCTTCACTAGGATAAAGTATCAACAAATGCAATCGATATTCTGACAAAATTAATACAGCCTCTCCACGCAATTGTCCCCTATTTTATGGAGTTATTATAATATCACTAAAACGACTGTTTGACATTTTAATCTTTTAATTTTTAAATTGTTAAAAAAACCCACTTTTTTCAAAGATCTTAACACAACAAAATTTTTAAAAAAACTGAGACCCTTGCAAGTTGCAACTTACTGCACATTTACCCCCCAATCAATTCAGATACTTAAGTCTACCAAATAATTCCCATTAAGGTGGTACACCACCAAATATTTTCTCAAAATTTTTAAAAAAATGAAATTTTTGATATTTAGCTCATTCGATAGGCAATTTATTGTAGATAAATAATATATAAACTTATTAGTTAAATTTTTTTTTGATATTGAGAAAAAGCAACTTTTTAAAAAAAAGTTCCGTAGCAACGGCCTTAGCAACGCAAAATATCCATAGACACAACTGCATAATTTCTAGTTTGTTCTGTAATTAATGTCATAAGCTTAAATAAGCTTTCATAGTGGTTTTACATTATTACTTTCTAAAAGTTAACATCTTAGATAAGCTTTTATAAAATTTAATTAAGTTGAAACATCTGGTATAGTATGTAAACTTATCCTCTTTCTTATAATAAATTACAATATTTCTAGGGGTTATATATACCCTCGTTATTCAAGTAATATCAAAAGCATTTTTATACTCAAAAAAAAACAACAGCAAAGTAAATAATTTACAATGAGTATTTCACTTGATCATTGTTTATTGGCTGATTCAGGCCAAAAATTTAAAAAATTGATCAAGAAATTTTTTTTCCTTGACTAAATATCGTGCTTTTTAATTTAATATTATTTACATTAGACCTTTTCATAAATAAACGTCCGCATAATTTCAAAACGAGGCTTAGGTTGTACCGTTTGTAAACAATTATTATGATAATACTTGAATAACGAGGGTATATATAACCCCTAGAAATATTGTAATTTATTATAAAAAAGAGGATAAGTTTACATACTATACCAGATGTTTCAACTTAATTATTAATTTCTCAAAATAAATTAAAAACAAAATCGCCAAATGCTGCTTAATTTGTTGAAAAGTTTATAGTTTGACTGATTAATAAAATATTTGTTCTGAATAAAAGACTTGGGTTCTCTTAACTCATTAGTCTTAAAATGACCAGATCATATGCTAGAAGGAAAAAAAGACATTACCAAGGCATTAATCGTTACAACAAAGCACAAAAAGTTCAATGCCAGAGCACAGTTATACCACCCGAGCCAAATTCTTTTACAACAATAGCAAGTGCAAAAAAAAATATTTCAAGGAAAAATCCAGAAATTGTTTATAATGATTTCAACTTTATAATGAACTTTGAGTTACTTCATTTAATGATTCTTGAAGTTATGAAATGTCCGAGTTGCTTTTCTTCAATTTTCACTCAAAATTGTCCTAATAAAAGAATGGGACTTTGTTTGACCTTAGAACTTTGCTGTACTTCCTGTGATTGGTGTCATTCATTTCAAATTTCCAGACCTATTTCAAATCTTTTCAATAATTCTGTAGGAAGAGATAGCTATGAAATAAATGTTCTTTCTGTATTAGCATTTAGAGAAATAGGTGAAGGTTATGAACCAATGAAACTATACCACCAGCTAATGAACATTCCTTCAATTACCTCCAATGCATATGATAAAATTAACAAAAAATTATACAATGCTTATGAAACTGCTGCTCAACAGGTTACTAACAAAGCAGCATTAGAAACTAGAAACTTGATTAATAATAATGCTTCACATGGTGATATAATTCAATGTCAGGTTTCAGTTGATGGAACGTGGCAAAAAAGAGGTTACTCATCATTTAATGGTGTTTTCACAGCCATATCAACTTAAACAGGCAAATGAATAGATGCTGTTGTGTTGTCAAAACATTGTAAAGGATGTATTCTTTGCAAAAACAAAAAAGGAACTCTAGAATATGAGGATTGGAAAGCCAACCATAAATGTATTGCTAATCATCAAAGATCATCTGGTGCTATGGAAGGTGCAGGTGCAATTACTATTCTCCATCGGTCTGTCAAAAAATATAACTTACAATATACTAGTTATTTGGGTGATGGTGATACCTCATCATATTCTGCAGTATTAGCTTCATGTCCATACAAAGATATAGAGATCAAAAAAGCAATGTATTGGGCACATCCAAAAAAAGATAGGAAGTTGTGGTCGCACACTGCATCAACGTCTATGTAGAAAAAAATTGTGTGATGGAAAGCCAGTAGTAGAAAAGGGAGGTTAACCGATAAAGCACCTAATCTTTTACAAAATTATTTTGGAATGGCTATTAGACAAAATTTAGGTAATATATATCAAATAAAAAAGGCTGTATGGGCAGTGCTTTTTCACAACTCTGATATTAAAGACATGATATACGTCATCAATTTTGCCCACGAACTATTGCCAGCTGGTGTAAATGGCAACGTGACCATATAAGTGGACATAAAACATATAAACCCAAGCTAAGCTTGCCATTAGCAATAAAAAATATTCTTGTTCCTGTATTCAAAGACTTAAGCAGTGAAGAACTACTTAAAAAGTGCCAACACGGTCTAACACAAAACAATAATGAGGCATTAAATGCTATAATCTGGAAAAGATGCCCCAAACACATTTTTGTAAATAGAAACATTATCGAAATGTCAGTAAATTCTACAATTATCAATTTTAATGAAGGTACCTATGGAATTATTGGTGTTTTGCAAAATTTGGGAATACGTATTGGACATTTTAGTCATATTGGATTGGTTAACCATGATAAATGTAGAATTAAAAAATGTACAATCAAGTCTTCACTTACTTTAAAATCCCAACGATAAAAGTTGCGCCATCAAAAAAAAGGGTTTAATGATAAGGAAGCTCAATTAGAACCATGCCAACCTTATTCTGCTGGATTTTGTTCGTTTTTCATACTTTATAGTTTACTTTTTTTGTTATTAAATCTTTTGCGTTTTTCTCTGTTTTTGATTTTTGCGTGTTATTGTAACATGGTGTTATTGAAACATGGTGTTATTGAAACATTTCAATAACATGGTGTTATTGAAAACATGATATCTTGTGAAGTAGTAAAGCAAATCACTTAAATTTTTCAGGAAATGTTTATTATATTATTTTGTAGGGAATGACATTTCAAAGTTTAAAAATTATTCTCCAATCTCTTTATTTATTAATTTTTAGGCCTAAAAAAATTTTTTTTTACTGTTTTATAGAAGAAATTCAATAGTTATTGATGTAATGAAATAATCTTAAAATCCCTATGTCATTACCTTAGTTTACATGTTTAAAACATGTGCAAAAAGTTTCATAGGTTATGCATTAAAATATTTCAAGATATTGTGTTTTGAATAAACCCATCAAAAAGATGGGTTTTTTTGATATAAGCGAGGCAAAATAAGCGAGACAAAACAAAGTTAAGGTTCATCCATTCAGTTGCTACATTCCTCTATTACAGGAGGTTCGTGCTGAACCTCCTGTAATAGAGGGATGTAGCAACTGAAAGACCATGTCTAATTTGTCCAAGTCATACACAGTTTATCATCTCTTTGATAATTTTCTCAAATTATCAAAGAGAAGATAACAATTCAAGAAAAATAGTTTCAATTTAACAAAGAAATACACACATATTATACTATAGAAATTCTTAATAAACAAAAAAAAATCATAATATACTATAACAACATATTACATTAAAAAAATACTTTCATAACAAAATATTACTCATAATAGTACTTACAAAATCATGCAAGTGCGTACCTTGGTGGTACAACCAAGGTACACAATATTATTTACCTCCAAGGTACACCGCTACCATAGTTTTTACAAAGTTCTAACATATATTTATAGGTTAGGAATTAAGCAGTTTCAAACATGCATAAATGTAGCTGAAAACATGCTTTACAAATTTTAATAATCAGTTTTGAAATAAAGTTTATACCTACAGTTGTAGAACTTTATAGACAAACTTTAATTTTTATTGCAACAACAAATGTGTTAGTTTTTTTTTTTGTTATGTTTTTTTTACTATTTGCATTGTCCCTTCACAAAAATATTATTGTAATATTTATACTATATTATAAATGGTATTTATTTTTGTGAAAAATAAATTATATATACATATACGCATTATATACACATACATATATACATTTATATTTTACAACTTATATATATATATATATATATATATATATATATATATATATATATATATATATATATATATATTCTTGCAACATTAAAAAAAATGTAAAGGAAACAACAAAACCCTTTAGTTCAGATTATTTGTAGACAGTCTGAATATAATGCTGTAGTAAATGAGTTTTTACTTTATCAAAAAATTAAGTTTATAAATCGACATATCAAAGAACCATACCCTGATTTTTAAATATCAAAGAACCATACCCTGATTTTTTAAGATTTTTAAAACAATATAATGATGTTTACTTATCAAATTTTTATCTTGAAGCAACATGTGACAATATTTGTGTTAGACAATGAAATTTGTTTAGTAAAAAGTATTTGTATTTTTGACGAGACTACCTATATTGTGTATTATTCATTTTTGACAAAATCAAATTTTTTTACTTACAATTATGATTCAAGTCTTTTAGCATCAAATTTAGTAAAAGATGAGTATGTTGCAATTTTAAATGACAATTTTCTCAAATGTGCTACACTTGTTATAGTTTGTTGAAATTTTTTGGTTTCATTTTCTGAAAATAATTTCATAAAAAATAATTTCATAAAAAATAATTTCATAAAAAATAATTTCATAAAAAATAATTTCATAAAAAATAATTTCATAAAAAATAATTTCATAAAAAATAATTTCATAAAAAATAATTTCATAAAAAATAATTTCATAAAAAATAATTTCATAAAAAATAATTTCATAAAAAATTTTTATTCTTGATATTCTTTTATTCTTGCTCATAATTTTTTTTTTATTTTTATTATTTTGTATCTTAAGTGTTTATTTTTAATAATAACAATATTATATCAATATTGTTTGTAATAATACATTCCATAGTAAATAATTTAAATAAATAACTTTGATCATATAAATGACATCATAAAAAATGCTTTCGATGAATGTCATGTAATGTCCTTTTCAAATTTGTTTTCATAAATTATTTGCATTTTATTTTCTGAAATACTTTTGATATTTTTATATTACTCTATATTTTAACATTTCTTAAATTTAGGGTTTTTTTTAATTATCAAATATAACAAAATGATCAATTGTAATTACACTTAATGCCCATAATTACTATTATTAATATAATTTATTACTACATTTAGCATAAAATTTATTTTTATGAGAACTATGAATAAATATTTATCATATTGTTAAATTTATTGATGAAAAAAAATTCAGTGGCTGTTTTTCCTGTAAAATGGATAACAAATGATATTTGTGTATGGCCATGCTCCTATAAGACCCACCGCATTAACTAAGCCATTAAAAAATGTGAAGATTCCATTGATCATTGGATTGAGTATGATATTAGTTTTTTGTATAACTCTGGTTAGTTATTTTACTTATTTTTTTACAAATATATACTTTGTCTATAGTAAATAATTTTTTTTGTTTGTTATTTTGAAGTGTTTTTCTAACAATTTTTTACTATTTTGATTATTTTAGTTGCATATGACAAAAACAAGAGAAAAAATACCTAAAAATATACATATTTGTATATATATATATATAAATATATTTGTATATATATATATATAAATATATTTGTATATATATATATATAAATATATTTGTATATATATATATATATATATATATATATATATATATATATATATATATATATATATATATATATATATATATATTTCTATATATGATTCTTCCTGATGAACCTACTGATGGTGAAACACAGTGTTGAAGTAATTAAAAATTAGATAAGTGTTTTTATTAATTTATATATATATATATATATATATATATATATATATATATATATATATATATATATATATATTTATATATATATATATATATATATATATATATATATATATATATATATATATATATATATATATATATATATATATATATATGCATACCTATTAGTAAATTAAATTTAACTGTTTCATTATTATATTTTATGCTAACCTATTAGTGAATTGAATTTAAATGTTTCATTATTATTATTTTTTTAATATTTTAGTTTTTGGGGTCTTAAGTGACATCCAATGAGTGTTCATCTGTGAGATGGATTCTTGCTGGTGTGAGCAAAAGAACACTTCATATCTCTAGTTAGTAATATTCTTACAATTTATACTTAGAGTTATTTTAATAATGCTCAGTTTTTTTTATTCTAATTTTTTTTAAATATTGAATTTAAAAATCAATTTTATTTTAGTTTTTACTGCAGTTGAAAAAGAGCTGATTATTTTTGGAGGAAAACTTAAAAAGTTGTGATACTAATAACACACTAATTAGTTAACTTATTGATAAAAGATACTAAAAAAAGATACTAACAAAAGATACTAATAAAAGATACTAATAAAAGGTACTAATAAAAGATACTAATAAAAGATACTAATAAAAGATACTAACAAAAGATACTAATAACGCACTCATTAATTAACTTATTGGAATGTTAAACAAAAACAGTGAATCATTTCTACTTGATGAATGTTTTAGGATTCCAGTAAATGACGAGGAAAGTTTGATCAAATTAAATGAAGATATTAATTCAGATAAAGAAGATAAGATATTAATTCAGATATGCGGTAGTGGTGTAGTGGTAGAGCGCTTGCTTCATAAGCGAGAGGTTCTGAGTTCAATTCCCACCATGTCCCTGGTAGTACCGCGCTCGACTTGTTTCTCACATTTGTATAGAAATAACTAATAATAACGTGCTAGTGTAACTGGGCCAGCTAGCGGGAGGCTGTCTGGGATTCTTATTTTTTAAACTAATTAGTTTTTCTTAAACTAATTGTTATTTATTTTACATTTATATTTTTAAAGCACACATTTATAATACAGTTATTGTGAATGCTTATGCTTGGGGATCTGTGATAAGACAAAATAATACTTGCCCCGCCAGTGTTTTTACATATATACTCTTAAATTCTAAATGTTATTAAACGACGTAATAAACAAACTCGATATAGCCAAGATTATCACTAATGTGATTACAAGGCTAGGTTCAGATATTTGTAACTGTCGCGATCAAGGGTACGATAACAGATCCATTATTTCAGGTGCTTACTGGGGAGCTCAAGCATTAGTTAGGCAAAATGATTCAGAAGCTCTGTAGCATTCACAGTCTGAATTTAAATGGTGAGTTAAACCAGCCATTGAGATCAAATTGTTCTTTGGAAATATCGATTCTTTAAACGTATTTTTTTGTGCAATTTCTGTCCGATGGAAGATCCTTGCTAAAGCGACATAAATTTCAATGCATAAAATTTCTACAACGAGATGAATCATTCGTACTGACGCAATCAAACCACTTGACAAAAGACCAAGAGAAATATTGGCAACTCTTAAAAATGCCATGGAAAACTTGGATCTGACCAGTGAGCAGGTCAGCCAAGCAAGAAACTTATAAAAATGGTTATCATCTTTTAAATTTGTATTGCTAATTACAGTTTGGTCCAAAATCCTTAGTACTGTTAATGACGTTAGTCGTCTTCTACAATCTGAAGCCATTACCATCGATGACGAGCTACGTTTGATTGGACAGCAATTTTTGCAATGATAATTTTTCCGTTCAAAATAAAGCTTACAAACTTGCACAATTTTATCTGAGGTGTGGACTAAGAAAATCTTATGAAGAAGTTCGTTGTTTTAAAAATGCGCACAAAATAATTTTTAAGCAAAGAAACCCACTGCAGCTACTCAACCAAATCTTCGAGAAGAAGCTTGAATGCTTTTTTCCGTACATTTGCATCATGCTTCGTATTTTCAACACTATTCCTGTGTCAGTTGCTGAAGATGAACGATCCCTTAGTAAACTAAAGATTGTAAAAAATTCTCTCCGTTCAACCATGGATCAGGATCGTGTAACTGATCTTTTAATTATTTTGATTGAAGAAGATTTGACTAAGAAGGTGAGCTACGGCGGTGTCATCAATATTTTGGCGGCCAGAAAAGCTCAAAATATTCATTTTAGCGCATTTTTACCTTTCTCAAAGATTTTGTCGATTGACTTTTCGTTTTTTGGTTTTAAAACTAATATTTTGGTTCATATATCGGTTTTGACGTTGCTATTTATTCTCTGTATTGAGAAACGGAACCGTTTCTCAATACAGAGAATAAATAGCAACGCAGAAATATGTGCTATATTAGAAATAGATAATTGCTGCGTTCACAAAACTTTAAATTTTGTATTTTCTTGGTTTGAAATAGGGGCGTCGCTCTTCATTTTTTACCCAGGCGCCAATGACGCTCTTAAAGGCTTTAAAATTAAATTATTATTATTTCTTTAATTTAAGGTGCCCCAAAAAGTCTTTGCGGTCTTATCACAGATCACCGTGAAATGATAAAATGCACTTGAAAGCAAGTTCACGCCTCCTTCCTTCCTTAAATTTATCGTTGAACTAATTTTAAAAATAAACATTTGTCATTATTTATATTATACTTGATAACAAGAGTATCTATACTCCATTAAAATATTGTAGTAAAAGTTAAACTAAAGAGTTAAATCCATATTAGAAGCTTTTATTTAGTTATATAAATTAAACTCTTAAAAGATTTATTATAAAAGTTAAAAAGCATTCGTCCGGAATATCGAGATTGGGTAGGTCCATCTTTCCATGTGTTGTTTTCACTTTAGAGATTTCGCAAAAGATTAATAATTTTTTGAAAAAACTATAAAGCAAAATCTATGATAGACTAAATCTAATGTAAATGAGAAAGAAAAAAAAAGAAAAAAAAAACTTTTTTTAAATTTCTAGATTTCGAGGACTTTTTTTAGAAATTGACGATAGTACCTCTCCATTTCGAAACAAATGACGTCGGCCGTAGAGCCTCGGAAACAAAAGGGCACAATTAATGTAATTTCCAAAGCAAAAAATAAAAAAGAAGAAAGAGTTTAGAAACACATGTATTCGTGAAGGAAAAGTTAGAATATAATAATTTCTTAGGTTAGTTTATCAACAATTTTTAATGATTAAAACATGCAATTTTGTGTTTTACAGATTTTAGTTTTATTACAGATTTTCAACCAAAAATAAGGTGTTTTACTACAGACATGTAATTCTGCAGCTACGCACATGTCTTCATATATTTTCTAAGCTGTTCTTAAAAAACTTTCTTTTATTATATAGATAATACAAACTTAAATTAATTAATAACTTGTCCGCATAGCCAGGGCCGTCCTGTAGAGGTCTTCCATGGGAGGGGGGGGGGTTTGTATATATTTTTTGCCAACTAAAGACACAAAAAATGCCCTCAATATTTTCAATTTGCCAACTATAGTTCAAAACTTGTTCAATGTGCCAACTCAAATGCTTATATGACAGCTGTGAAAGGGGGGGGGGTCAACACCCCCTACACTCCCGTTCGGGACGGCCCTGCACATAGCATTTGAACTAAAATACAAACTTCATACGTTGTCTTGTTGCATGCATCAAAATGACACCCTCAATTTTTCACCAATAATATAAGCTTGACTGTCACTGATACAAAAAGAGCTGTCAGTTTCCTGAACAAAATTTCGTATAGGTTTCAAGTAGCTTGTTGCCTTATCTGTTTATTGTTTTTGAGCACGTGTTCAATGATCTCTGAAGTATTAAATTATTTTCTATATAATATTATAATGTTATTATAAAGATCAGTGGCGCTTGCTGCACAAAAAAGGCTAAATCGGATTAGTCAGTCGACACGTTGAGATACAACGCCGTTGTCAAATAAAATCCGTGTTTGTTTTAGTACCGTAAAAGTTGATCTATAACGGAGTAACGGAAATTTGCCCAGGAGTTATGATTTCAAACTTTAAATCATCTTTTGAAGCTTTTGAAAAACAAATATAAGTTTGTATAATTATAAAGCTTATATGGCTGGAACTTTATCGAAATCTATATCTTGCACATGCTATGAAGTTGGACATACATGGGATAAAAGTTGCGTTAATAGTACAATTGAGTTATTTTACGATTGTTTTAAATATTCTTTAAAGTTATATACTCCTCTATACGCAGTAAGTTATTCATTACCTTTTTTTTACTTTTTTAACTTTATTTTTATTTTTAGTAAAATTGCTGTACATATGTTGTATATTACTTTGTATTACTTGCTGTTACTTTGCTAATACTTGCTTTACTTAGATTGTATCACTTACATTGTATTATGGTAAATATAGCAAGTACATATTGATTAATTGCTAGCAATTACAAACTACTATACACTTTGTAGTCGCTAGCAAATACAAATTGTTTCAGTTTATCCATTACAAAAATTTATGGTTTTTGTTGTAATACCCAGTGGTTTCACTCATTGAATTTTACCTCTTGCAAAATTCACCAAACTTACTTGCTCTTTGTAAGAATAATTTAATTTCAGCTGTTTCATTATCAGATCTTGGTATTGATGGCTATTATGCTTCGATTCAAAAAGACTAAAGTAGTTGAATTGTTGACCTTGACTTATTCTTATGTATCAATTCACATTATTGTCATTAAATCAGGTTTGAATCCTCTGACTATACTTTTATGTGCTTTTACTTTTATGTGCTTTCTTTACTTCATCATCTCATCCTTCCCAAGACATTTTGATATTGTTTCTGATCAAATTTACAAATTTTCTTTATCCTTTATTTAACATTGTTGTTATTAGTGATTTTAATGCTAATCATACTAAATGCTTTGACTCTTGGTTTAATGATCCTGTTGGCTACAAAGCTCAAGTTTTATTTTTTCTGAGTTTTTTGCTTAGATTTTGACATCAGACTCACCTTATCATCAAGCTTCTTACTACTAACTAAAAACTAGCTAGGATTCTTCTTTTGATTTTTGTCTAATTGCAATCATTTTTTGTTATCTTTTATACAAAAACAACTTTATGGAAAACAAATATCTTTATATTGCAAGAAATTGATACAAAAAGGTATTGTCTGCATTTGTTATGCTGGATTCATAAGCACACATGATACCGTGAATCTGGACATATTCATAAACTTACATGATACAGTGAATCTGGACATTTTTTTTTTTCAATTTTATGATTCACCTCCCCAAGGCCAAGAAGGCCACTACAGATGAGGAGGCTACTTGTGGTTATAACCCTCTCTCAACTCTATAACTCCGAAACACGAACCTTGTCAAACAAGGCTGCTGGGCGGAGAAACAAGTTGAGTGCGGTACTACCAGGGGTGTGGTGGGAATCGAATTCTAAACCTCTTGCTTATGAAGTGAGCGCTCTACCAATACACCACTGCCGCATGTTCATAAGCCCACATGATACAGTGAATCTATGAAAATTCTGACAATTTTTCAATCATTTTTTTCTATTAATGTTGTTCATGATGGAATATATTCTTCTTCATTTCCAGTAACTTCTGGGTTACCACAGGCTTCTATTATTGGTCCTGTTTTGTTTCTCATTTATATCAATGATCTTCCAGATTATCTTACCTGTAAAATGGCTCTGATGTAAATTATTTAGCTTTAAAATATTTTCTGATTTCAGTACTATATTCTCCAATCATCAAGTTATCACACTGAGTGACTTGACTCTAGTGTAAGTGACTCTGCAGGCATTATGGCCCACAACTTTTACCTTTCTCAATCTCTTACACAAATAGTTAACTATACAACTCCCTTTCCAGACAATCCAAATCATTTACCTTCTCTACTCAACTTATGTCTTGTTTCTGATCTTATTAAGTGTTTAGTTTCTCCACGTTCATCCTTAGGTGCTTCTGATTGCGGTTTGATCTTTCAAAATCTATTTTCTCATTCTTCTTCATCATCAGAATCTCCTTACCATCAGTCCTCTTATAACTACCTTAAAGCTGATTGGGACTCTTTCTGTGATTTTCGTCGTGATGGCCCTTGGGTAGAAGTCTTTTGTCTTCCTGCTGACAAATATGCTTCTTACATAACTTCTTAGATTCAGGCTGGCATGGAATCTTTTATTCTCTCTCGACAATTCCGAGTGAAGCCTTACTCTTCCCCATGGTTTTCCTCTTATTGCGCTGTTGCAATTTCCAATTGTAACCATTACTTTCATATCTATCACCAAAACAATTCTCCAGAAAACAGATGTCTGTTTACTACTGCTAGAAATCATTGTAAAAAGGTTTTGTCTAACGCCAAAGCCCGCTATTCTTAGGTCATGAAATCTCATAATTCATCTCAAAAATTAGGCTATTGTGATTTCTGGAGAATATTTAACAGTATAATAAGGCCAAATCTGTTATTCCACCTGTCTTGTATGGTTCAGATTTTGTCACCTCACCTAAAGACAAAGCTGGGTTGTTTGTGAAGAACTTCTCATCAAAATCATCTCTTGATTCGTCTAGTTGCGCTCTACCTGATATTTTTTTTTTTTTTTTTTTAAACATCTTCGCTTCCAACAAGGCTGCAAGCAGCCACTAATTAAAGTTGGAAGTTACTGAAAGAGAAAAGATAAAGATTGTAGAGCAAGATAACGATTGACAGACGACTTAAAAGATTGCAAATTATATGAATCAGGAAAGCAAGATGAAGGAAGCAAATTCCAAAGAGCTGATGTTCGAGGAAAAAAACTAGACGAATAAGCGTTTTTGGAGCACTTAGGAACAGTCACAGAAAAAGGATGACACTTAATTGAATGACGAGTGACACGAGAATGAATTATAGTAGATGGCACAAGAGACGCTAGCTCTTTAGAGCAGTGCCCATTATAGTATTTGTAGAAAAGAGAAAGAGAAGCAACATTACGACGATGTGATAATGGTTGGAGGTTGGCTGCAAGAGCAGGTCCAACTATGTTTACAACGCGTTTTTGCACCTTGTCTAAAAGAGAAAGGGCATCATTAGAGGATCCGCCCCAGATATGGCAACAATATTCCATACAAGGCCGGATTTGAGATTTATAGAGATAGAGAATAGAATCCGAAGTTAGAAAATGACGAGCTCGATAAAGAGATGCAACCTTAGCAGATGCTAATTTTGTAACTGATTTGATATATGGTTTCCAAGAAAGATTAGAAGTAAGAGTTAATCCTTGAAGATGAAGAGTAGATGACTCATCGAGTACATCACCGTTCATAAATATAGGAAGATCTAAATTATTGCGATAACGATTGGCTGAAAAAAATTGAGTTTTATCTGAATTAAAGTTCACCAGCCACTGTGAGCCCCATGCTGTAGCAGGAGTAAGATCCTTTTCAAGCTCAAATGCCCCCTCCAAGCAATCAGAGGGTGTTGGTTTCTTATCACAACAAGAATAAATGGTAGTGTCATCAGCAAACAATGCCACCTTAGATGAAAGAATATCTGGAAGATTGTTAATGTAGATTAAAAAGAGTATAGGGCCAAGGATAGAATCTTGAGGAACCCCTGAAGTTACAGATTAAGAAGAAGAGTGTTGTCCATCGAGGACAACTTTTATGCTACAATTGGAAAGGAAGGATTCGATGATCTTAAAGATGTTGCCGGATACACCATAAGAAGAAAGCTTATGGAGAAGACCAGCATGCCAAACTTTATCAAAAGCTTTTGAAATGTCGAGAGCGATGGCCTTAACCTCTCCACCTTTATCTAATGCACGATAAAACCTGTCTGTTATAACTGTTAACAAATCAGCTGTAGAACGAGAAGATCGAAATCCATATTGATGGTCAGAAAGTAAGTTATTAGATTCAAGATGAGAAATTAAGTGTTTGTTAATTAAAGATTCAAAAACCTTGCTTATGATAGGAAGAAGACTAATAGGACGGTAGTTAGACGAATCAGATCGCTCTCCAGAATTTTTGAAGATAGGGATAACAGATGCCGCTTTCCAGCAGGCTGGAAAACAAGACTCTGATAAGCACTTGTTGAATAGTTTTGAGAGTATAGACGACAGCTCCGAAGAACACTTCTGCAATACAATAACAGGTATGTTGTCCGGGCCACAAGCTGTAGAAGAGTCGAAGCAGGAAATCACTTTAGATGCAGATGCTGGAGTGATATGAATGTCAAGCAATGGATCAACCTGTTTGTTGGCAATATCAGGTAGAACGCAATTAGTGGAATCAAGAGATGATATTGATGAAAAGTTTTTAGTGAACAATTCAGCTTTGTCTTTAGGTGAGGTGACAAAGTCTGAACCATACAAGAGAGGTGGAATTATAGATTTGCCCTTATTATTGATACTATTAAAGATTCTCCAGAAGTCACGAGAGCCTAATTTTTGAGAGGAGATACGAGATTTCATGACCTAAGAATAGCGGGTTTTGGCGTTAGACAAAACCTTTTTACAATTGTTTCTTGCAGTAATAAACAGACGCCTGTTTCCTGGAGAATTGTTTTGATGATAAATATTGAAGTAACGGTTTCGATTGGCAATCGCAGCAGCACAGTGTGAAGAAAACCATGGAGGAGAGTGGGGCTTGACCTAGAATCATCGAGAGGGAATGAAAGATTCCATGCCGGCCTGAATCCACGAAGTTATGTAAGAAGCACATTTGTCAACAGGAAAACGAAAGATTTCTACCCAAGGGCCATCACGAAGAAAATCACGGAAAGAATCCCAGTCAGCTTTACTGTAGTTGTAAAAGGTTTGATAATAGTGGGATTCAGGTGATGAAGAAGAATGAGATATTAGTTTTAGAGAGATCAAACTGTGATCAGAAGCACCTAAGGGTGAATGTGGAGAAACTGAGCACTGACTAGGATCAGAAACAAGACATAAGTTGAGTAGAGAAGGTAAATGATTTGGGTAGTCTGGAAAGCGAGTTGGAAAGTTGACTATTTGAGTTTGGGATTGAGAAAGGCAAAAGTTGTGGGCTTTAATGCCTGCAGAATCACTGACACTAGAGCCAAGCCATTCAGAGTGGTGAGCATTAAAGTCACTAACAACAACTATATTAGCTGTTGGATAAAGAGAGAGGGCTTGGTCGATATGATCAGAAATAACATCATAAAGAGTGCAGTCTTGAGATGAAGGAGAGCGATATAGAACAAAGAGAAAGGCAATAGAGTGAAGTGGTGCTAAACGAAAGCACATAAAAGAATAGTCTGTGGATTCAAACCTAGTTTCACGACGAATGGGTGAATTCTTACGAATGTAAATGCCCAGGCCAAGCATGTGACTATTGGAGTCTTTACGAATTAGAGGCAGATAACCATCAACACTAAGATCACAAGATGAGACAGCTGAACTCAAATTAGTCTCACAAAGAGCAAGTAGGTCTGGTGAACTTTGCAAGAGATAAGACTCAACAGAAGAAAAGTTGCTTCGAAGACCACAAATATTAGTGAATGATAGGTTTAGAGAGCTTGGTGATGATGATGGTTTTTTGTGTTTTATAGTTTTTGGTACTTTATTCATTTTAAATTAGATTGAAGAACTTGACTCGAAGCATAGATAGTACTCAGAACACTGTTTAATAGCCCAAGCAATTGTCTCATTACTACTAATAAACCCTAAGCCGTAACAAAGGGCTCCAAATGTGGCCTCCGCAATGCACACCAAAAGTACAAACAGGGACACCATCCATGCGCAACATGGCACTGTTAATACTTTGATATTTTTCAGCTGTTGATGGAATCAGCCTCTCTGAGAGCTACCACAGAGTTCGGGAAACCTGACTACCAGCCGGCCTCATAACCATAAAACTGAGTTTTAGAGCTGTACCCTCATTAGGAGATAATAGAATGAGTTGCCTAGTCATAAAAACAGAGACACAAGCAAAACCCATGCATTGAGTCAAGAAGATCCAGCATTCAACATCCTAAACTGGAAACAATGTATTAAAGTACATCTGCGCCAGCCTAATAGATGAAGAAGGGGTGCAAGGCTGGTCAACAGATAGAAACTGTTTACCCCTTAAGTCTTTGCCTAGGAGGCCTTCTACAAGACAGAAGCTGGGTGCATTTAACATCTGCCCAAGATGAGTATTTTTATCGAGACACCATCTCTAGCCTTTACTCAACCAAGAGCCTTAAGGCAGGGGGTGTTTTAAATCGGAGTTAGCATCTCCTAGCCTTTGCCTAAAAAGGTGTATCCTACAAGGCAGCAGGACATGAAGCCAACAAACATATAGCCAACAAACAGGTTAACTCATTGCCTTATGTTCCTACCACTCGAGCTTCTGTATCTAAAATGATTTCCTGCTTAGACTCTTCTACAACTTGTGGTCCAAACAACATACCTGACATAGTCTTGCAGAAGTGTTCTCTGGAGCTGTCATTTATACTTTCAAAACTATTTAACAAGTGCTTATCAGAGTCTTGTTTTCCAGCCTGGAAAGTGGCATTTATTATCCCTATTTTCGAAAATTCTGGAGAGAGATCTGACTTGTCAAACTACCATTCCATTAGTCTTCTTACTATTATAAGCAAGATTTTTGAGTCTTCAAAGAAGCACTTAATCTCTCATCTTGAATCTAATAACTTACTTTCTGATCATCAATATGGATTTTGATCTTCTTGTTCTACTGCTGATTTGTTAACGGTAATAACTGATGGGTTTTATTGTGCATTAGATAGATGTGGAAAGGCTAAGGTTATTGCTCCTGCTATTTCAAAAGCTTTTGATAAAGTTTGGCATGCTGGTCTTCTCCATAAGCTTTCTTCTTATGGTGTATCAAGGTTCTATCCTTGGCCCAATACTTTTAAATTTACATTAATTTTAACTCAGATAAAACTCAATTTTTTTCACCTAACCATTATCGTTGTTATCTAGATCTTCCTATGTTTATGAATGGTAATGTACTTGATAAGTCATCTACCCTTTATCTTCCACAATTAACTCCTACTTCCAATTTTTCTTGGAAACCATATACCAAATCGATTGCAAAATTAGCATCTGCTAAGGTTGCATCTCTTAATCGTGCTTGCCATTTTCAGGAATCTATTGTTTATCTCTATAAATCTTAAATCCGTCCTTGTATGTAATACTGTTGCTATATCTGGGGATCATCCAATGATGTCCTTTCTCTTTTAGACAAGATGCAAAAATGCATTGTAAACATAATTGGACTTGCTTTTGCAGCCAACCTCCAACCATTATCACATCATCATAATGTTGCTTTTCTTTCTCTTTTGTATAAACACTATAATGGGCACTGCTCTGAAGAGCTAGCATCTCTTGTGCCACCTACTAAAGTTCTCATGTTACATGTTATCATTCAATTAAGTCTCATCCTTTTACTGTGACTGTTCCTAAGTGTTCCAAAAATTCTATGTATAAATAATCATCACAGTATCAATTAAAGTACAAGTTAGAGAGTGAAGTATAATAATTCAATATATTTTGAAAATAATAACTACACTTTTTGTCATAATAAACTGAAGCAGTAGCTTACTGTATTTGTTACTTATTTTATAATTTCTCATTTCTCAAGACAGAACCATAAATAGCTTAAGGTGTTTTTTAGACTAGTTTCATATAAAAAACATATTTAATTAATTTTCTATAATAAAAACTTAATCATCTGTTATTTATTTATATTGGATAAAATTCCAAAATAAAAAAATAAAAAAAGTAATTTCTCACATTCATATTTTTTATTCATATCTGTTTGTTCATTTGTAAAATTATAAAAAAATCCACCTCTAAATTTTTAACAAAACACTCTTTAAAATGTATTTTATTAAAAGAAAAAAAATCTGTTTAAAATATATACTTGATTCCCAAACCTCCTTATAGTTTTTTGGTTTTTTAAGTTTTTGTAAAATAAAATTAATATTAATTTTATCTAGCTTTCATTGCTTTTATGGAAAACTAAACAGTTAAATTTTTTAGTTTGATTACCTTAATGGTTGCACAATAATTTGAAAAACAAAACTAACACCAAAAACAAGATGGCCACCAAACAAAAAATTTCCTATAAACAGCTGATTTTGAAATAACCATATCTCAAAAACCAAATTGATAACTGAGCTGAAATTTTGTAAGTCTAGACTTTTGATGTATATTTGTTCCATGTTTGCAGAGCATTTTGAAGAAGTTAATGAAAGATTTGAGGTGTTACATGCCTAAAAATTAGTCACACTTTCTCATAAAGTTTTTCTCTTTAGCTAAATCTGTATTTTTTAATTTTACATTAAAAACTCAATTTTTTTTAAATCAATTTTAACATTGTTTTTAAAGGGAATTCAAACATTTATGAAAACAGAAAAATGATTTGACATAAATTTAATTGTTGTTTTTCTAATTCAATTTCTTAATAGATGCTTTTAGTTGAAAAATTTTCAAGAAACACATTTTCTTACTCAGTCAAAAGTGGGTATTTTTTCATACCCAGTCAAAAAGTGCTTTAGGATTCTTGAAGTATTCTACTAGGTTACTTAATAAAAAAAGGTAATGCACCATGCTTTTTACTCATAAGTGGCACACAATAGTACAACTAAAGCTAATATTAAACCCAGCTAACCTCTGCTCATATTATTTTTTAGCCCGGGTGGATGGGTGTTGCCAAAAAAAAAAGATATTTATAATCACACAATATATTTTTCATATGACACCATTTTATAGCAATCAAAAATTTATTTTTTAGGCATCAGCTGTTTTGAGTGGTAAAAGATTAGAATATTTCAAGAAAAAATTTATCAGAGATGTTTTACAATCATCACTTTTCTTAGGATCAAGCGGAGGTTTCATGATATTCTGCTTCTGTGTTTGTAGGTACAAATTCTGTATAGTCTGTTGGCACAAGTGTGTTGCTTTTACATACAAACTCTGTTTTGTTTGTAAAGTAAAAGTGTATAATTTGTTTTGTTCTCTGTTATTTGTAAGTAAAAAATAGCTAATCATTTTGCATGCATTATAAACTTGTTGAAAAAAATTTTACTTCATTCCAAAAAGTATGCATCAGGTGATTAAAAATCAGGTGTCTAAAAGAAAAATAATGAGCTTATATTTGATGGTTTCAGAATTTTTTTATTTTGTTTCATTTTTTATCATGTATCATTCAATTAAGTCTCATCCTTTTACTGTTGAAAGAAGACTACTGAAGATGTTGGAAGAAAAAAAAAAAAGTGTACAGTTTGTTTCATAGGATAGCTTGTTAATATGTATGTAATGCTGTGTTTTTTCATAAAATGCTTGTTAGTATGTATGTAATGCTGTGTGTTTTTCTTTCAGATTACTAAAAAAGTTAATTATAGTTTTTTTTTAATCACAATGAAAAGAACAAGTTGAGGTTGTGTTAATCATCCTGATAATTTTTGTTTTTGTTGAAAGGTCACTACAAAAGAACGAATTAAGTCAAGAGACTCAAACTGCATACCATTACTTTAGCATCAAACTTTGTAACCAGGACAAAAGTTGGGCCTCTCATAAGTGCTGCACATCAAGTTATTACGGGTAAACACAATAAAAAAAAGTTGCTTTTCTATATATCCATGGTGTGGTGTGAAATGACCAATCATGAATCTAACCAATATGATTGTTACTTCTGCATGACCAATGAAAACCAAATCAGGTATAGTGTATCCAGGCTGTCTGTCGGGTCTGAAAATAGTCTTGCATAATGCTAAGAATCCTGTACCCATTCCACCAATGTATCCAAATACTACAAGTGACTAGAATACCGATGTAGGTCCGTGTGATGTTGAAGACCAAGAAGGTGCATCTTATGACAAAATGCACAAAATTAAACCACATTTTTAAACCCAGGCTGATTTTAATGACATTGTAAAATGCTTAAACTATCCGAAGAAATGCAGAGGTTTTGAGGTCCTGTCTTTAGGAGCAAAAACATCTGCTGCCTGGAACCAATGTGAGTCATTTTTCCAAAAGTTGAAACTTGACATGACACTGTCCACATTATATGCCAAGGAAAAAATCTAGTTAAATGAAGTTTACTTTAATATTTTTAATTTACTCACATACTTTATTAAACTTATCCAGTTGAAAAAAACCTTTAAATGTATAAAACAATTATTCATAAAAAATGAAATAAATAAATATTTTTAGGGTTATACCATGCAACTAGTTTATATGGTTTTGAAGATTAAGAAATATTAAAAAAAAAAAGGTTTAATTTAGAATATTTATTCTAAAAAATAATCACCTTTAGCATATTTGTTTATTTTCTCATCTAGAGGCTAGCTGAATTTAGCTTGCTTTTTATAAGTATTGCATTACACTCTAAAAGTTGTACCTTTTTTTTTGTTAGTGAGTTTATATTTTTTTATTCTGATTCACTCCCAACAAGGCTGCAAGCAACCACTATTGAGTTGGGAGTTACTAGAAAAAAAAAGAATAGAGTTATAGAGCAAGGAAACACTTGAAAGAAGACTTAAAAAGTTGAAGGTTGTCAGAACAACATGAAGATGGAAAAGAGTTTTAAAAGGGAAAAAACATGTAGGGACAGATACAGTGAAAGAATGAGATTTTGCTGAATGAAAAATCAAGCAAGAATGAGTTTTATTTCATGAAACTATAGATGATAGCTCCTTTAAGCAGCAACCAGTATTTGTAAAAAAAAAAAAATAGATGCAACTTTGTGATGATGAGAAAGAGGCTCAAGCTTAGCAGATAGAACGGGTTTAGACCTATATTAATATAGGAATGTACTGTCGACATTCCTATATTAATATAGGAATGTCGACAGTACTGGGATAATTGTTTGCAGTAAATAACTAAGTTTTGTTTAAGTTAAAATTTACAAGCCACTGTGAGCCCCAATCTGTTACAAAAGTGATATCAGATTTAAGATCGGTGCCTGTTTTAAGAGATTGAAAAGAAAAGACCTTTTATCAAGACAGGAGTATAAAGTTTAGTCATCAGCAAAAAGAGCTACTTTAGATGTGGTGTTGTGGTAAAGCGCTCGCTTCATAAGCGAGAGGTTCCGAGTTCGATCCCCACCACGTCCCTGGTAGTACCGCGCTCAACTTGTTTCTCTGCGCAGCGGCCTTGTTCGTCGAGGTTCGTGTTTCGGAGTTATAGAGTTGAGAGAGGGTTATAACCACTATTAAGTAGCCTCCTCATCTGTAGTGGCCTTCTTGGCCTTGAGGAGGTGAATAACAAAAAAAAAAAAAAAAAAAAAAAAAAAAAAAAAAAAAAAAAAAAAAAAAAAAAAAAAAAAAAGATGTAAGGTTGTTGGGAAGATCATTAATGTAGATAAGAAACAAAACAAGACCAAAGATAGAACCTTGAGGTACTCCAGAAGTTACTGGAAATAAAGAAGAGTGTTGCCTTCCAGGATGACTTTACTGAAGCGGTTAGAAAAAAACAATTTTATAACCTCAAAAACTTTCTCAGATACACCATATGAAACATGCTTTTGGAGAAGACCAGCATGCCAAACTTTGTTGAAAGCCTTAGATCAAAAACCATATCGATTGTCTGACACTAAGTTATTTGATTCAAGATGGGATGTAAAAAATTTGTTGATGAAAAACTTAAAGAGCTTGCTAATAACAGAAAGAAGACTGATTGGACAATGATTGGAAGGGTCAGAATGTTCTCCTGAGTTTTTGAAGATTTGAAGCAGATGCCATTTTCCAGCAGGCAGGAAAACAAGACTCAGTCAAACACTTATTAAATATTTTAGAGAGAATTGAAGAGAGATCTGGAGGACAATTTTGTAAGACTATGACAGGAATGTTGTCTGGACCACAAGCCATAGAAAAATTTATTTGAGATATTACTACAGCAAAGGAAGCTGGAGTGGTTTGAATGTCTAATAATGGGTTCAACTATTTAAATAGAATAGAAGGAAGAGAATGGCCTTAAGATTCAAATTAGTAGAAAAGTTCTTTGCAGATAGTTCTTCCTCATCCTTGGGAGAGGTTTTAAGATCAGTCTCATTAATGAAAGATTGAACGCCAGACTAACCCTTGTTAATGATGTTGTTGAATATTTTTCAAAAATCTCTAGAGCTTAACTTCTGAGATAAGGTGCAAGATTTAGTGAATCCAGGAGGTTACATAGGTGGAGCGTTTTTCATTATTTCAATGATTAGGGTTGTCAGAAATTTGAGTCGCAAAGTTAACTATCTGAGTAGGAGATTAAGAAATGCAGAAGCTATTAGCTTTAGTGTCAGCAGGATCAGTGGCATTAGAGCCAAGTCATTCAGTGTGATTAAAGTCACCAATAACAACAATGTTGGCAGAGGGGTAAAGAAAGAGGACTTTGTCAATTTGATCAGAAATTACATCTAAAAGAGTGCAGTCTTTGTAAGAAGGCAAAGAAAAAAGAACAAAGAGAAAGATGATAGAGTGAAGAGACGCTAAGCGGAAGCACATAAAAGTATGGTCAAAGGATTTAAACTAGATTTCACAACAAATAGGTGAATTGATGCATATGTATACCCCCAAGCCAAGCATCTGACTGTTGGACTTTTAATTGATCTGACTATTGAAGTTGAAAAACAAACCTAGGAAGCCTCCTACTGACAGAAACTGGATGCAGTTAACATCTGCCTAAGATGATTTTTATCCAGACACCATTTCTAGCCTTTACTCAACCAAGAGCCCCAGTGCAGAGAAGTTGGAGTTTGGTTTTCCTAGCTTTTCTCTACAAAGCACACCCTACAAGGCAGCAGGGCATAGGGCAGGTTGTACTGGGTTACATGATGCCAATAGCAGGGTGACCGGCAAAAATAATTAAAATTTAAAATAAATTCAAAACAAAGCTTTAGTAATCAAAAATGACCTAGAACTTTCTAAAACTTACTTTGAACTACACTTCGTAGGTTCAAATTAAGTTTTAGTAATAATAATGAATAAAGATTAAATTCTACAAATGTAATTAAAATAAATTTAATAAGTTTTAAATTATGTAGCATCCATATATATGTTTTGTTATGTATATATACCTTTAAGAAAGCCAAAAATGGATACCACATCCAGAAAAGTTAAAAATGGGTATAACATTGAGGTAATTAAAATAACGAGTATAACATTTAAGAAAGGATTAAAGTAACGAAAAAATTTTTTGGAAAATAATTAAAATAATGTAAAAGTGTCAAAAGTTTAAAAAATATTTTGTGATAAATGTAATTAGAAATATTTTTTTAAACTTTTTTTTTTTTTAAACTTTTTTTGCTTTGTTTTTGTTTTACTCAAATTAATTAATTTTTTTTTTAATTAGGAAATTGTTTGGTTGTTTCAACATACTTTCTGTTGGATTTCTACCAGGGATCATTAGTGCATATTGTGCTATACTTATTGAAAGAAAATCTCGAAGAGGTGCGCTAGCTGTATATATGCTTAATCAGGTATGTTGAAGAGAAATAATAAAATCTGTTGTCAGCTCTGTTGGTTAGAGCGTCAAACAAATTTTTAAAACCCAGACTGTTGTGGAATACTATTTCAAATCCAGTTGCCAACAACTCAGCGCTTGAGTAGTACTTTAGTATGCAAAAGTGTTAGTCAATAGCAGGTGCTACTTTGGTTTAGTCTTTATGACTATTTGTGGCTGTTCCTATGCTAAGCCAAAAATATCTTCAGACACATTGTATAGCATAAATTAGCATGAATTTAAAATAAATGATAAATAAAATGAAGTTAAAAAAATTATGAGCTGATTTAAGAAAACCTTTTCTTTAGGCAATGGAAACATGTTTTAATATGCTTAAAAGTTCTGGTTATGCAAGAGATCTTCCTTTTGGAGAGGTAAAATGATTTAAATTTATTTAAAATCTATTTAAAGAAAGTCAAAATCAAAGATTTTGTCTTTCTAGATGGTCATGATCTCAAGAAGTTTTTAAGGTATGGAAAATATTATATAATATTGTAAAACAATTAAACTTATTAGGCCAGATGAATAAAAAAAAGCAATTGCTTTTTCTCAGTAATTGGTCAGTTTTACAAGAAAACTTGAGCAATTTTTCTCAAACTTTTATTCATGTAAAGCTGAACAATTACTCAGCGTTTTTGGAGTAAATTGCTTAGCTTTACATGAATAAAAATTTGAGCGAGTTAGCTAAAATTTTTATTCTCGTAAAGCTGAACAATTACTACAAAAACGCTGAGTAAAAGCAATTGTTTTTTTTTTTATTCACCCGGTCTATTAGATCAAATAAAAATTTAAAAGTTTTTATTGTGAAAGTGGGGGGGGGGGGGTGAAGTGGAGGGGGAGTTAAAGACAGCAAGTATGTACGTGTTTTTCTCTTGCTCTCTATCTCTTTATTATTATCATTTTTTTAACAATTGAGTTTTACGAGTTTAAAAACCAATATTATGTTATGCAACAGAAATATTGTATAAACTTAAAGTTTTTTTGTTTTTAATGTTTTGAATATTTATGCGTTGGGGAAAGAAGGGTTGATTTTTTTTTTTAATGATTTGGGTTGTTTTTATATTAAATAATGACTATGTATGCAGACGAGAAGTGGGGAGGGGGGGAGGAAATTGCTAAAAGCATTCTTAGGGGAGGGAGATCCTAAATCACTGTTACATAATGTAGAAATGTCAAATTAACTTAAAGTTTTTTTGTTTTTAATGTTTTGATAATTTATGCATTTAGGAACTAACTCATACATTAAATTTTCAATTTTATTAGATGTAAAAAGTTGCTCAACAAATTTTGTAAGAAAGATAAAAAAAACTTATCTGTTACAGGAAAAATCTAGATAACAAACATTAGAAATTTGAGATTCTATTATAATTTAAAACGTTTTAAATATGATTCTGACAATGACAAAACACAAATCCAAGAGTCCTGAATTTGTGTCTTGTCTCTAACCCTAGTTTTTGCTCAGTTTCTCACTAAAACTTATTTTTTACTGTTTTCCCAATCACTCTATGATTGCACTTATTATCTTGAAGTAATAATAAAAAGAAGTAATAAAGAACTAATAACCATTTCCCTTTGACTATGTTTTGATCATCTTAAACTTTTATCCCATAATTCTTCAAACTCACCATTGCACTTCTTACTATTATCTTAAAGGAATCCCCAAGCGCTTAGATAAGTTGTGTTCATATCTGAAATAAACCTTAGAAAATAAATTAAAAAAATATCTGAAATAAACCTTAGAAAGTAAGTTTAGAGTTAATTAAAACTTACTAAAACAAATTATTTATCAAATTATTAAAATAGCATTTCAGCTTTTTTGTAACTTTGCTATCATAAGTCTAACATGGCTTAGAAATGGATAAGCTTACAGTTCTGCTTAGTTTTTTATTTTAATAAAAATATTTGGTTTGTTTTATGAATTGTGTGTTCACCATCAAGGTTTTTTTTAATGATTTAGTTTATGCTTGGGTTTACCCTTTTGTGATTGAAATAAAATTGTAATAAAGCCTTTTTACTTCATTTCAGTTTATGAAGCACTTCATTTCTCAGATTTCATTTTTGACTAAATAAAATAAATAAACTTTGTATATTTTTAACTTCCAAAAATATTATTTTTAGTTTTTAGATTGTTCTTAACAACCCACAGTCGTATTCACTTCTCTCCATTATACTAATGAAGTATTCATATTCACTTCTCTCCATTATACTAAGAAGCATTCATATTTACATTCAACTGTTATAGTGTATTCCATTGAACTGTTATAGTGTATTCCATTGAACTGTTATATTGTATTCCATTGAACTATTATTGTGTATTCTTAAAGTTTAAAAAAAATTCTAATAACAATAGCAAGTTATCATCAAAGTTTTTTTTTTTAAATAAAAGTTTTTTTATAACTAACATATTTAAAAAGAGAAAACTCAATCACCTTAACTTTAACAACTTATTTTTTATTTTTTTTATTATTTTATTTATTTGTTATTCACCTCCTTAAGGCCGAGAAGGCCACTACAGATGAGGAGGCTACTTAAGTAGTGGTTATAACCCTCTCTCAACTTTATAACTCCGAAACACGAACCTTGACGAACTAGGCTGCTGCGCAGAGAAACAAGTTAAAATTTTTATTGACATCAAAGATAAATGCCTTAACCAGACCAGATTTCTTTTGAAAAAATAAATCAACAACCCAAAACTTTCCTTAGCAAAAAACAATATGGCGTTAGAAATGAAAAAGTTTTTTGTTAATATATCAATGATTAATTTGTTTTGGTAAGTTTTTTTTTGTAAATGAACTCTAAATTTTCTAAGGTTTATTTAAAATATAAACTCAACTTGTGTTGGCACTTGGGGATTCCTTTAAAGCTGGACGGGTTTTCTTTTGTGATTTTTTTTTGTGACAGTCCTTGGGCTGATGTCTTTTATCTCTACTCTGATAATTGCTCCTCTTATGTAATCTCCTGAATTTAGGCAGGCATTAAGCTTTTGATTCTTCTCAGCTGATTTTAGTCAAGCCCCATGGTTTTTAGTTAAGCCTCATGGTTTTCAGTCAAGCCTCATGGTTTTTAGTCGAGCCCCATAGTTTTTAGTCAAGCCTCATGGTTTTTAGTCGAGCCCCATAGTTTTTAGTCAAGCCTAATTGTTTTTAGTCAAACCTTATGGTTTTTAGTCAAGCCTCGTGGTTTTTACTTTTTTGTGTAGCTGCTATTTCTTAATGTAATCATTTTCACAAAAATTTCTTTTTTATTATTGCAAGAAATTGATGCAAATGGTACACTAAGCTCTATTATTCTGTATTTTTTTCTCAAAAGTTTCAAGAAATTTTTGTAAAATCTTAAGCAGTATCATTAACAAAGTCTAACTTCAATCTCTAATATATTGGTTTGATCTTATTACCTCTCCTATAGATATAACAGAACTACTTGCAAAAAACCTCTAATTTGTCTTTTGAATCTAATGACCACACTCTACTAAAATGTATACAAATCGATTAACAAATAGAAGTAAAAAATTCAACATTTAAACTATGAAAAGTAAAGTTAACTAAATTCAAAAGAAGCGTTTTTACAAACACAGAAGGCCTTTCATATAAAATCTTAAGCTATGTACAAAATTAACAAATATGAAAAATCTTTAATAATTTATATATTTACGGTAGATTTATAATCATATGTAAAACAAGTAAGAAAATAATTATTCTGCATTTAAAAACAACAACAACAGGGAAATGACACAATGATCATCATTGTGTCATTTCCCTGTTTTTGCAAGTGAACTTTATTTATAAGTAGCAAATTCTCATTAGAAAGTTTTAATTTGAAAATAGGTTTACTTTTATGACTTTTGTAAATATGCTGATCAAGTTTTTTCAAACCAGTACTTGTTCTGCATGAATAGATTTATATATTAGTTCTTAGGTTGTTTTTTCCAATGTATGTTGCTTTTAGACCTCCTAGCCACGGTATTTTACTTTCATGGCTGGCTAAAAAAAATTCTGACCGGCTAGCTGATGGCATGAGAGGCTAGCCTACATTTTTGTGGCTGGCTAGCCGCCTGATTTTTTTGGCTGCTTAGCTGGCTATTATATATATATATATATATATACATATATATATATATATATATATATATATATATATATATATATATATATATATATATTTATATATACATATATATATATATTTATATATATATATATATATACATATATATATATATATATATATATATATATATATATATATATATATATATATATATATATATATATATATACATAGCTGATGGCATGAGAGGCTAGCCTACATTTTTATGGCTGGCTAGCCGGCTGGCTAATTATTGATTACTTCAACATTGTGTTTCACCATCAGTAGGTTCATCAAATGAATCCTGATGAACCTACTGATGGTGAAACACAGTGTTGAAGTAATCAAAAATTAGATAAGTGTTTTTACTAATTTAATTTTATATTGCTATGCAGATGTATATATATATATATATATATATATATATATATATATATATATATATATATATATATATATATATATATATATATATATATATATATATATATATATATATATATATATATATATATATATATATATATATATATATATATATATATAGTATAATAATGACATATATACAAGTATAATACTGACAGCATTAACCAAAACAAAACAAACTTTTGCATATAATAAATATTCATATATGAAATTAATCAAAATGAAATAAAAACATAAATAATGTCTTAATCCAAAAAATGCAAGACTTAGCTCATAGACCAGCATTTGGATAGTTATCGTGTATGAAACAAACTGCATTCATTCGAAATGGTGCCAAGGAGGATCTCTTTCCATTCAAAATTAAACCAGTCATACTAAAAAGGCATTCAACAGGTACACTGCCGATGTTCAATGCAAGATAAACCTGAAACAATAGAAACTATGTAAAATAAGCAACATTAAACTTCAGAAAAAAATTAATGTTTGCTGTTATTTTTGTCACTAGTATTAGTTTAATGTCAAAAATAAAATTATCTTCTACCTTGGCTATGGATGGTAGAATAGGGAACTTTTCTGCATTATTTTTCCAAAATAGCAAGGCTGGTGATTGATTATCACAAATGGTAAGATAAAGATTTATTTCAGCTTTCAACCCATTGTTATTCTCTAATATTGCTCCAGAGTTTAGTGAAGATTTTGCAGTTTCCTGTAATAAAGTCAGTCTAAGTTTTTTAAAATCCTGAGCTGCGTTTGAGGTTTTACTATTTTGATTATTGTCAATTTATGACGCAGAGAAGTTAATCTTTTTATCGGTTCCTATTTGTGGTAAAATGTTTGAACCAAATAAAGAAGTTTTTATTTTGTCATAGCTGTTTTTTAACAAAATTTCACATTTTTCCTTCGTCAAAACAACATCACGAATTGCTGGATCAAAACAACACGCTAATTCAACTAAATTAGTAACAACTAACCGTTTCTCAATGCATTTTCTAACTAACTTTTTATATTGTTTTATCGCAGAAGAATTTGTGACTTGAACAATGCAACAATTTTTAATTTTAGTTACCATGAGTGGAAGGCAAGACAAATTTGGTGTTCCCTCGCTAACAAGTAGAGTCAGTTCTTGAAATGGAGATAAAAAATTCCGCAGTTCTTGCAGAAGTTCTAAATCTTCAGGAGATCTAAGATAGATTCAATCATTTCCAAGGTACTATTCCATCTTATTGGGACACAATTTTTTAAAGAACTGTGCTCATGACTTTTTATGACATCATTTTTAGCTTGTATGTCAAAATCTAGAAGTAAATACTCTTCAGAATACTCTTCAAGTGAACTCTCATCAGCTTGACTAACAGATTTAGTTAGCTGTGTTTGTGGAAGAATGCTTACATTTTCAGTTTCAATTTCAAAATCCAGAATTGGATCCTCTTCATCAGCTATTAGCTCGTCAACATGAGTTGTAATTCTTTTGAACAACTCCTCGTCTTTCACAGTTTCAATTTCATTCGATAGCATATATCCCTTAAAATGTAAAGCTTTTATTACTTCTTTGCATTTGCTTACTAGTAAAGTTAATTCTGGAATTTTTTTTAAGCTATCCGAGGTTAAAAGCAGATGAATTCCATGTGCGGTGCATGTTATACGTTCATGGCCTAATAGCTTTGATAGTTTTTTCATATTAGCTCCACCATCAGTTGTGTTAAATAATAAAAAATGCTTATCTCGAGGTAAAAATTCTTTTAAAACAGTTATAACAAATCGATAAAGTTGCTCAGAAGTGTGCGACTCCACTGGCTGAACAGCCAATGTGAAAATTTTAAATCTCCAATCATGCACAACACTTAAACGAATTCCAAAATAAGGTAAACGATTACGCTTGTCAGTCCAACCATCCATCGTCAAAGTTCCACTTACACATGATTGTAGAACTTCTAAGACTCTTTGTTTAACAGAAGTATAAACATTTTTTAGGGCAGATCCAGATATACAGTCAGATGATGGAGGCTGAAACGCTGTATTTTTTGAACAAAAACTTTTAAACCCAGATCTTTCAACTAGTGAGTCCAAATAATCGTATTTTTACGTTATCCGGGTAATCGAGTATTTATTTTTTTAATTACCCGGGTATCCGGGTAAAGGAAAAAAAATTTACCCACACCATGTTGTGTTAATTAAATTTAAAATAAAATGCAACAATTTTAGTTTTAAATCTATTTTTTATTTAAAAAATAATACTTTAAAAATACAAGTTTGTCAATCGTTTCCATTTTCAACTGATTTCGGGTTTTTGTGACAAAAGCTGAAGCTACCGAAAACACTCTTTTACTTACTGTTGACGTTGGTTGTATTGTCAATAATGCTGTAAAAAGTTTTCCAATAGAATCACCTCGTTTTGAACAATCTTTCTCCCACAACTTCATTTCTTTTTCCAATGTGGATTTTCTCTCATTATTTTCTTTCGGAACAGTCATAATTAATTCATTTGTTTTTTGGAGTTCATCATAATTTGAAACCAAACCATTATTTGAAATTATTTCTTCATTTTCAATTGTTAACTCTGTATCCATCTGTGTGTTTGCAGGATCTTCATTGAACAGCCTTTTGAAGGTTTCTTTAGCCAATAAATGAATAGAACTTTTTTTTAAATAAGTAAAATGGCAGGTAATCTCTGGTTTAGGATAATTTCCAGATTGTAAAAAATGCAAGAGTGATACAACATCCTCATTTCGTCTTTCTTCAATTCTTTTCTTCAAAGCAGTGAACATTTCCATGGCTAACTACGTATTTGTTTCTTTTAGTTTGTTTAGCAAAAAAATGCATACTCCTTCAGCTTTTAAAAGATTATTATTATCTTTACTGAGCTCTTTAACAGCAAGCTCAACCGGTTGTAAAACATGTGATATTTCTTCTAAAACTTTGATATTTTTTTGTGAACATTTTTGCTGATCTAATTCCATTAGAGCTTTTTGTATACAATCGTATATTTTTATGAAACGATTTACCATTGGTATTATTGAGTTCCATCTTGTTTTGCAATCGAGTAGCAATCGTAACTTTTTGCCTTCTTGATCTATTATATTCTTGATCTATTATATGCTTTTCAAGAACACTGCTCCGAACTGAAGAATATTTGAAAAATTTAATAATTTTTCATGTTTCATCAAGAATTTTGCCAATGTCTTCACGAAAGATTGGTAATTGTCTAACTAAATCATTTTGGAAATTTAAGTTACCATCAAAAGCAAATGCATCAGCTACCTCATCATTTTGTTCGGTAGTTTCAACACAATCATCATCTGCTAAATTTTCATCATATTCTAAATTCTCATCATCTTGGAAATTTGTATCAATTACCTCATCATCATTCGTAATTAAACTCCCACTTTTTTTATAAAATACATCAAGTACAGCAAGATGTATAGCATAGTTGTAGCATAACTGAGAAAATGGTAAAATATTTTTCCCATATTTTACCATGACTGATGCTCCATCATGTGTGGATCCGACGATATCATTATCCATTTCAATTTCATAATCTTTAAGTTTTGCTTTTACCAAATCGATAGTGGCATTTGAATCACAAGAACCTATTATTGCAGATAGACCCAAGACTACAGGTGGCTTTGTTGCTGAATGAAGAGTGATATTCATGAACCTTCAAACGTTTATATCACTCCATTCATCGATTTTTTTTGCTCTAATAACGACGCTATTAATTCTTCTTTTTTTTCTTTATAAAAATCCATTATATATTTCATTACCGTTGTTTCACTTTTTGGCATTTTATAATTACGACTTGCTACGAAACCCCTAATGGCTTCAGATGAAGTAATTCCTTTGATGCTAAATCCATCTTTTGTAGCACATTTCGCCAATATTTCATTCAATGATTCTCGACTTATGAAATTTATTATTCCATTTCCAACTGATTTTGTGTTTTTCGAAGAAGACGCATCAGTTTCATTTGTGTCGCCCAAATTTCTTTTTTGTAAAGATATGCTATGTAATTTTAAATGATTAATCATTCCAGTAGTATTAGATCCCGGACGTTGAATTATAGATTTGCATATGTTACAAACTGACTCCGATTTCTCTTTTTTTGTAAAATATTTCCATACCTCTGATTTTTTCGAAGACATTTCTGGGTATATGTAAATAAATCACTAAAATAAAAAATCACAACATAAAAATTGAAAATTGAAATTTATACGTATTTAAATATGCATTTATTACTTGAAATTTAGTACATTTTACTCAAACACTTCACTTACCAAAGGCAGCTATATATATTAGAAAATTAAGTATTTATTTTATTTATTTCACAAATTTTTTTTTAAATATTTCACTTTCTTGCAAATTTTATGTCGTACAACTTCAAATTACAAATGTTATTTATTTTATGTAACTTAGTTAAAAAAAAACTTTTGAAACTTAGTTAAAAATCAACGGTTGCTAAGCAACTTTATTATAGAAGTAAAAGAAGAAAAAACGGTAGAATACCGATACTCGATTGATTAATAGTGAATGAATGAAATAGAAAATGAATGTACAATATTTACATTTTTTTGTTTAAATATTATACTCGATACTCGAAAAAAATATTCCGAGTAGTCGACTACTCGGAACTTGCTTATAAAGTATCAATTACTCGGGTACTCGGGTAATCAATAATCGTAATTGGATTCCCTACTTTCAACTGAACTAAATGGCTTAAGATCTAAACACATTAACAGACAAAGATCTCTGTTGAATTCAAATTGACTTTGTGCTGGTTTATTATTTTGTACAGTGCGGACCCAATTAGTAATTTTAGAACTAACTGGTTGCTCAAAAGTCTTTCCATGTTTAAAAACAGCATGGTTTAGATGGTTACCAGAAGATGTCATTGTTGAAGTAACATATACCTTTGATAATCGACCTTCATCGACACGTGATTGCTCTTTGAAACAGTATCTGCAGTACAACTGATTATTAAATAAATAATTTTGATTAATATGGTTTCTTGAATCTTTCAAGATTAGTTGACCCATGAAGTCCCATGCTTTGGATGTAGAAGCCCTAGATTTGCTGTTGGACACAGGAATCCATCTCAGATCCTTGAGCAAGCAAATTGTTCCAGTTTTTTTTTCAATAGAAACAAATTTATTTACTCGTTCACGAACTGTATATAAATATATATATATATATATAATACAAACAATAATGATAATTCGGACCTTTAGAATGATTGTTTCTTTTCATTTTAAAATTTAAATTGTGAAGATGACAACTTTTCTTTTTTTTTTATGATAAACATTGACTACTGTTTTCGGACTGCAAGAGACTTTTTTTTATAGCGCGAAAATTAAGGTATTCGAACATACGGTATATTAACACGAGACTCGTGGAATTCCATGGTTAAACCAAAAACTATATTACGAAGAGATTGGTGATAGGTGATATGATAAAATTAAAAAAAAAATTGGACATAAACTAATTTAAAGATTTAAATCAATTAACTAACTATGATTTTAAAGGCTGGCTATGGCGACTTATTTTCATAGCTGGCGAAGGCATTTTTCACAGCTGGGTAAAAATAAAGCAGTGCTTGGCGACAGCTAGCGGCTAATGGCGGCAGCTTGCAGATCTAGTTGCTTTCCAATGTGTGTGTGTGCGATATTTTATATATATATATATATATATATATATATATATATTTATATATATATATATATTTATATATATATATATATATATATATATATTTATATATATATTTATATATATATATATATATATATATATATATATATATATATATATATATATATATATATATATATATATACACACACACACACATATATATAATAATAATTATTATTATTATATATATATATATATATATATATATATATTTAAACAATTTTAAAATGTATTTTACAAAATAGAGTGCTCAATGTTTTTAAAAAAACAGAACAATTATAAATTAGTAGAAAATCACTTGACAAAAATTTTTCTCATTTTACACTGTGTTTCATCAATCATTTCTGATGAATCTTTATTGATGAAACACAGTGTAAAATGAGAAAAATTTTTGTCAAGTGATTTTCTACTAATTTATATATATATATATATATATATATATATATATATATATATATATATATATATATATATATATATATATAAATATATATATACACACACACACACACACGCACATAAAGTTTTTTACTTTATAATTTATTTTTTGAATGAAAAAAAATCTTAAAGAAAACCAATATAAACTTAATTGGAATTATCAACAAAAATAACTGTTTTAGAAAGCTTAGAAATAATTTGTTTTGAATATATAAATAATTTCATGTTTGAATTGTTTTGTTATGAAGGGTTGCATATGTGTGATTTTTTACTTTCTTTTTTTTTTAATTATTAGGTATTTTTATTTGCTGGATCACTTTCTATTACAATGTACTTATTCAGGTTAGCTTTTTGTTTAAATTCTTATAATTATTATTAAATTGAGCCACTAACTTAATTAGATGCCATTGTGCTTTTTGGTTTATAATTTCCATTGTGCATATAACAAAATGTACTGCACTGTAAAATAATGTGTAAAAATGCCCAACACTTAAAAAAATTTAAAGTGTTTGACCAACAACTTTTAATGAAAATGAAAATACTATCTTATTTTTTTATTCTAAATATACATTTTTTTGTTATTTTAACTAAAAAATATATAATTTATATTTATATCTACTGTTTATAAAAATTATTTTTATTCTATATATTATTAGGTATGTATTAATTAATTATATATTAACATAATCAACTCACTAAATAATTTTTAACTTTATTTATTCAAATAAATATTCATTTTTTTCAATATCCAAAGGGCTGAAGTCAGAAGAAAAAAAACCCTAAAAGGGTTAAAGTCAGGCTAATTCAAGTCAGGCTAGTTTAAATCACTCTTTTTGTTTTAACTTTTGAAAAAATAATTTTACCTAATAGTTAATTGAAATTTTTTAAAAAATCATAGAAAACATTAAAAAAAAAAAGAAAAGACAAAAACGGTTATTAATCAATAATCTTAGTTTTTAAAAGTTGTTTGTTCATTGAATCTTGCAAAAAAAATTTAGTATTTGTGAGAATCAACACAACTATAAACTATATATAGTAACCATTATTAATACAAAAGTTGATATTAAGTATATATTAGATTGGCCTTTAAAAGAATTTAAAAGAATTGGTCTTGTTTTCAAATAAAAGAATTCTTATTGACAACAAAGATAACTGAACTACGAGCATATATAGAAAAAGGTCTATTAACAAAATACTTAAATTTTACCGATATTTCATACAAAATTATGATGAAAACTTTATTAGATAGGCTTTATAAAACTAACAACAAATAATTTACATTCTGATTTAGTTAAACTTGAACATATTCTCCAAAAAAATCTTTATACAACTAAACTAATTGATTGCCTTTTAAAAACCTAAACAGACTATATAAAAAAGAATATAAAGAAATTATCGATTTCTCAAAAATAAATGAATTTAAAATGCTGTATATTGGTAAAATGTAAAAACAATATCAAAACAAAATAAATAACTCATGCAAAAAACATTTTAAAACTCTTCATATTAAATTGGCATTCTCATCCTTTAAATTAATACATATTTTTCAACAAAAGATAAAACTCCTCAACATCTCTGCTCAAATGTCATATAAAAATTTGTGTGTAAAAGTGGTAATGCTTGTTATGTGAGTCAAACCACTCAACATTTGAGTAAAAGAATTTAGGAACATTTAAAATTACAAAACTTCTCATATAAATCAACATATTTATTCAGTAGTTATTTTAATGTAAAAGTAGTTATTTTAATGTAGCCAATAAATACTCTTTTTCAGTTTTAGACTACACTCAAACTTTGCATCACTTAAAAATCAAAGAAGCATTACACATTAAGTGGGAAAAACCTGATCTTAATAAACCCAATCTTAATAAACTTTAATTACACGCTATCACTCCAGCTCTAATTGACGTTTTCTATTGCTCTATGACGTATGTATTACACTAATTATCTACATTTTCCATTATTCTATGATGTATGTTTTCACGCCTTTCATGTTTTTTTCTGTTTGACTAACGAATAAAATTAATGTTTGTTTTCACTATATACTAAATAGCTTTTGTATTTAACAGTTTTAAACTTTGAAATGATTATTGTATAATCAAACATGTTTTTGAATTCAAATTCAAGATTTGGTACCCTGAAGGCAATAAATACCCTTACATTTTGAAATATAATTTTGAATTTAAAGTAGGCTGTTAGAAATTTGGTACCCTGATGGTGGGACTGGCTATGTCTAAAAATTTAATGGTAAATTAATTCGTTTTCCTAATTTTTAGATCAAATAACTTACCAGATGGTATTATTAAAGATATTTTGCAGTAAGAAATTTTTTTTTTGTTTTTTTGTTTTGTATATGAAAAACTTATTAATAAATGGTCTATTACTTTATTTTTTATTTAAAGACATTTTTTTTAATAACAATTTTTATTTTCTTTTAAATTTGTTATATATTTGCTGTGTATTCTAAGTTTTTTATAAAATAATACAAAAAATTATCTTTATAAAGCCAATGCAAAGCAGTAGTTACGAAACAAAATTAAAAAGCAACACAGCCAATAAAATGAACTCTCTTGTGATTATTATAAATAAATTTTTTGCTTTTTATGATTATTATGAATACTTTTTATGATTATTATGAATACTGTTTTAATTACAACAACATTCATAATTCATTTTGTTTTATTTTAAGGAAAGTTCTTAGTGAGAAAAAATTAAATAAATCAGTTAAAAATAATGATGTTACTTATATTAAAACCAGGTTAGTTTTAATTTTTTGAAACATTTGATTTGTTTGAACTATGTTCTTATTACTTTAATTTGTATGCTTTTGAACATTGTTACTAAAGTAACAATGTTACTATAATAACAATGTTACTATAGTAACAATGTTACTATAATAACAATGTTACTATAATAACAATGTTACTATAGTAACAATGTTACTATAGTAACAGTGTTACTATAGTAACAATGTTACTATAGTAACAATGTTACTATAGTAACAATGTTACTATAGTAGGATTAAAGGTTAAAGGTTTTTATTACAACCTTCGATTTTAGCTGTGAATTAGCTGGCAAAGCATTCCTTGCAGGATATAGCTTGCAAGCTTCATTTAATTTACTAACAACAATATCTCGGCTATATAAGCATCCTAGTAAGTCTACATGTTTTATGTTTACTTTTTTTATAAGTACTGTTTTTTTATTATTTTTTGTTTTTTTTTAATACTTTTTAAAAAATATTTTATTTATATATAATATTTGGAAAATGTATAATAAAAATTGTTATATTTGCGTATTTTATTTTTTCTTTCAAATTTCATTTTATTGTATATTTTTTTATTACCGTACCTTTTTTCTTTTTATAAAGTACTAAGTTTGTTGTATTAAAATTGTTTACATATTCCAAAGGTGAAAAACTTCAGTTGCACACACTAAAGTAAACTGCTACAAAGTGTACACACAGGTAAACTGCTACAAAGTGTACAAGCACACTGGTATGAAGCCGGTGGCCACTAGTCATAGAACTTCCATAGAGTTTTCTTTAGTCCTGAATGTCTAATATTTTGGCCCATAGTTTTTCATCATGAAAAAAATCATAGAATTCCTAAATTTTTTTTTCATCATGGAAAAAGTCATGGATTTATGAAGAATGTTATGGATTTTTTTTTAAACAATTGTAATAGTAATTATTTATGTTTGTGTTGAAGAAGTTAGCTAATAATAATTAAAATGAATATCTGTAGATAAAACAGTATTGAGTACTAGATGTAGACTAAGCATTTGTAGTTTCAGTTTAAGTAACATGAGGAGTTATGAAGAACCAGTCATGAGTTAGGTAAGAAATGTCTAAGAAGCGACTATAAATTATCATGTTATATTTATTGTCAAACAACCAATAGCAGTTGTGAAATCTAGTTAATTCAAAGCATCTTCAAAGATTCTTCAAAGGTTGTTGTGTCACACTGTTCATTTCTATTGTGTTTGGGTTAATGTAAGTAAATAAGATAATGTATTCCTATATCAATCTGCATTAGTTAAATTTTACTATCGCTATTTGTTTTTTTGTCTCCTATGATGAGCTTATTAATTGCGTACTTCAAGTTGAACAGTTGGATATCCAAATTTGTTATTGGATATCTAAATTTGTTATTCTATTATTTTATGAGTCATTTAAAGCGACTTAATGGTAAAAATTTAACCACAAAAATAAATTAAGCTTTAAAGGAATTACCAAAAAAAAAAAAATTTGTATACCTGTTCATGGATATGTTAAGTAACAACTGGAAAGTTCTAAATCTTCTTAATGACCAATGTTAAACCACAGAGGTTCCATTATTACTTGATATTAGAAGTTGTGGATTGCATGTAATTCACTATGCATTTGTTTCTGGTGTTGATTGAGTCATGAAATTTAAGAAGGTCCTCAAGCTGAGAAATTTTCCATGATTCGCCTTCTAGAAAAGGAAAAATCTTCCTTGATTCACCTTCTAGAAAGGGAAAATCTTCCATGGTTCACGTTATAAAAAGAGAAAAATCTTCCATGAAACTGTAAAGAGTTACCATTGTTGTAAAGTGTTTCCATAATAAAATTTTTAAAAAATATTTCGTGTTTTTAATGATTATAGGATTATATTTTAGGTTAGCTTAAATATATGTATATATTGCTTACAACCACATTCTGTTATTTTATAAATCTATATTCAAGTTTATACTAAAGTTAATTTTTATGTCCTAAATTTTCTTTTTCCCATTGTAAAACATAGTTTACAATACTTGAATATTGTAAAGATACAATAGGTGCTGCATACAAACTCATTAAACTTGATGTGTCAAAAAAGGGAAAACTAATTGTTGGCTGATCAATGTGTTGTAACATTTTAGAATTCAAAAAGGATTATTTAGATTAGAATTTGTTTCAGTAGTTTTTGGTTTCTTTCTACTTCAAATTGTCTAAAAAGACAACTCTAAGTTAAAATTATGTATATTTGTTCAAGTTGAAAGTATCTATATTTGTTTTAGTTATAAGTATCTATATTTGTTTAAGTTGAAAGTATGTATATTTGTTAAAGTTGAAGTATTTATATTTATTTAAGTGAAAAGTATGTATATTTGTTTATGTTAAAAGTATGTATATTTGTTTAATTTGAAATTTTTAATTTAAGTTAAAAGTATGTATATTTAATTGTTTTAATTTAAGTTAAAAATGTATATTTAAATGTTTAATTTAAGTTAAAAGTATGTATATTTGTTTAATTTGAAAGTATGTATATTTGTTTAATTTGAAAGTATGTATATTTGTTTAGTTAAAAGTATTTATATTTGTTTAAGTTAGAAGTATCTATATTTGTTTAATTTGAAAGTATGTATATTTGTTTAAGTTGAAAATATGTACATTTGTTTAAGTAAAAATATTTTCAATTTTTTCAACATCTTTGCTTCCAACAAGGCTGCAAGCAACCACTATTAGAGTTGAAAGTTACTAAAAGAGAAAAGATGAAAAGACTTGAAAGACTTAAAAGATTGCAAATTATATGAATCAGGGAAACAAGATGAAGGAAGCGAGTTTTAAAGAACTGATGCTCAAAGAAAAAGACTAGACGAGAGTTTTTGGAGCACTTAGGAACAGTTACAGAAAAAGGATGAGAATTGAATGATGAGTAACACGAGAATGAGTTTTAGTAGATAAAATAAAAAAGCAAAAAAGGCATTAGTTCTTTAGAGCAGTGCCCATTATAGTATTTGTAGAAAACTATAATGGGCACTGCTCATTATAGTTTTCTACAAATACTATAATGGGCACTGCTCTAAACAGTGTGACACAAGGAGAATGGAAAAAACTTTATGCCAACCACATACAATCTTTTAAATATAAAAAATAATTAAAAGAGACTATGCTGTCAAAGTATATTTGGCAAATAAAAGAAAAACATATTAATTGTAAATTACGAGGGTGGTCTGAAAAGTTTTTCACCTAACAAAGATAAAAGACATTTTTTCAAAATTTTATTTTTTATTTTTTAACATAATCTTCTTGTAACTCTACCCACTTTTCCCAGCGATGCTTCCATCTCTGTTACCTGTCCAAGTAGTACTTGGCGATTTTCTCTGCAAAATAATTGTTCACAAAGGTGATTGCCTCTTCATTTGATGAAGATCTCTGATCTCCGAGTGCAATTTTTAAATGAGGGAACAAAAAGAAGTTGCTTGGGGCCAGATCTGGTGAGTAAGGCAGATCGTCAAGCAGTTCAAACCGTAATTCGTGGATTTTTGCCATGGCAACCGCAGAGGTGTGAGACGGTGCGTTGTCTTGGTGAAACATGATTTTCTTTTTCTGCAAATGTGGCCGTTTTTCCCCAAGTTGTTTCTTTAGCTTGTCAAGCAATGATGCGAAGTATGCTCCTGTAATGGTTTTTTCCTTTTTCGAACATATTCAATTAAAATAACTCCACGACTATCCAAAAAAACAGTTGCCATCACTTTTCCAGCCGAAAAAACAGTTTTTGCTTTTTTTGGAGCCAGTTCCCCATTTGCAACCCACTGTTTGGACTGTATTTTTGTTTTGGGCGTATAATGGTGTATCCAAGTTTCATCTAGAGTAATTAATCGTTGCCAAAACTCAGATTTGTTGCGCCTAAACAGCGCCAACAGATCGTTGGAAACGTTCATTCTACCACATTTTTGATCCAATGTGAGCAAACGCGGCACCCAACGCGCGGACAGCTTTCTCATGCCTAAATTTTCATGAAATATATGGCAAACACGTTATTTTGATATGTTCATAACCTCTGCTATCTCTCTCACTTTAATTTGGCAATCATCTAGCACCATTTGGTGAACTTTGGAGTTGCAGTTTTTGAATGTTCTGAACATTCATTGTCTCCCAAGCTCTGACGGCCACGTTTGAATTCACCCAAAATTTGAATTCGCCAAAAATTTCACTGTGGTAAATGATGGTGCAGAGTCCCCATACACAGAATCCATCTCATCTTTGATTTGCGTAGGCGTATTGTCTTTCAAAAACAAATATTTAATGACAGCTCGATACTCGATTTTGTTTATTTTCACAAAATTACTCACATCAACTCACTCAAACGACTGTTACAACAACTGTGCGTTCAAAATGACTGAAACTTTGGTGAATAACTATCAACATATGAATAAACAAAATTCACTCGTTTTTATTTATGAGTGCTGCCATCTTTATGTCGAGGTCGGAAACTTTACCTTGACGTGAAGATGGCAGCACTTGTAAATAAAAACAAGTGAATTTTGTTTTTATTTACGATTACCCTCGTAAACTGGTCTATTTTAAAAACTATGCCTGCCTATAATAACATTTCCAAAAAATGTATACTATAACAGTGTCATTAACAAAATTAAGTCAAACATTTTATCTTTAATTCATAGATTAGATCTTATTACCTCTGCCAAGAATAAAGCAGAGCTATTTGCAAAAAACTTTTCCTCTAATTCAACTCTTGAATTTAATGACCATACTCTTCCTGTCATTCCAGTTAAACAGGTTAACTCATTGTTAAACATCCAAATTACTGCGGCTACCTTTGCTAAAGTTATTTCTCTACTAAAAACTTCTACAGCTTTTGGTCCAAACCAGACTTGTGGAGCCGAAAGTTTTTTTTATGACTTGGCTCCGTAATACCTGGCTCCAGCTCGGCTTTGGCTCCCTGACTTTATGAACAAAAATTGCAAATTTTGGTGTATTTTTTTTTTACCAAATTTACCTACCCAAATCCAAACCAATAATAGCAATTAATTTTTTAATCAACTTTTATGTTTACATGGTATTAATATAACTACTCTACTACTGCATAATACATTTGAAAAAAAAATGTCTTGGGTAAATATACATTTATTTTTATATATTATTAATTTAAAACCAGGGTTTCTAGTTCTAATTCTAGTTCTAATTCTACCCAGTGGGCACGAGACCTGAATAAGACGTCTTTTGAACTGTTCAAAAGATGTTTAAAAGTCTTTTAAACAGTTCTTTTTTTTTACGTCCCAGGGTAGTATAGCTTTTTAAGATATAAATGACCTTTAATCATTAAACTGAACATCAAGTATTTAACAGCGTAATATCAATATAAAAATATATAAATATAAAAAGCATAAAAACAATATGTGTAATACTGTAAGAATGTTTCCATATATAATTTACTTGGTGTTTTTTTTTTTAAACATATTAAGAAATGCTATTAAAGGATAGTATTTTGCTAAATACAAAATTGTTAATACATGCATTTTTATTAGGGTTTGGCGAGACGTTTGGTATAAAGCAACCTTCTCCATAAGCTTGCTTTATAAGGTGTATCTGGGAGTGTTTTTGATATTAATAAATCTTTACTTTTTAACTGCAGTTTTAAAGTCATACTTTAAGGCCAATATACTTCTTCATTTCCAGTAACTTCTGGGGTACCGCAAGGTTTTATCCTCAACTCTGTATTGATTTTTATCTACATTAATGATTTTCTTGACAACATTACATCTAAAGTGGCTCAATTTGCTAATCACTCAACATTATACTCCTATCTTGACAAAAAGTTTTCACTTTTTTGTTGTAAAATTAGAACTGAACTAAAAACTTTATAGGTTGGCATGTGTAGAGTCATTAGATTTCCATAATTTTAAATTTAACAATTTAAATTGATTTCAAATTAAAATTCAATAAATTAACAATAAATTGATAAATAAGCAATTTAAATTTAATAAATTAAAAATAAATTAATAAATTAGCAATTCAATTTCAATAAATTGAATGTATAACTAACCTTTTTTAAATGTTTACTAAAATACTTTTTTGAATTTATTAAATCTTAATAAATAGTAATTTTTATAAGAATAATTATTTATAAATATGTTTTTATAATTTTTTACTAATAAATTTTAATAGGTCAGTTAATAAAAACACTTATATCTAAAGCAAATTTTTGTTCTGGAGCCTTCTTGGGTAGTTTAGTGGCTATATTTAAGGTAATATTTTGTTTTTTAATGAAAAAATATTTGAAAAAAATTATATTTAGAGTGGTCGATATAATCTTGTTAGTCAGGTTGTCATGTCTATTTTGTTGGACAAGAGTAAATTTAATAAATTTATGTTTGTTTTCATGTCTTTTAAATTTTCATCACAATACAACAAGTACATTACAAATTTACAACACAACAAGTACATTACAAATTTACAATACAACAAGTACATTGTACAAATTTACAATAAAACAAGTAAATTTTAAAATCACAATACAACAAGTATATTATAAATTCACAATACAACAAATACATTACAAATTCACAATACAACAAGTAAGTTATGCAAATTTACAATACAATAAATAGAACTACAAGTTATAGTTTTATTTCAATGTTATAGAAATATGTGAATTTTTATACATATTTTAGGTTATCCTATTTTAAGTTATCATTGATATTAGAAAAATTAAAATTTAAAAGTTTGTTTTGTTACTAGATTTTATATTTACATTACTGTGTGTTATATGTGTTAGATGTGTTATAATATGTTGGATGTGTGTTAGATGTGTGTTAGATTTGTTAGATGTGTGTTAGATGTGTTACATTACAATTTGTGTTGTAATATATATTTTTTTAATAGTTAACAGAGAAAGCATTGTCTAAATTCCAATCACTCAGTGCACCTGCTAAATCAGCAATTGCTGGTAAATATAATTGTCATATTGCTATATAAATATGGAATATCTTAATTAATAGATTTTTATTTTTTAGGTGCTATTAGTGGATTTGCTATGCTATTTCAAAGGAGCTCTTACATTGCTATTTATTTGACAAGCAAAACCATGGAGGTTTTTAAAATTATTTTATAGTTTTTTAAAATCATAAGCTTACAATTTTCTAAATTTATAAAAGTTTTTTTATTTTTTATTTTTAGTCTCTCTATATGAGTGGAATCAAAAAGGGAATGTTTCCTTACTTTAAACATTTTGATTCATTGTTATATGCACTAACTACAGGATTAATGTTCCACGCTGTATGTTTTTTTTTTTCAAGTTTTTAAACTTTTTATGTAATACATTAGCATGGATTTCCCCAAATTATTTTAACTTAAATGAGAAGAAAAAAACTCAATTATTAAAATAATGTCAATATTTAATTTAGTATCGCTCTTTTGATTTCTACAAGTGACACCATTATTACCAATCATTTGTTGTTGCTGGAAAGAAAGTCTATATTTTTTACTTTCCCTTGTTTTTAATTATAAACAAAATAAAATCTAAATCATGGCTTTGATGTCAGTAAATCAACTGAATATATAACTTTATTTTTAATTAGTTTTAATTTTAATTTTGTTTCTAATTTTATTTCAATGTTTCGTTTAATGGGTAACTGGAAAGTTCTTTTTAATGGGTAATTGGAAGTTCTTTTTCTTTGTTTTCTATTGTTGTTGTTATCTTGTTGAAGATGAAATATAATAAAAATTAAAATAAAAAACAGTAGTGTTCTTTTTAATGGGTAACTAGAGTGTTCTTTTTCATGGGTAACTAGAGATTTCTTTTTAATGGGTAACTAAGTTTTTATTCTTTTTTATAGGTAACTGAGGGTTTTTTTTTAATGGGTAACTGAAGTGTTCTTTTTTTAGGCTCTTATTCAACCATTATACTTACGTCCAACTTATTTCAAGTTTTTAATTCGACTTACTAATACAAAGTGAGTTTCATTTTTATCATTTTCTATGTTTGTGTTTAATTATGTTGTTTTACAAATATAAATAAAATGTTAAGCATTATAACTTTGTTATTTAGGTTGTTTTATATCATTCTTTTTTTAAATGATAATTCATTTTTTTGACTATTTTTTTCATATTGAAATATTTAAACACAATTTTATCATGCTTTTTATTTGTGTTTAAATAATAGTTTTTTTATTTTTTATTTTAAATAGTTACATTAAGTGAACAACAAAATCACAGGCCTTCCATTTAGTTGCAAAATCCTAAAATGTCTTAATTTTGAAAAAAAATTTCTGAAATTAGATTTTAAACTAATGAAATTGTCAGTGGTTAGGGGAGAGCGTGGTTGGTTGTCACACTTTTTACATTTTAGACTGCTCAGCTTTTATTTTTCATTAAATCAATGCCGAACTTTGCACGAAAGTAATTTAACTCTTTCCGGTACCTATTACTATATTTTTATGACATTGAGTGAAATGTTTTTTGCTGTAAAATTATTTATTAAAGACCTCTTCCGTGTGATAACCAACCCCACCCATGGGGTTGGTTGTCACAGTTCTTGGTATGCTTTGATTATATTTAAAACTGGTACCAATAAATTTTGTTTATATAATAAATAAATTTATATAATACAAAGAATAAATCTGAATAATCTGGGGAGAAAAAAAAAGAATATATACTGAAAAAAAGAAAATACTATACCGAAAAATGATTTTTTTTTTAATAACACTATAAACACATTTAGGACTATATATGTGTTCTTAAAAATGATGTTTTTATAAATTGGTAGATGAAGAACAAAATTCACATATAAATTGGTGTAAGCCTGGTGTGCATTCTTCATGAGTCTATTTTTTTTCAAATTGGGACAACCATACCCATATATTTTGTGACAAGCAACGCCTTCAACCTAAGTTGCAATACACCTGTAAATTTACCTAAAAGCATGTGAATTTCATAAAAAATTTTTTGTGGATTAAGTTACTCAAATGAATAAAAAATTTTAAAAATGTACATTCAAAGCACAATAAAATAATCTGCATTCGGTAAAAGAAATTTTATAAGTGAGCGAAATTTAACTTTTTCATATTAAAAACCTTTTTTCCTACACGCTAAAAAAAGCTGAAAATTACAGTAAAAATGTTTTTCCTATATAACATTTCGATTGTATGATTTTAAAGTTCTAAACCTTATCTATATTTCCTGTAATAACCTTTGTGACAACCAACCCCGCATGACAACCAACCCCGCTCTCCCCTACAATAATATAATCATAGTAGTGTAGTTTGTTTTTTTTTTAACATTTTTTGAGTATCTGTAAAATCTTTTTAGAAAGTGAAAGAAAAGTTGGACAAGTAAATCCAATATATAAATATAACTAGCAACATTCATTTCAAGAGAACAACAATTAGTTATAATAACAATAGCTTGATTATATTACACAATTAGTTATATTACACAATAGTTTCATAGAGGGCCGCTGAGAGCTTTTATGACGCACAGAGCATAGCAGCAATTAAGCGTCCCTATAAACATGCAAAATTTTAAACTAAAAGCATATACAATTATACAAGTTAATGGTTGCGTTGTTATTTCTAATAATGTTACTCTACATCCATTTTTTTTTTTAAAACATCTTCGCTTCCAACAAGGCTGCAAGCAACCACTAATTAGAGTTACTAAGTTACTGGAAGAGAAAAGATGAAGATTGTAGATCAAGATAACGATTGACAGACGACTTAAAGGATTGCAAGTTATATGAATCAGGAAAGCAAGATAAAGGAAGTGAATTCCAAAGAACTGATGTTCGTGGAAAAAAACGAGAGTAATAAAAGTTTTTGGAGCACTTAGGAACAGTCACAGAAAAAGGATGAGACTTAATTGAATGATGAGTAACATGAGAATGAATTTTAGTAGATGGCACAAGAGACGCTAGCTCTTTAGAGCAGTACCCATTATACTATTTGTAGAAAAGAGAAAGAGAAGCAACATTAAGACGATGTGATAATGGTTGGAGGTTGGCTGCAAGAGCAGGTCCAACTATGTTTACAATGCGTTTTTGCCCCTTGTCTAAAAGAGAAAGGGCATCATTAGAAGATCTGCCCCAGATTTGGCAACAGTATTCCACACAAGGCCGGATTTGAGATTTATAGAGATAGAGAATAGAATCTGAAGTAAGAAAGTGTCGAGCTTGATAAAGAGATGCAACCTTAGCAGATGTTAATTTTGCAACGGATTTGATGTATGGTTTCCAAGAAAGATCAGAAGTAAGAGTTAATCCTAGAAGATGAAGAGTGAATGACTCATTGAATACATTACCGTTCATAAATATAGGAAGATCCAAATTATTGCGATAACGATTGGCTGAAAAAAATTGAGCTTTATCTGTATTGAAGTTCACCAGTCACTGTGAGTCCAATGCTGTAGCAGAAGTGAGGTCCTTCTGCTCACAAGCTTAAAAGCCCCCTCCAATCAGAGAGTGTTGGCTTTTTATCATGACAAGAATAAATGGTAATATCATCAGTGAACAATGCCACCTTAGATGTGAGAATATCTGGAAGATAATGTAAATTAAAAAGAGTATTGGGCCAAGGATAGAACCTTGAGGAACTCCTAAAGTTACAGAATAAGAAGAAGAGTGCTGTCCACCGAGGACAACTTTTATACTACGATTAGAAAAGAAGGATTTAATAATCTTAAAGATGTTGCCAGATACACCATAAGAAGAAAGCTTATGGAGAAGACCAGCATGCCAAACTTTATCAAAAGCTTTTGAAATGTCAAGAGCGATGGCCTTAACCTCTCCACCTTTATCTAATGCACGATAAAACCTATGGGTTATTACCGTTAGCAAATCAGCTGTAGAACAAGAAAATCGAAATCTGTATTGATGATCAGAAAGTAAGTTATTAGATTCAAGATGAGAGATTAAGTGTTTGTTAATTAAAGATTCAAAAGCCTTGCTTATGATAGGAAGAAGACTAATGGGACGGTAGTTAGACGAATCAGATCGCTCTCCAGAATTTTTGAAAATTGGAATAACAGATGCCTCTTTTCAACAGGCTGGAAAACAAGACTTTGATAAGCACTTGTTAAATAGTTTTAAAAGTATAGATGACAGCTCCAGAGAACACTTCTGCAAGACAATAACAGGTATGTTGTCCGAGCCTCAAGCTGTAGAAGAGTCTAAGCAGAAAATCATTTTAGATACAGAAGCTACGAATGTCAAGCAATGGACCAATCTGTTTGACGGCAATTTATGTTCAGAAAAACTGCATATCCAGGTTAATTGCAATTTTTTCTATCATTAGTTGCTTTAGAAAAAAGTTCTGTTTCATCGCCAAGACAAGTCATGGTTTTTTTGTTTAAAGCTAAAGCTATGGCTTTAAAGTAGCAGTAATTTTTTGTGGTTGTTTCATCACAGGCTTTCATATGCTGACGACTAAGATTGAAACTAGTATTATAAAAATACTTTTAAAAGAGTGCATCTTCATCAACTATACCCTGCGCCTCCAAACCTCCAGCGGTTTGCATTACGGTTTTTAAAAAACAGGTCATTTTTTTTTTAACTATAATTTTTTTCAACTAAATTTTTTTTAATAAAATAAAGAAAGTAGTTGTTGAGAAGGGATGACCAGAATCTGGTTTGAGAAGGGATGACCAAAAGCTTGCGCAAAAAAATCTAGATTTAATGAACAGCTGGTGCAGTTTTTCCATAGAAAAACTTTTTGAGATAACCAAGCATTTTATTGCCAACCCGACCATAAATGTCAACCATCATTTTTTTAATTAGTTTTTCCGACAATCAACTTGCATTACTTTGCACTTCTCAAAATTATAATTCAGTTGTGCGACCAATATACAGCACAGTTAATGTCCGCTTGCAGTTTATTATAATCAGAGGAAAATTGATTGACACCAATAACTGATATAATCTTGCCATCATTGTCATATAATTTGGATAGTTTTAATTGCCGCTTGCCACCCTAATCCACTTGGATGTTTATTAGCAAGTCAACCTGTGATTCAGTTAATTAGCTGGTCCAAAATACCATAGGCATGAACCTTATGGAGAAGTCTTTGTGTGACAATGTGTTAAATACTTTGGCAAAGTTGTTAAAAAGTTTTTTAATTAGGTGTCCACGGTAAAACGCTTCCATTAAAATGTTACAGGATTCAATTACGTTTGTAAGGCAGCCTTTGTGATGTACAAATCCATATTGAGACTTTGATATTAGATTGAGCACAATTGTGTTTTATAAATTATCTATAATAATTCTCTTTGACACCTTGCATGGTATAGATGAGAGATTCTTGTAGTTTTAAGTCTTGACTTTGTTACGTTTTTTGAGGGTAGACATGACATTTAATTTGTATTGAGACTTTAACACTCCTTAGGGTGTTGTAAACCTTAGCAAATAAACTTAATTTAGTTTTTTTTTTTTTACCATTTAAAATCGATTAAATTTACTTACAGAATAATTAGAAAAGTATTTATGAGATTTTTTTTTCTGAAATAACCTGACAAAGCTTATCTTTAAAAATAAAATGTTTTGTTCGATTAAGATCTAGTGTTTACTTCAATGTCATTAAGATAAAAAAATTCAAATTTTTTGTTTGTTTGTTTGGTCCAAACCAACCAAAAAAAAAATAATTTTAAACTATAATTCTTTGGCAATATAAATAAAGCAAAGCTTATTGCTATGTACATTACTAAGTAAGTTTATTTTTTACCTCATTAGTAAAAACAGTATTTATACTTTTTTGTAATTAAAATCTCATTTAAACGTTTTTTGTCTCTCGTCCTCTGGTGCCCCTATTAATTATCTTGGCGCCTGGGGCATGTATGCTCCTTCCTCTCGGATGCCCTGGTTCCATATACCACCCGCAAACTCAACTTGTGCCATGACATTTACACTTACAGAGGGTTGTAAACAACGATATACTAATGGAGTTTTTATATTTGCATAATTTTAAATGATATATTGTTATATTTTATATATCACAGTATAAATTTCCTATACTTCTTTATAAAAGCGTACTAAGAGAGACTTTCTTGCCATTACCTTAGTTGTAATGACTGCCAAGTGTTACTACTACTACTACTACTACTACTACTACTACTACTACTACTACTACTACTACTACTTCTACTACTACTTTAAACCAGGGTTTTTACCAGTGATGGAAAAAAACCCGGTTAAAATTTTAAAAAAAAGTAAAAACAGTTCTATAAAATAATTCTATAAAACTTTATCCCACAGTAGATTTGTTTTAAAACACCACAGATGTTGCGTAACATCAATTTAGTTACTCTCATTCCAATACTTTTTAAACATTCTATTCTCAATATTTTTGTACCATTGCATTAAATATTGTGAAATTTTATTAAGGAAGTCATTAAGTCTAAAGTTTTAAATTCTCTCAAGGCAAAAAATAGTTCTTAAAAACATGCTGCAATGTTAAAAAGTATAAGTGCTACAGTTTAATTTGTAAAGTTTTTGATGAATCTTATTCTTTCTCCTTTTAATGTTGCAAAGTTTATATCTTTATGTGTAGTTACCAACAGTGATTGTATTACAAGCTTCAGTCTTATATTAAACGACGGCAATATCCCCCATACCAAAAAAGGTTGGTGGACCTAGTATAAGACTGGGAAACAACTTATCTATTGAAGCAAAAGTGACAGTACTCAGACAGGATAAAAATGTTTATTAGATCAATTACATATTCCAGCTATTGCTATAAACAAAAATATTGCCGCTAAAAAAGGCAGACATTCTTCTCTATTAAATCATTGGATTGTTGGTTTTTCCTCACAAAACTTTAAAAGAGGAAAGCTACCATTAAATTGTTGCTTTGCAAAAATTTTTGTTTTGAGAGAAAACAATCTTAGACTGTTTGCAATCCACCCAGTTTGAATTATAATTAAAAACTTTTAGTTACCTGCTCTTCTGACGAAATCTTGCTGGAAGGACTGGGTTAATCAGATTGTATGTTCGGTAACCAAATATGAAGTTACTACTTTAAAATATGAGGTTATGATGAATGATAAAAGTATGAGGCTATGACGAATATGAGGTTACTACTTTAAAAATTCCTGAAAATAGAAGACAAGAAAAAAAAGTAAAGTAAAAAATTCTTTTACCTTGCAAATCTGTGATAACGCTAAAAACTTCAAAAAGAAAACTGTTGAAAGAAACGTGTACAGTTTTCGATGGATTTAAGTGAAAGACAACAGCTACTTATTTCAGGAAAGACTTTTAATGATATTAAACTTTCTAAAGCATCAGTTCATATAGCAAGGTCAGCTAAGAGAATTGAAGCAGCTAAATTAATTGAAGAAACCTGGATTCCCCCTGAATTTTTAGAAATTCATTGGATTGGAAAAACTTTCAAGCAAGCTACTGGAATAAAGGAATAGCAACTTGCTGTGTACTTTGTGATGAAGTGAAGTGGCAATTAAAAGCATCTATTCTTGCACTTGTTTATGATACAACAGCTGCAAAAATGGAGTTTATAATGGAGCTGAATTCTAATTGAGAAGCAAATTGGTTTTTCTCTACTCTGACTTTAATGTTGACATCATATTCCAGAGCTCTTTTTTTTAGCATTAGATGTTGCTTATAAAATTTTTTTTTATTGTTTTTTTTATTGTTTCTATGACAACGACAACGCTCTTACTCTTACAACACTATTATTTTCTCGTTCGTTGCATCTCTCTCTTTTTTCTCGTTCGTTGCATCTCTCTCTTTTTTCTCGTTCGTTGCATCTCTCTCTTTTTTCTCGTTCGTTGCATCTCTCTCTTTTTTCTCGTTCGTTGCATCTCTCTCTTTTTTCTCGTTCGTTGCATCTCTCTCTTTTTTCTCGTTCGTTGCATCTCTCTCTTTTTTCTCGTTCGTTGCATCTCTCTCTTTTTTCTCGTTCGTTGCATCTCTCTCTTTTTTCTCGTTCGTTGCATCTCTCTCTTTTTTCTCGTTCGTTGCATCTCTCTCTTTTTTCTAATGTTCATTGCTCAAACAATCAAAATTGTTCCATCAACCAAAATTTAATCTCGTATGACTTGTTATATTGCAAAGTTGCATCCATTTACTGTAACTGTTCTTCCATGCTCAATAAATTTTATCTTTATGTTTTCCTGACTCGTTCATTTACAGTTGTTTAAGTCTTTTGGCAACCGCTTATTTTCTAACATAAATAGCGTTAACGTACAGCCTTGTTGGAAGTGAACTTATTTTTACAAAAAAACAAATTCTGAAATATATAAAGTAATAACAGATGTTTTTTAAAAATAAAATATGTAGGCTTTTTTTTATTTTTAACTTCTTTATCTTTTTATTATCTACTTATATTTTTCTAATTGATTTCAAAGCCAATAACTCTGAAATGTTTTAAATCAATAAACCAATAAATCAATAAACTTGCTTCTCCGCGCAGCGGCCTTGTTCGTCAAAGTTCGTGTTTCGGAGTTGTAGAGTTGAGAGAGGGTTATAACCACTAGTAGCCTCCTCATCTATAGTAGCCTATAGTTCTCGGCCTTGGGGAGGTGAACTAAAAAAAAAACAAGAATTTAACTGAATTACTCTGAACTGTCAAAACTACTTGATGCACTAATGTCCAAGTTCATTAAATCTATGTTTTTATATATTATTAATATTAATGGCAGCTTTATTTTTAAAATAATATAAATTGTTAATTTATTTTCTTTTGCCTTTTTTTTATTTGAATAAAACGTTTTTTTTCCCAATGAAATATATATATTTTTTTTTACAATTAAATGTTTTATCTAATAAATGAAGTGAACAATTTTCTAATAAATGAAGTGTACAATTTCCTAATAAATGAAGTGAACAATTGAAGGCAAAGTAAAAAGAAAGCTAAAAAGATTAATTTTATAAGATTGTTGGGACACGGGTAAAATGCAGAAATTTTTAGTAGTGTGCGGATTATTTATCCTAACCCTAACCATATCGCTGTCCCAACGTTGATGTAGCAGTACTTATTTGTATTTTCTCCCTAAATAGTCGATGTATGTACTGAAGCCCCTAACCCTATTTCCGCACTTAATTCCACTTTGCCCGTTAAAAATTTCGGCATTTTATGAATGCATTAATTGTTTTAGTTTGTTTATTGTAGCAATTTGTTTTGATACTTGGTTTAGTAGATTTTGGTTGCAGGCATTTTACATTTATTTTTAATTATAAAAAATAGATAAGAGAATTAATACAGTATTTATAGAATATAGTTTTATTTAAGTTTAAAGTTTTTATTTTTTTATTTTTCTTATTAATATTTATTTAATACAGTTTTGCTTTTTGTGTAAATCCTACTTTAAATGGTTTCAGAACCTAAATATAAAATAAACCCAAATCTAAAGAATCATTTTAATTTTAAAATATTTTGAATTTCACACTAATTTATTCTTAAAGGATATTCAGTTTATATAATATTAAATTTTGCAATTATTAGGTTACAAAGCTCGAATTAAGTGATCGTGAATTGCAATATCCGGAAATATTTCTCGTCATTAAATTCTTAGTTTAATAAAACCGTGAACACTTTTTAATGAAACGGTGAATTTATCGTATATTGCAAATATTAATGAAAAAAGCGAAACAATAAATTTACTTCTGCAAAAATAATAAGAGTCAAAACTTATTTTTAATTGATATTTTATTAAACACCAGGTAATTTAAAGATTATGTATAAATAAAAAAGTTAAGACAAAAATTATTATTACTAAGGGTCCGAAAAATTTGCGCGGTAATTTAAAAATCAACTGATAAAAAATTATGCTAAAGCTATTTGCACGTTGCATGAAACATTGCATGATAAATCAACCAATAGAAAATTATGCTAAATCTATTTGTGCATTCTATGAAGCATAAATATCAATTTTTGTTTAGGGGGAAAGCTTAATGAAAAAAACTTTAATGTTTTAAATTAGAAATTAATTAGTTGAAAATAAAAATAAGAAGAAGAAGAAAAAAAAATTTTAAAACAAGTTATTAGAATTGTTTTGTTTTAAAATAACTATAAAAAAGTTTAATTTAGTTTTTAGATATTTTTAAACTTCTCTGTCTTTTAATTTTTTATATGTATCTGCAAAAAAGTTACGAGAATTTCATTTTTAAAAAAATACTATATAAGATTTAAATATAAAAGTATTTTATATCTTATTTAACGATTCCTTTTTTAAAATATTTGATCACCGTTAAATTCCTTTAGGCTGTTGTGATTAGCGGTTGTTTTTTAAAAATATTTGACCACCGTTAAATTCCTTTAGGCAGTTGTGATTAGCGGTTGTTTTTTAATAATTTTATTGTACTTCATTTTTCTAGTTTTATCTGATGATTTATTAAATGAATTAAAATATTAAAGTTTAAATCATAATCTTTAATAATAATAAAAATAATTGTAATTATATGGTTTTATTATAAGATTTTATATCATAATTCAAGATCAACAAATATTTTTTAATTGAATAACAGCTATCGAGTTTAGTGATCAAATCAGTTTTGCGGTTTTTAAAAAGCTAAAAATTTAAAGACCGGAAGCATTTCCAGATATCGCAATTCGCTTAATTCGAATCACTTAATTCGAACCCTGGGTTAATACTTTCATTTTATACTTTAAGATTTGCTGGTGTTAATCGTTTCAAAATGGATCCATTTGGATTGGATAGTTCAAAAATTGATCGAATGGTTGCTGCTGGCGCTTTTAAGTTTGGTATCTAATAGTTGCAGCTTATTCAATTATGTTTACATGCTAATACTGCTGACGTGTTTATGTTTTGAGAGTAAAAAAAACTAATGCATTAAGCAATCATAAGTTTTAAATATAGAAATTGTATAAATTTGTAAATTTTCTCATATTTTCATATTTTTTCTGCATCAACATTTTCTCTATTTTATACAGCTACATTAAACAAGATAAAAATAAAATATTTCGATGTGAAAACTTTTGTTAAAAGTATTAAAAAAATCCCCGAAATTTTCGCCTTTTATATTCTAAAAAACTTTTGATATTCCAGAAATCTATCCAATATAAATTTTTTTTTTGCATTATTAATAACGTTAATTTTTATTATCAATTTTTTTTTATCACCCAATAGTTACATTAAATATAAGTAAAAGTAATAGAAAACTGCTACGTCACAGCATTGTTCTTCTCAATTTCCAAATTTCAATCGTTTTGTTAAATGCTATAATTAAAATGATTGTTTTAAAACTGCCTCAACATTAAATTTACATGCCTTACTTGCTTGCGGCTTGTGTTTACACCAACTTTTGTTATCTTGATAATTATTTGGAGTACTTTGTATTTGGAGTATTCGATTCAAATAGCTTACATATTGTTAATATTTCGTTTAATAATAATTTCTGATTATACACGGTGATTGAGAGTTAAGAATGACAGAGTAACGTGAGGTTGTTTAATAGCCTGAGAAATAAGTTTTGTTTATTGGGAAGAAGAATCGTCAGTACATCATCTGCTTTTAAAAAGGAATGCAGGTATTTTTTCTGTGTTTTGATACATTAAAAAAAATTTAAGACAGTTTATCCAACTATTTTTTACAAAAAACATTAAAATTCTTTCATCCAATCAGACTATCAATTGTGATATGCTTGTTGATGTTCTATACTCAGTTGTTGATGTTATATACTCAGTCCTTTAATTACTGTTCATGTTTCATTGGGGAGGTGAGTTAGAAAGAAAAAAAGTAGAAAAATTTTATTTGAAAATATTCTAATGTACTTTAAATAGACTTGTTTTTTAATTTTTTATTATTTTGTTTATCAGAACTGGTAATTTAATTCGCAGGTTTTCTTGTGTTTTTATTTTTTATAAAATAATGTATATTGGGTTTTATCTACGTTTATTAAAAGATTGTTAGCTCTGAATCAATTATTTGCGTTCATCAGCTTAATATTCAATGGCTGAATAATATCACTATTAGACATAAATAAATTAATATTATTAGCATACATAACTGAATTTATTTTTGTAGATGCATTATAGAAGTAGTTTATATAAATTATAAATAAGAAAGGACCTAGGATTCAACTTATGAAACTCCACACATAATCATTAATGTACCAGAATCCGGTGTTGCTGATCATTAGTGTACCAGAATCCGGTGTTGCTGTGACACCGTAATAATTTTTTTTTTTTTAAAGTATGGAGTGATCTACTAAGTAAAATGCTTTTTACAGATTTACTTTTCAAGATGTATCTAAGAAAGTAAATAATAACAAACTCTAAATGTCTCTAAATGTAATCAACTGTCTCTAAATGTAGATAAAACCAAATTTATTTTATTCTATAAAATAAGTTACAAAATATTCTATTATAAACTGCCAATTTAAACATTAGAAGAGAAACTTCAGTAAACTTTTTGGGCGTGATATTAGATGAACATTTACGTCGGAGTGATTATATAAAAAAGGTTGAGAAAAAAAACAGCAAAATATATTGCCATGATATATAGGGCTAAACCATTTCTAAATAATAAATCTTTAAAAAGTTTAAATTTTTTTTTTAATTCATTGTTATTTGATTTATTGTAATATTGCATGGGAAAGTACAAATCATACAAAATTAAAAAAATTGCACGGTAAACAAAAACATGGTTGCAGAATATTATTTGGAGATAATAAAATTGTACCAGGCGAGCCTCTTCTGCGTGCACTTGACGCATTAAACGTTTATAAAATCAACTTACGCCAAGTTTTAATGTTCATGTATAAAATAAAGATAGAATTATCCCCTAAAATATTTCAGTCCTATTTTGAAAAAGTAGTGCATAAATACCCGACAAAATTTCATATGATAATATAATAACTACATTGTCCCTAAATATAATTCAAAACAAATTACATATTCAATTCAATATTGTGGACCTTATTTGTAGAAAACGTTTCCCAATATTGCAAATACGAAAAAAGTTAGTATACAACAGTTTAAAAATGAATCGAAACAGGTGTTATTACTTATGAATTTTAAAATATCCGATTTTAAATGCTTCTTTTAAACTAAAATTCAATTATATAAATTGTCTTAGAATGTATTAACGATTTTTCATTAATTCAGTTATGGTGTTTCCTCAAATCTTAAAAGTTATTGTTGAAATCTAATCTGAATTCTTGAATATTTTTCTTTTTTTAACTATCAATGAATTGTTATTTATTTTATTTTTATACAAATTGGTTTTAAAATATACATTAATATTATGATTTTTGTAAATTAAGTACGTAAACCTTACTTTGAACGTTTTTGAGATATTTTTACTATATCTTCCTTCACTATTGACAGTATTTGAAATTTAACAAAATGAATATCAGGCTAAGGTTGACTCTTACATGATTCAAATTCAAAATAATATTTAAATACAAGGGTTTTGTATAATATTAATTGAAATAGTCATTCAAAGTTACCCCACAAATGGGGTAACTTTGAATGCGTTTTTTGTAAAAGCAAAACCTATTCAAAAACGCCTTGTTATGTTATAAAATTTAATAAAAAACAACAGTCTAGTTTCACAGTAATTTATTATTTCTAAAATAGTATAATATTATTTCATAACAAACACCCATTCAGTATTTTATTTTGTTTAAATGGGTATGTTTTAAGTGGAATAGCATAAAAAAAGTCTCATTTGCATCAGTTTCACGTACAAACTATGCAAGTGGAACATCTTTACATTTTGCGAAAAATCCTCAGAAGTATTTTTAACAAGGTCAAAAAAAAATTTTTTTTTTCCCTTTGAGCCTGCTTTTTCCTTGACATCAACATGAAAAAATTGTTGAAGTGCATTAATTACTGCTCGGCGTACTAAAGTTATAACTACCATCTAGCAAATGGTTGAATATGATACTTATATCTAATGGGTAAACCCCGTATTTCTTTCAAAACCACTAAGCTACTAAGTTGCTGATTACCTTATGATTTGACAAATATAATGATTATAAGTAAATAAAGAGCAAAGGAGATTTATTTTATGTAATTGTTTGTGCTTTTTTTAAACAAGAGGTTTTCAATTGATCAAGTATTTTCTTCCAAAATTTTTTTTTAGAGATCCATAAAATGAAACATCAAGAGATTGCAATAAATGGGTAGAGTAACCAGATACAGTTTTCTTTACAACAAGATTTTCTTTTGTAAATTCAAATACCTTTTCACTGTAAAGATTGCTTCGATTATAACTAAGGATCCCTTAGTTATAATCGAATAATTACGTAACGTGATTCATAAATTACGTAACGCGAAATTAAACAAAAGACAAAGGATTAAAAGTTTTCCTTCGCAGAGTCTTCAATCAAACCAAGTATATAAACAACTTTGCAAGTCTAGCGAAAACCGAGCAAAATGATATCCTACTAATATTTTTAAAATAAGTTTTGCGTTGTAATTTTTTAAAATAAGTTTTGCGTTGTTTTTATATCATTTTTATATCATTTTGGTTATAAATGCGACGTCGCCAACAACCAAAAAACAACATGAGCCCAACGTTGTATTTTAAGTCGGCATTGCGTAATGCTTTACGTTGATTCAACGTTATATTTTACGTTAGCACAACGTTGTATTTTACGTTAGTGAAACGTTGTGTTTTAAGTTGGTTCAACGTTATATTTTACGTTTGCACAACGTAATATTTAGCTTTTATCAGAGTTAAATTTAATTGTTTTATATTATAGTATTTATATATACACATTAAATATTATATATTAATACGCATATGTAGCTGTATATATGTACTTAAGAAGAACGAAGTAAGTTAGAGTGATAATCAGAAGAAGTCGAGTTAGAAAGATAGCATAGAGAAAGCGGACAGATATTGCACTTGGTGTTAGTGTTGTAACTCGTACCATTATTTATTATATTTATTTATATTTATTTATTATTAGTATATATTTTATTTATTATTAATAAATATTTATTAATTATATATATTTATATTTATTTATTATTAATAATTAGTTATTATAACTATTATAATAATTTTTTTGCCGTTTCATATATTTACATATAAGTTTCATATTAAAGACTTATTACATATATAAATTTTGGCCGGAGCACGAAGAAGACATTGACTATCTCATCATCGAGCCCCGTTTACATATTGTCCGTGTTTATAAACAAAAAAAATTTTCTATTTTAAAACCTTTTTAAAAAAATATTTAAAGTCTATTGTATTAAAATCTAATTGAAATAAAATTCTTTTAGAATCTGTTTTAAATTTTTCTAGTGTTTTTTATTAAACTTTTTAACAAAATTTTTCCATAAAAAAGGTGCTCAATATTGAATTTGGTAAGAATTCAATTTTAAATTAATTCTCTGAACAATAAAGTTATTCTCTGAAATTTTTGTTTGAAACTTTTGGGATATTTCACTAAAATAATATTGAAATATAAGTTGAGATATTCCATGTGTCATTTTAAGCATTAATAGTAACATTTGGTTTAGTTTATAAATATTTAAGGCCTTAAGACGATTTAATAGTGGTTTGCAATACACAGCACTGTTTGCCACAAATACAATCCTACAAGCAAGCTTTTGTTTGTATAAAGTTTTTTGAGTTTTCCGTAATTCGTACTTTATCGTGCAATGTTGCAGTAAGAAAGATAACTGTGAATAAATGAAAAATAAATTTTCATTAGAGCTCTAGTATTTAAATATGGTTTTGTTTTATAAAGTACGGAAATATTTTAAGAGATTTTACTTTCAATGGATTGGATGCGAAACTTCCATGACAAGTTTTCATCAAGAATTACTCCTAGTTAACAGTAGATTCCCTTTTTACATTTGTTTTATTGAATAAACGATTTGGCAGTTTTAAGTGGAATATTATCAACTTTATTTAGTTCGGGGAACAGAATGAATTAAGTTTTATCTATATTTAGCGAAAGGCGGTTACTTCTAAACCATTTATTTACTTTAGATAATTCGTTTCGAAAAATTTTCAAAAGAATTTTTATATTTTTGTACGAATAAAACAAATTGGAATCGTCAGCAAACAATATAAAATATAATCTAATGCTGAAAGTATGTGATTTTTATACACTAGAAACAATAATGGTCCTAAGATAGATCCTTGGGATCTATCTTAGGACCATGAGATAATTATACTATTAATTATTATATTTATTATTAATATATACTTTATTTTTTATATCTGAATTTATTTTATTATTAATACATATTTTATTTATTAATAATTGATATTTATTATTTATGTTTATTTATTATTAGTAATTAGTTTTTATAACTATTATCATTAGAAATGTAATTCATACTATTAATTAAATTATCTAATTAATGTATTAATATAAACATATTCGTCATTGCTGATGATGTTTGTTTATATTATAACTAATGAAGCTGCATTAATTAAAGAGACGTTATTCATGTTTGTTTTAATTGTGTTGTGGCTTAATATTTCGTTATATTAGAAAGAGAAAAATATATTAGCAAATATTTCCATAATCAACTGAAATTTTTGAATGTAATATAACTCTTATAAATTATACAAATATATATTTGTATATCAGCTTTTTTTCGATGCAAACACAACGTTGATCCACTGTATATAATCCAACGTTATTCCATGTATATGGATCAACGTTGATTCAATGTATATAACCCAACGTTAATCCATAAACATTGAATTAACGTTGGGTTATAAGCATTGGATCAATGTTAATCTATATACATTGGATCAACGTTGGGTTTAGATCTGAAAAACAACCAATTTTTGCGATGTTTTTACATACGTTGGACCAATGTAATTTTACTAACTATTTTTAATCACGTCTTTAAAAAGGTTTTTATTAATATAAGTACGATAAAACTAACATTGGATCAACATTGGGTTTGTATGGGAGTAAATAGCCGAAGTTTGCGATGTATTTACATACGTTGGCCCAACGTAAGTGTGCTTGTTAATGCAGATATTTATGTCTCCAGACATAAACATCTGCATTAACAGTGTTTTTTGTTTTGAAGAATACCTAAATACTTGTCTTCTTGGTAATGTTCATCTAGTGATTTTGTGAAGTTTTCGATCCCTCTTTAATGACGGTTTGGGATAATACAAGACAATTAAAAGAATTTAGGTTCGAGATTTTTATTCTTCTTAATATAAGATAGCCTTGCTCTGTCTACAATAGATTTCTTCACAGATTGAAAACTGTGGTTTTCTGATATCCTGTGCTCTTCTAGTAATTATCATTATTAAAAAAGTCAGAGCGACCAAATTCTGTACAAAACCTGAGAGTGTTAACACTTCTATCAACACGTTTTTTTTGAAACTGATGGTGCAGTATAACTTTGTACAAGTACAAGTTGAAATAAAGAGCTTAACAATTTCAACTGAAGTATAGAATATCACATTTTTATAGTCACATTTTTTACCTTTCGGAATTCGATTTCGGAAACCGATTCGAAAGATTCAAATCTCCTTATTAACATGTGATCAGGGAAAAGCTGAAAAGGATGATACCTGCTTATGTTGGGAATCAGATTGGGTTCTAATAAATAAACGTTTTTGGGTCTATTTTTGCAACATCAGCATTTTGAATTTCTTGACCATTAAGAAGAGTTTATAAAGTCTCAAAAATTTGTTTCTAGCATGAATAAAACTCCTAATGACACATTTCGCTCCAGCTGACTCTCTATCACATTGATTTTTTCTACGTGAAGGATCCTTATAACCATACCTTCTAAGGAAGAATAGCTTTGCTTTGCAAACTTTGTAAAAGTAGATGTTTCCAGATAAGATGATGCGTTATCTGACTTTGATGAAGATTTTTAAACAAGGAACATCGATTTTAACTTTTGCCAAAACAACATCAGCGAGACAGAGTACATCAACAAGGGTTTGCTCACATCCATATACAGCAGCAAATTAGACTTTTTTCTCATTTGACCATTTTCATTGAGGAAGAAGACATCAGCATGTAGAGTTTTCTACATGCTGATGTCATTCTTTTTTTCCAAAATAATCTTTATGGCCTTCACGGAATTTAGCTGGAAAAATTTTTGGAGAAAAATATTTCAGCCAAAATCAAGTCTCTTCATCAAGTTTCTCAAAAGCAATTATTAATAACTATCTAAAGATAGTATTACAAACGATTGTCTAAAAAAGGATCTTGTGTAGCAATCAATAATGATTGTTAAAAGCGAATTAATGAAATGATTGCCCATAACGAATTAGTGGTGTAAAAATTATTAAAATAAATATCACACCAAATTGTTAGTCATATTAAAAATGTATTTCTCCCTTACTTTGGATATTACACTTTTACAATCCCATTACTTGAACCTATTGTTAAGTATTTTGTTACATTGAAAAAGAAAAATAATTTTTTTTTAAATTTATTTATTATTATTTTTTTTTTTAATACTTTTATTTAGGTGCCCCAAGAAGACCTAACGGTCTTGTCACAGAGCACCGCGGATGTGCATTTAACCAGAAAGTTCACGCCTCCTTCCATACCGTGACACGAAAATATGTCCAAGGCTCGTTTCGAACCTGGATCTCTGGAACCAAGCGCTCTAACCACTGCGCCACGGCCGCAATTATTTTCTTATTTAACTAAGAAAATAATTTTTATCAAGCACTCTTGTAGATAGTTCTGTCATAAAAATATTTTTTATCATAATTTTAAATAGAGTACTAATTATTAACAGTGAAAAGTAGCGGTTGCTAAGCATATCTATACCGTTAGGTATAGATATGCTTTGCTAGGGAACTTTGTAAGTTCAAAATGTGCAAAATAAGACTTCTAGGACTTCTGTAGGCTTTTTATCACTTGAGCACATGGATTTTTTTCAGGTATTGGAAGATTCATGTATAAAGAAACCAAAAAATTTGAAAAGCTTTGAAGCATATGCGAAAAAAGCTAAAATTTCACCCAAATTAGCAGACCACAACACTATAACATCAAAACCCACATTAGTATTACAGACAAAAAAATTGAACACAAAAGTGTCGATTCAAAAATAATTTTATAAAAATATGGTTTTAGTTTTACTGTCAAAGCTTTAAATCAAACTCATGCTATATCTCTACTTTAATTAATTCTTTCGATATAATTTTTCTATCGGAACATTGGCTCTCAAATGCTGAGCGTTTTATTTTGCATGATCTATCTGCTCCCACACATCAATTATTTTTTCAATCAGCTGAAAAAAAGCTTTTGAGAGAAAGCTTTTTTATTTCGTAAAAATTTACTGCACTCTCTTTACGTAATACACGAGGATCAACAAAATCTTGCAATAAAAGGATCGTGTGACAATAATGTTTTAATTTTTATTGGAATTTATCTCGCTCCATGCAAAAACATCTCTGAATTCTTAGAAAAATGTCTTAACTTAGTGTGACTACCTCCATCATTACCACGAATGAAGATGAAAGAGAATGTTTTATTCCCGGTCATTTCTAGTTATTTTCTGAGATTATATGTTATGGAAGTCCGAAACAACCAAACACAAAACAGCTTTTCTAAGCATTTATCTAATTTTCTTGAATTAAATGAGCTCTTTTTTTGTGAAATAATTAATGTTACTGGTCATACCTATACCAATAAACATAAAGCATTGAATAATTCATCTTATATTGATTACATTGCAGTCTTGAAAGATTTATCAATATGCTTTACTAATTGTCAAGTTATTCCTACTTCACATTTAAATATAAGTAACCATTTACCCATCGCTATAAATATTACTCTTAAAAAAGAAAATCTAACACCAGTTATATATAATATACTTAAAAAATATTATACAATCCCTAATTATGCTTAGAATGATAACAATTACGTCTCTCTGATTCTTTTACAGATTACACTTTTATTGGAGAATCGATAGAAAAAGAAACTCAAATAACATGTGAAAGAATAAAAAATGCTGCTTTTCTAGCAACCGATGAATGTTTCCAACAAATAGAGTTCTGCATTTACTCTAAATAATGGTAAAGGCTAGAAGATTTTAGAAATCAATTTGAGCAAAGACACTCTTTTCTTTCACTTTAAGGAATGGAATAAATATAACTACAACAGATTGCGGCAATGCATTTTGTTTAATAAATAAAACCCGCACGTAAAAATTTCCGTAAAACTATAAAATCAGCTCCTAACTTGAAAATCAATAAAGTTACCAAAAACATAAAATACCTTCTCAAAACTAATCCACAAAAAATTTGGATCAATATCCGAAGAATTATATCAACTTCAAACACTTGTATCTTTACTATTATTAAAAAACAAGATAGAATAAAATGATTTTAAATGAAGGCATATTTGAAGTACTTTTTTTAGTTAAAATTTCACTTATATAGTCGAATACTTTTGCGGTCCAAAGCGGTCCAGTAATTTGAGTCTGAAAAAAAATTGATCAATATAAATTTGATTTATAATCCGCGGATGTTCCCTGGTCTCTAATATTGATTGTTACAAGTTAAACGATGTAATCAATTTTATGTGGCGAAAACATTATCTGTATTTTATTCTAAACGTTTATGTAATAATTAGGTCTCAACAAGACTAGATTAGTGTTACAAACTTGTTTTAAAATTTATACATTTTAAAATACCTATTTATAAGATTTTATAAATGAAATTTATATTTTAATATAGTTAAAGCATGAAAAATATTGATATTTATTCATATATAATACAAGAAAATTTGAACTTAGCTAATCCTAATATTTTGGATACAGTTGTAAGTGACATAAACTTAACTTAACAAATAATAACCTGTCTAATTTCATAAAGCATCTCAGACAAAAGTAAAAATGCAGAAACTCTAAAATTCGTTTTGAAAAGAATAACAAACAATGGCTAAAAAATGAACCGATATCAGTTCAATTTGTAATTGATAATAAGCTAATTCTTCTAACTGCTTCCATTGATAAAGAAAGTTCTGCTCTTATCCAATTGTTGTATCTGGCAGGCGCCATGTTTATTTTGATACTTTAAGTAGTAAAACAAAGAAAAGAAGATTGACGCCATTAGTTGTATCATATCCATCTTAAGAACTATTGTTTGCATCAGGTTGTAGTTTGTGCCAAGATGGTCAAGAAAAAGAAGCTAAAGCTGTTTTACAATTATCAGAATATATAAGTTTTAGTTTAGATTCCTTTTTATATGGATTATGTAGTAGTTTCCTGAAATATAAAGTAGAACTGCATAAAAAATACTTAAAATTACTATCAACCAAATAAAAAATCCATAGTACTACTATTTCTCGTATAAAAATATTCAATATGATAATTAAATATGTGGTAATAAAAATACTCAATTTGGTAATTATGGGAGTAATCCAATACTCAATTTGGTAATTATGGGAGTAATCCAAATAAAGTTATTAATTTTTCCAGTTTATGTTTGTTAAGGTTAATAAAATATGTGATTACTAAGTAATTTAGGTCTCAGGCAAAGATTGCAGGAGCTGTAATTGTCCGGTTGACTTCAAATTTTGTAGACATTCATTATGATGAGCTTTATGTCCTGAGATAAAAAAATTAAGAATACAAATTAAAAAAAAGATTTTTGTTTCATGGTATCAGAAATTTGATTTTAAATTAGGTAAAAGTTTGTTTTATATTTTAACTTATTTATTTTCAATGTTAATTATTTAAAATTGCTTTTTTTTTCAAAATGATAACTAAAATAAATGCGATAGATAACTTAAAAGCTACTAGCTACGGTACTTACATTTTTTTTACAAGTTATGTACTATATAATGAGTTCATCATATTTGATAATAATAATATATGACGAACTCATTAAAGAAATATATTTTTTCCAAATTATTATTGAGAAGAATTAAGGTTTGCTAAAGGGGAGCCCCCTTTTTTTTGGGATAAATTTTGACCCATTAGTTGTTTATGCTGAATTTCCTTCTTTAAGCTTTACAATTTTACAGTTTTTATGAGTATCTTATTATAGTCTAAGTAAAGTTTCAAGGTTTCATTTACTTCAATACTACTCAAATCTACTTCAATGCGAATCTTTTGACATTTTTAGATTTTTTTTCACGACTCAAAACTCCGAATGTAAAGTTATTTCTTTTTTTTTACTTTTTTTAATGCAACTTTTAATACTATCTACAAAAAAAAAAAAAAAAAAATATTTGGTTAAATTGAATGTTTTAGAATTTTGACTTTAACAAATAACTTGCTATTTGCTTAAATTTGATTAATGAAGTTAATCGAATTTAAGCAAATTGAAAAAATTCAAATGAAAAAATTCATTTGCATACTTTTTTTTTTTTATAAAAAATTTGCAATACGTAAACAATACGTAACAATACGTAAATAATAAAAGTGTTTTTTAATTTTCCAACAACAAATTGCAAAAAATAAGAATAAAAGGAAACGCAAAAAAGATTGAGTTTTGGGTGGGTGGTGGATGGTGAATTTACACTCCTACACCCTTATTTCCTTCACGCCACACTGAGGTTCAGATTTCAAAAAAGCTGGTCAAAATATAAAAACTTTGTTTGATTTACATGAAACTTTTGGCAACTATGTTTTGAGATTACTTATTAAGAATTTGCTGAGAAAAATTAAGAAATAAAATGGTGGATCCAATATGGTGTATATAAATGCTACAAATTTGTTTAAACTGTACATAAATTTAGTATTTTTTCAGGCCATTTAACAAAAAAAGGTTATGTAAGTTGATGTTGAAAAATTAAAAAACAAAATGGTAAATCCAAAATGGTGGACATTATTGCTAAAAAAATGATCAAATGGTAGAAGATGATGTGATATGTTAAAAAAATAAACATTTTATTTCTGCTACAAAGATTTTTATTTTTTCTTATCTAAAGCATCTTCTTTTTCTTCTGTCTCTTTAATGAAAACTTTACCTTCTTCAATGTCTGTTTCTTCGTCAACTGTATCTATTTTAATGTCATCTGCAAAGGTTTTTTTTTTTTTTTTTAATCATCCGCTACAAGAACCAAGAGGGCAGCATTTGTTTCTGGCAACAAATTTTTGCTTTTTTTTTGTGTTGATTTTTGTAGAGATAAAATGTAAGGGTCTGTGGTTCCCAGCAATCTTCTGAAAACAATATTTATTATTTTATTGTTTATGCTGGCGAACTCTTGTTTTGACTTGTCAGATAAAATTCCTGATTGCTGTTTGAAAGCTTTATGAATGCTGGTATTTATTTTTGCTACTTTCTGCTTAGCTTCTCCTTTAGACGCTTGCCACTTTTTCGTATTTTTTGGTATATTAAATGAATATAGCATTCAAAACTTTGAATCCAGGCGTGAAGAGTTTACTGCCCCCAGATAATTGAGGGTTACCGTCCTTTTAAAACTTTGTCAATGTTATTAAGTTGCTTGGACGTTGCCTGCACCACTGCACGGATATGTGTTAGTGATAGCACTGCATACTTTACCATATTATGGTTATGTTTCTATTAAGTCTATTATAGTCAACTATAGACTAACTGCCCTTTTTTAAAAATGGCGGTAGTAAAATCAAAAACAAAAGAAGCTTTAAATTTTTTTTCGATATTTATTTATATCAAAAATAAAAAACATAACAACAATAATAATAATAATAATAATAATAATAATAATAATAATAATAATAATAATAATAACATTAATAATAGAAATAATATTAATGCAAATAAAATTGAATCAGTTCAGTTAAGATTAAAATATTGACGTTAACTTAAGATATATAAACTAACATTAAAAAACAACTGAAAAATAAAACAGTTAATACATAATTACAGATAATAATATCAAATGGAACGGAATACGTTACCTATTATTGTTTTTAAATAGCCCTGATTTTGTTGATGGAATTTGATTTCCAACAATTATCACTTTTTTTTACCAGAAAAATGAAAAATAAAAAAAAAAAATAAATGAAAACAACAGCAACCATTAAAAAACCATGAAACCATTAAAAGGAAATTTTTGACATAATTTAACAGCGACAAGATTTATATTTTCCTTATAAATATATTACCATATTAATTTATAATAAAAATAATATTAATAATACTTGAATAAATTATCATTTAATGTAATTTAAAAATAACTGTTAAGAATGATATCAATTTTACAATTTATATCTTCTATATATTCTAATTTATATCTTCTATATATATTCTAACTTGAACTTTTTAAAATTACTTTTTGAAGTTTTTTGTAAAAAAGGAGTAATAAAAATAAACATTAAGATTTTAAAATCTACTTCACAGAGCCGACGTTGTCGGTGTCGTCGGCCACTCAAAACAGCTCTTTATTTTATTTAATATATTTATATTACTAGTACTCCAGCAAGGGCGTCAGAGTCCCCCCCCCCCCCCAATAAAAAACCTGCTATTAGGGCCCCAAAATAAAAAAATTTCTAATAGAAATTACCAAAAAAGCCTTAAATTTGCAAATAGGCCCCTAAATTTCTCCACTTCCCCCTAATTTACGAATTGGGGGAAGTGGGGAGCTTAGCCACGGATCTGTACATTACTATTCAATAAACAATAATAAACTGATCAAGGTTTAATTCTATATGAATACTACGTCTCATCACTCTGAATCTTTCAAGAAAATAGCTATACACAGTAATTATTTTGATTTTGACAACCTTGATTTGTTTGAAATTTTTCCTTTAAACAAAGTTTTTTAATATTAATAAACTTATTACAAAAAAAAAAAAATAGTAAACATATTCTGTTTCAATTATGAAACCAGTAAACAATCATTTCTTGAAAATTGGATAACCATAATTGTGATCTTTTTCTAAGTTTTTCATTCCAATGCGTAAGTGAAAGCTTCCGCCTTTTTTTTCTTCAAATATTTTGGAAATGCTTTTAAACATCGAATATAAATAAATTTGTACAAATTGTAGTAAATAATTTTATTTTCATCTTTTAAGATTTCTCAATAATGACATTTTGCACATGTCATTTAAAACGTGGCTCAAAAACGGATTGGTTGCTTTTTGGCGGAAGCAGGCGAATTGATTGATAAGTTAAATTACAAAAATAATACAGTAAAAATGTATGCGGAATGGCGTGGAATTAGTAACTAAATCTCTCTTCTCTATATTTTAAGTTTTACAAATTTCTCAATCGTTTTTTTGTATTAAGATATTTAAAAAAAATGTTCATAAATGATGACTTGATAATACTTGACAAGCACCGTACGAGTAACAAAGGACTGCCGCGTTCAAACAGAAATATAAAGTACGAAAAAACAGCTGATCATTGGCACAACCAGCAATATATAAATACATTTTCTTGTGATTTTGTTTTTTAAAAGCCATTTTTTTTTAAACTTTTTTTATCTTTAGCAATACTTTTATGACTTGCTTGCACAATTTAACAAAACAGAATTAAAAATTGCGTTTTAAACAAATTTAACATAAAAACATTTCGTATTGCGTAAACGCAATGCGTTTTTATAACTCCTTAGTTCAAAATGTGTAAAAATACTTTAATGTAAAATACAAAATGTGTAAAAATACACACTTCTTTTCGTTCATTTTTTACGGTAAATTTTAGCAAATATTTTCACTGTTTTTTGACTGTTCGCTGTGGTTACAATTTTACAATCTTCTCCAACGTTGTAGCCACATTGTTTGTTTTGTTTGACGTCAGTGAAACCGTATGTTGTAAATCAAGTAAGAAATAAAACCGCGAAGGTGAGTTATATAAAACACATTTTTTATTCATATTTTTGACTTAGAGGATTGAACCCAAACCCATAATTGATTTATGTAAATTTGACTGTGCAAATATTTTTTTGGGTCAGTTGATCAATCACTTTAGTAAATCACTACCAATAACTTAACCAAGATGGTATTGAACAACTGCAAAATAATAAAAATTTATAATAAAAAGTAAGCGTAATAATTTTTTTTTTCCATAACTCAACTTTGTTCATTTCTTATTTGTTTTGAAACGTCAATTCTTGCTGTACTTTTGAGATATAAAATGTATTTGTTGTGCGAATTTATAATAGATTTTACACTTGGCATACAACTGTAGCTAACTTTGACTGTGTTCGCACAACAAATATATTTTATGCAACAATACAAACCTTAATCAACAGGACTGTAACAGCTATAATAAAAATCTCTGTCCGTTGTTTAATAAATGTTTAACAAGCAACATTGTATATCAAGCAACTGTTACAACTAATAATCTTGATTCATCTTCTAATGAAAAATCCTACATTGGGATAAGTGAGACTCCTTTTACATTAAGATACGCTAATCACGTTAAATCATTTAACATCTCTAAATACAAAAATGATACTGAACTCTCAAAACATGTATGGAAGTTAAAAGAAGCCAATTTAGTTCCTATAGTTAAGTGGAAAATTCTCAGGCGATGTAAAGCATATAATCCAACATCCAAATCTTGCAAATTATGTCTTACCGAAAAATATGAAATTCTATATTATAAAAATACTAATTTATTGAATAAAAGGAGTGAGATTGTTTCTAAGTGTAGACAGAGAAACAGATTCCTTCTTTCCCAATATGACACTGGCGATTAAAAAAGATTTTTTTCCATATTATTATTATTTTTATTATTATTATTGTCATTATTATTACTATTATTATTATTTGACGTCAGAACTCATTCCATTGTTTTTTTTTTAATTTTGTAACGATTTTTTAAATGTATATTTGAACGGTTTTTTCTTGATTTAAATATATGGCTGATGAGTGCCGCAAACGGCATGAAACTTAAAGTACCGTAAAAAAGTTGTTTTTTTCATCGTACTTTTTTATTTATTTATTGATCTATTTTGTGATTATTTCACTTTATATTAATCACTCTCCAATCGAAAAAATTGATTATTATTACATAATCAAAACAACAACAACAATATATATATATATATATATATATATATTTATATTTTTATAATATATATATATATATATATATGTATATATATATATATTATATATATATATATATATATATATATATATATATATATATATATATATATATATATACAATATATATATATATATACAATATATATATATATATATATATATATATATATATATATATATATATATATATATATATATATACAATATATATATATATATTTTTATTTTATTTTTATTGTATCTATGGACCTTGTGCCTATTTATATGTACAAAACGTTTGAATTAAATACATTCATAAAAAAATAATTATATATATTGCTTAATATAAAAAAAAAATGCTTTTAAGATTTAAAAAAAAACATGTTTTGGTCTTTAACCGTTACTTAAATGTTTGAATGATCGACAATTAAAGCGCGCAGGAAAAGCATGCGCAGGTGCATTTTTACAACAGATTTTTGCCTTAGTTACGCATTACAATAAAACGCAGGCAAGAAGAGAAAAGTTTACAGCGTGCTCCGTTTTTCTTACTTTAAATGATAAGATGGAGAATATCAAAAACAAAGCTGATTTGCAAACGAACAAAATTGATGAATACGATGGTCATAAAAAGGTGTGTCAAATGTGTATTAAAAACCGTCGTTCGTTAAAGTGTGCAGGTCCGTATGTAATTGGGCCGTTACTAGATATGCAGAATCCTAAATGTATAAAAAATTGTCTTGGTAGAAAAATGGGAACGAGTGAATTTTATATTCTAAAATTATTAAGCCTTTTAAATAATAATCATAAAGAAGACATTAACCAAGGAAAAATATATATTCTTACAGAATTTACAATTCTTACAAAACTCCAACAGGAAACAGGTATCCCACGTGTTCATAATTTTTTTGAAGAACTAGTAAATGATGACGCTAATTGTAATATTAAAAGTGAGAATACATCTCATTTGCATTCTGTTCGAAGGGTGTGCTTGGTTTTAAACTGCTTTGTATCGCATATATATTCGGAGAGAAACGAATATATAAATTTACAAAATTACGTCATTAAGTGCAACAGGCTATCAGAAAAAGAAGCTTTGTTGATTTTTTTAGATATTGCTCAAACTGTGCAAAGCTTTCACTCGGTGAGTATTATTTGTTTGTTTTGTTGTTTGCTGGTTTGTTTACAGCGTGGTATAATGTACGTTTTAAGCGCTATTATCTTCTTTTAGCTCATTTTTTTTGTATCCTTTCTAAAACTGACTCACGATCGGTTTTATTAAAAAATATGTATATATTTTTATTTTACTTGTAAATTTATTGTTTAAAAATAATCAACTACTTTGTTTTATAATAAAGTCGTTATAAACGTAATAAAGTTCATACTTTAGAGTTATAAATTAAATATGGCGTCATAAAAAGTCGATTTTTTAGGTTAAGTTCATATTCCTCAGAAATTTTTTTTGTGAAGATGGTGTAATTTAATTATCAAATTTATAGATTTCTTAAGGATAAAAAAAGGAGTTTTTTTTTTATAATGAAACAGATCATGACAAAATAAACAATAAAAAAAAGATGTCAAAACCAAATTGAAACTCATCAGATCGCTTTAAAGCTATAAAAGTATGCAATTACTGTTTATTTTAAAAAAGCTTTTTAGACGGCGCTCTGAAGATTTTCTTTATCAGGCACAAAAAAATTTAATTTTACGTTTTTATATTTTATATATTTTGCTTTGAAGTCCCAAACAACTATGAAATTAAAAAATCATTATTGTAACGTAAATTTTTAATGCTAAGTTTAGTTGGGTTCTACAAATTTTACAATGTATTTTTATGTTTCACTAACGAATAATAATATTAGGTGCCGTCCATAAATAATGTCAGTAACTTTTCCTTATTTTTCAATCACACCTCTCTCTTTGTCAAGCTCAGTTAATTTTTCGTCGAACCCCCTTAAAACCGTTTTTTTTTTTTTTAAACTCTTCTTAAAAAATTTAAAATGCGTATATACCATTACTTTTTTTGTGGTTTGTTTAGACATTTATTCCCAACAGTAATGAATTGACGTAAAAATCATTATTAACGTAAAATCATGACATGTTGTTCTTTCGGATTTGGGAGAAATAAGCAAGTTTGTTTCTGAACTTAAATCGTATTTGCTTTATGGATTTTTCAGTACAATTTACATTGCAATCAGATTATTGATTTTCCTTCTTCTAGCTAGTGACTGATACAGGAGGGAGGAGAGGGATCCCCCCCCCCCCCACAAACACCCACACTAGAATTTGAAAGTCCTAAAATATTTTTTTTTTTTTTTTTATAGGAGACGCCAATGTGGTTCAAAATACAAAAATATTTTAACATAATAATTTAAGTGGTTTATCCTAACCTAAGTTGGTTTATAAACATTATGAAAGTATTAAGAAATAAGTCCCGTAAGCAAGCGGCACATAGTTCAACTTGCTTCTCGCAGCGGCCATGTTTCCGTTAGGTTTGTACTTTAAAGTTATAAGCTTAATCTAAGATAAAAATTCATCTAAAATACCGTAGAAATGGTTAATGCTAATAAATCCTGATTACAGAAATTTTAATCTAATAAAAAAAAAAAAAATTGGTTTTAAAAAAATCTGGAAAAACGCAAAAAAAAGTTTTTTGCGTGTACAAACTTATGAATAAATGAATTTTTTTTTTAAATATAAATTAATTTCGGTAATCTAGATAGGACCGGCGCGAGTAGGTGTCAGGTGTGGGGTAGGAGGGTGCGTTCGGTTTTTTCCGGCAAAAAAAAAGTTTTTCAATTCCCCATTTTCTATTAATCCAATCAAATAATCTAAGTCGCATTTGAATATAATAACTGGGCAAAGTTTGCCGATTGAAAGTACAAAATCGTTCTAATTTGCTGTATAAGAAAAATTGATTGCTTTGGGATGGAGGGGGTTGGTCTCCCCACTTATTCTTGCATCGGCTCAGAATATAGCTAGAGAAAAAAAAGTTGCAACGAAGAAGAATAGAAGTAAAGAAAAAGTCTGTGTAATGTTATTTTTTATTTTATAAGCGTATTCTTTTAAAAATTAGAATACAGGTAATATTAAATAAAATATTTTTTCATAAATTGTTCAACTCGTCTTTTCGCAAAGCTTAAAAGTTCATTAAAAAGCTTCAATAAAAATTCATTTGATTTTTAACAAAATATTTCTGTAAGCAGTAATAATGTTTAGCGTTTTGTTATAAAATTGACATTTTCTCTTTGCCACTATTTTCAAAAACATTGAATCATAAAATACTCTATTTTTATATATCATTGGAAAGAGTTCTAATACAGTCAACTGTCGATACCAAAAAATTCGAGATAATTAGGTTCGAGATATCGAGAGGATTTTAGCCTAAACGAATACGTTATGCTCATGGAACCCCAAAAAGTTCGAGATATCAAGTATTCAAGATATCGAGTGTTGACTGTACAGTATTTTAAAGGTGAAATTATGAAAATCGAACAATTTTTCATATACGGATTTCTTGAAGTACTTTAAGTACGTTAAGAAAAATTATACTTTGACGATAGTTACTTAAGTAACTATCATCAAAATTTAGTTTTTCTTAATGTAAATTGCTATAACTTTGCTATAAATTGTCTGAAATAAGAAAATTAATGAAATTAAATACAACAATAACAAAATAAAATAATAAACAAAGTCGGAATAACAAAATAAAAATTTGTTGAATAACCAAAGCAAAATTCTGAAAAAAAAAACAAAAAACAAATAAACAAAGCCTCTATTTAAAAAATGTACCCAAATAGAACTTTGAAAATTATTTTAAAAATAAAAAAGCATTAATCTTAATTTAATAAGTATTATAAGTAAGTTTTAACTTTTCAACTTTTTAACAACTTTTTTAAATTTATCTATAGAGAAATAAAGGAATACTAAATAAATGAAAATATCATTATACTGCATAAACAGCATAAATAAATGATGGACAATATTAAAACTTTCACATAAAAATGATTGAATAACAAAACAAAATTCTGAGAAAATAAACTAAAAACAAAAAAAAGGAAGTATTCATGTTTTAGTTCTATTCTTCTCTAGAACACTGACTTGGTAACTTTTGTTCTAAAATTTATGTTAATATTTCTGGCTACCCCTAAAATAGCTAGGTAAATTAAAAAAAAGGTAAATTAGAAATTAAAAAGCACCTCCAAAATTACCAGGCAAACTAGCACATCTAAAAAAGTTGATGGGTACCCGACACATCTTATATATATATTATACATATATATATATATATATATATATATATATATATATATATATATATATATATATATATATATATATATATATATATATATATATATATATATATATAAACATATACATATATATATATATACACATAATAAATTAGTAAAAACACTTATCTAATTTTTTCTTTCTTCTACACAGTGTTTCTCCATCAGTAGGTTCATCAGGAAGAATGTCTAAACATTTAAAAATTTCAAATTATAGAAAAAAATTATTTTACAGGAAGTTGGGAATTGTTATAATTAATTATGTAATAACTGTAGTATTTTGCAACCAGGAAGTTGCATTAACTACATTAGATAATTAAAAATTCATGAAAAGAATTCTTTAGAATTTGGATAAATTTGGACTGGTCATTTGTTTTTATAGTTTTTTAAAAGGAACTTATTTTCATGTCTGTATTTAGAAATTAATTCTGATTTTTTATTCAGTAAATTTTCTTGATCTAAATGAGTAATAATTTCAAATTTTTCTTGAAAACATAGTATACATTTTTTGGAAATGTTATTATAGGCATTTGCAGTATTTAGGATAGACCAGTTTAATTAAAAATTAATATTTTTTTTTTTAGTTGCCAAATATATTTAGACAGCATAATCTCTTTTGAGTATTTTTTATGTTTAAAAGATTGTTTGTGATTGGCATAAGGTTTTTTCTATTTGCCCTTGGTTAAACCAATATATTGTTTATCAGGGTTGTTTTGCGAGGAAACAATGCATTTGTAAATAATATTTTTTGATAAGCATTTGCCATTCATAGGGCAGTCAAGTTTTTGCTTGCAGTTACAATTTTCAGTATTTTTTTCTTTGAGAAATTCATTTTTATTAATCAAAGCAAAATTATGGTCTTTTATAATTTTGTGCAATTTATTAGAGAGAGGGAACCGTTTGTCAACTAATTTTAAAAATCCGCTATTTTCAAGAGCATCTTCATACATGCGTTTGGAAGAGTTAAAAATGTAGCAGCACTCTGTTGTGAGCCTGACTCACAACAGAGTGCTGCTACATTGACTATCTTATAGCCTTACTCGCAAGGAAGTGCTGCTACATCAACTGCGGGTTTGGTTGGGGCAGGCAGTCAATCAAGTAATAAAAAAAAAAAATTCCGGTCTTGCATTTTAATTTTTACTTTTTGACAACAAAATATAGAAAAACTTTCTGACAACCAGTTAGGGGTTATATATATATATATATATATATATATATATATATATATATATATATATATATATATATATATATATATATATATATATATATATATATATATATATATATATATATATATATATATATATATATATATATATATATATATATATATATATGCGTGTGCGTGTGTATATATATATGTATATATATATATATATATGTATATATATACACATATATATATATATGTATATACATGTGTATATGTATATATATATATACATGTATATATATATACATATATATATATATATATATATATATATATATATATATATATATATATATATATATATATATATATACATGTATATATATATACATATGGTATTGTGCAAATTAATTGCATCAAAATTAAAAACAATAAAAATCCAGGAGCTTTTAAATTTTTTGAATTTTTTAAAAAATTTAAAAGTTCCTGGATTTTCAGAAAGTCATAGCAGCACTAGAAGGATGCAAAAAAAAATTTTTTTGTGTGTCTTTCTAGTGCTGCTATGACTTTCTGCACACAATTTGGCATAGAATCTACCAAATTTTTACAAATGTTTTAGATTTCTGGATCTTTAAACCAAATCTGAAGGATAGTTGTGGTAAGCTTGGTTTTAGTTGTGTAGTCATAATTTCACAGTCTTTTTTTATAATTGCCAAGAGATTCTTAATTGTATTCAAATCTGGGGAGGGTATTTTCCATTATGGTTTTATTATTATATTGGTTATATTGATTGTTAGGCTATTTAAGTGTTTTTACATTATTTTCTACCATGAATTTCTTGACTTTTTTGGGTCTGTGGGATGTGGCTAAATCCTGCTGCAATATTCTGTTTCCATTTGGAAACACTTTTAACATCTCTAGTATTAAATGTGTTTGCAGAACCTCAATGTAAGTGTCAGAGTTTATCATGTCAGAAACTGGATAGAGTGCTCCTGGTCCATCAGTAGAGAAGCAACCCCAAAGCATTTTCTTTTCTGGACATTTGTCTTGTGTCTTATATCATCATCAGAGCAACAAGCAAACTTTGATTGTTAGCTTTGCATTTTAAAATGTGATTCATCTTAAAATAAAGCCTGTGATCAATAAATAAACAAGTTAAAAATTATCAAGTCTGTTGTTAAGTAAATAAATTAACAAAGTCTCTTCAATTTAATATCTTCCATTTTTAATAGTATTTTTAATTGTAGATTATAAACATAAATATATAATTAAATATATTATATAATATACATATAATGAAATAGCTGCAAATACAACTACTACATTTTGTTGTTCTCATTTTTGTTCTTTATTCCATATTTTGTATTTCCTTGCCTACAAGATACACTTATTCTTCATGGCATCTGTAATGGTTTTTAAGAATGTTTTCTGGCGTATCTTTAAACAGAAATTAACTTTATCCCCACAGTACTCGAGCAGACATGAATGTCATGTGTATCTAAATTTTTCATTAGTCGGTTACTTATCTTCTTTGGATTTTTGATTCTCTCCAGCCTCAGATATCTCTCACTGAGGTCTTTCATTTTCGACCACATTTTTCTTGTCCTAATGGTGGTAAGCTGCCTGTTGCCATGTAATGCTTCTCGACCCAGCTAACTATATACCGATTTACTGAACATAGTATGGCTATTTCCCTTTGAGATTCATCAAAATTCTGAAGTGAAGTTAACATTTGAGATCATTTTCTTGTGTAGTGTTCATCTTTTTTTTATTTACTTTTTTAAAATTTACTTATCCTTCTAACCATAGTTAAATTAGAGAAAACATAGAATAAAACAATAAATAAGAAAAAAAAAATGTTTGATGCAATTAATTTGCACAATACTGTATATATATATATATATATATATATATATATATATATATATATATATATATATATATATATATATATATATTTTGTATTTCACCTCCCCAAGGCCAAGAAGGCCACTACAGATGAGGAGGCTACTTGTGGTTAAAACCCTCTCCCAACTCTATAACTCCGAAACACGAACCTTGACGAGCATGGCAGCTGCGCGGAAAAACAAGTTGAGCGCGGTACTACCAAGGACGCGGTGGGAGTCGAACTCGGAACCTCTCGCTTATGAAGCAAGCGCTCTACCACTACACCATTACCGCATAGTACATATATATTTATATATATAAATATATATATATGTATGTATATATATATATATATATATATGTATGTATATATATATATATATATATATATATATATATATATATATATATATATATATATGTATAGATATATATACATATATATATATGTGTGTGTGTGTTTAATATATATATATATATATATATATATATATATATATATATATATATATATATATATATATATATATTTTTATAGAATTATATATATATATATATATATATTTTTGTATAGATGTATATACATATATATATATGTGTGTGTGTGTTTATATATATATATATATATATATATATATATATATATATATATATATATATATATATATATATATATATATATATATATATATATATATATATATATATATAGTTGTATACATGAATATATATGTATATATATAGATAGTTGTATACATGTATATATCAACTTGTTTCTCCACGCAGCAGCCTTGTTCATCAAGGTTTATGTTTCAGAGTTATAGAGTTGAGAGAGGGTTATAACCACAAATAGCCTCCTCATCTGTAGTGGCCTTATCGACCTTGGGGAGGTGAATTACAAATGTCATTGTTAAACAATGATAGATTTAGAAACAATTCTGTTAGCATACAATAATGGAAATCCTCAAGTTGACTTGTAATTGTCTGACCATGTCATAAAAATTACTTAGTTAATTTTCTCTTCTATTTGAAGAGAGTAGTTACGTAAGAAAATAGATGCTTATAAAATTGCAACTAAATCTAACTATATTATTACATTTATAAACTAACTTTTATAAATATTATGCTTATGTAAAATACTTGTTTTATGAAATTTTCTTAAAACTAACTGACTGGGACACTTTCTGTGATTTTCTTTGTGATGGCCCTTGGGTAAATTGTTTGTCTTCCTGCTGACAATCATGCTTCTTATATAACTTCTTGGATTCATGGCTGGCATGGAATATTTTCCTCTAGAAAATTCCAAGTCAAGCCTCACTCTTCTCTATGTTTTCCCTCTTATTGTGCTGCTGCAATTTCCAATTGTAACTATTACTTCTATATCTATCGCCAAACATTTTTCTAAAAAACAGATGTCTATTTACCACTTCGAGAAACCATTGTAAAAAGGTTTTGTCTAATGCCAAAGCCCGCTATTCTCAGGTCACAAAATCCTGTATTTCAACTCAAATATTAGGCTCCAGAGACTTGTGGAGAATCTTTAACAGTGTCCATAATTAGGGCAAATCAGTCATTCCTTCTCTCTTGCATGGTTCAGGTTTTGTTACAAAACTGAATTGTTTGCTAAGAGCTTTTCTTCAATCTTAATACTAATCACATCCTACCTGATACAGCCAAAAAACTGTTTGATTCATTGCGGAAAACATACCTTTTTTAGTCTTGCAGAAGTATTCTCAGGAGCTGTCATATATACTTTCATAACTATTTAACAAGTGCTTATCAGAGTCTTGTTTTCCAGCCTGGAAGTCTGCGTCTGTTATTCCTATTTTCAAAAGTTCTAGGGAGCAATCTAACTCTTTTAACTATCGTCCCATTAGTCTTCTTCCTATCAATTAGTATCCTTCCAAGCAAGGTTTTTGAGTCTTTAACTAATAAATACTTAATCTCTCATCTTGAAGCTAATAACTTACTTTCTGATCATCAATATGGATTTCAATCTTCTCGTTCTACTGCTGATTTATTTATGGTAATAACCAATAGGTTTTATTGTGTATTAGATGGTGAGAGTCTTTACCAATCGTAGTATAAAAGTTATTCTCAACGGACTTGACTCTTCTTTATTTCCTGTAACTTTAGGGGTTCCTCAAGGTTCTATCTTTGGCCCCATACTTTTTTAAATTTAGATTACCAATCTCCCAAAAATTATCACATCTAAGGTACCATTGTTTACTGATTGTACTACCATTTATTCTTGTCTCGATAAGAAGCCAACACTCTCTGTTTGTAGGTGGCATTTGAGCTTGAAAAGGTTCTCACTTCTGCTACAGAAAATAAAGCCTTTTTGTGCATTTCTGCGTAAAAAGGCTTGAGCTCAAAAGTGCTGGCTAAACAGAGAAGACTGACTTATGGTGGTATAATACTGTTACTTAAATGTACCAATAACATTTAATATAAATTTTGAGTCACAGAACCTTTGTAATTGGATTTCATTTTAGTAAGCATTAAACAGATTTTTAATCAAAAAGTAATCGTATTATTTCATTATTAGGTTTAAACCTAATAATGAGCATTTATAGTTTTAAAGTAGTCTGTGGTCACACTGGAAGTAGAAATAAAAGATACATAAAAATAAAATTAGAAAATAATAAAATTTTGAAAGATAAAACAATTTATTAACCAATTTACAAATCAAAAAAATGTGCATTTTGACTACTTTCTCACTCCATCCTGTTAACACATAAGCAAAATTAGATTATTTATGTCTAATAAAAAATCTAGAAATCTAAAACAAAACAATTTTAAATTTTTAAAAAGTAAAAACATTCAAAAAAAGTTAACAAAATAAGTTAACAGAAGCGCTAAAAGAATTTGTAAAAGCCTGTAAAATATAAACATAAACCAAAACCATATTTTTGGATGAAAAAAACATAAACCAAAACCATACTTTTGGATGAAAAAAACAACTGAGTCTTCATACTTACTTTAGAGAATACAGGTCCTGGGTTAACATTTTTCTGCATAAATGCAGGCCCTGGGTTAACTAGTCATAAAGTAATCAAAAAGCCGTATGATCTTCTTTGAGTTAAAAAAATGTTTACAATGCGTTTTTGCACCTTGTCTAAAAGAGAAAGGACATCGTTAGTAGATCGGCCCCAGATATGGCAACAGTATTCCATACAAGGCCAGATTTGAGATTTATAGAGATAGAGAATAGAATCTAAAGTAAGAAAGTGACAAGCTCGATAAAGAGATGCAACTTTAGCAGATGCTAATTTTGCAACTGATTTGATATATGGTTTCCAAGAAAGATTAAAAGTAAGAGTTAATCCTAGAAGATAAAGAGTAGATGACTTATCGAGTACATCACCGTTCATAAATAAAGGAAGATATAAATTATTGCGGTAACGATTGACTGAAAAAAATTGAGTTTTATCTGTATTGAAGTTCACCAGCCACTGTGAGCCCCATGCTGGAGCAGAAGTAAGATCCTTTTCAAGCTCAAATGCCCCCTCCAAGCAATCAGAGAGTGTTGGTTTCTTATCACGACAAGAATAAATGGTAGTATCATCAGCAAACAATGCCACCTTAGGTGTGAGAATATCTGGAAGATCATTAATGTAAATTAAAAAGAGTATTGGGCTAAGGATAGAACCTTGAGGAACCCCTGAAGTTACAGTATAAGAAGAGTGCTGTCCGTCGAGGACAACTTTTATACTACGATTGGAAAGGAAAGATTCAATAATCTTAAAGATGTTGCCGGATACACCATAAGAAGAAAGCTTATGGAGAAGACCAGCATGCCAAACTTTATCAAAAGCTTTTGAAATGTCAAGAGCGATGGCCTTAACCTCTCCACCTTTATCTAATGCACGATAAAACCTATCAGTTATTACTGTTAGCAAATCAGCTGTAGAATGAGAAGATCGAAATCCATATTGATGGTCAGAAAGTAAGTCATTAGATTCAAGATGAGAAATTAAGTGTTTGTTAATTAAAGATTCAAAAATCTTGCTTATGATAGGAAGAAGACTAATGGGACGGTAGTTAGACGAATCAGATTGCTCTCCAGAACTTTTGAAGATAGGGATAACAGATGCCGCTTTCCAGCAGGCTGGAAAACAAGACTGATAAGCACTTGTTGAATAGTTTTGAGAGTATAGAAGACAGCTCCGGAGAACACTTCTGCAAGACAATAACAGATATGTTATCCGGGCCACAAGCTGTAGAAGAGTCTAGGCAGGAAATCACTTTAGATACAGAAGCTGGAGTGATATGAATGTCAAGCAATGGATCAACCTGTTTGTTGGCAATATCAGGTAGAATGTAACTAGTGGAATTAAGAGATGATATTGATGAAAAGTTTTTAGCAAACAATTCACCTTTGTCTTTAGGTGAGATGACAAAGTCTGAACCATACAAGAGAGGTGGAATTAAAGATTTGCCCTTTTTATTGATATTATTAAACATTCTCCAAAAGTCGCGAGAGCCTAATTTTTGAGATGAGATAGGAGATTTCATGACCTAAGAATAGCGGGTTTTGGCCTTAGACAAAACCTTTTTACAATTGTTTCTAGCAGTAATAAACAGACGTCTGTTTTCTGGAGAATTGTTTTGCTGATAAATATTGAAGTAATGGTTTTGATTGGCAATTGCAATAGCACAGTGTGAGGAAAACCATGGAGGAGAGTGAGACTTGACCTGGAATTGTCGAGAGGGAACAAAAGATTCCATGCCAGCCTGAATCCACGAAGTTATGTAAGAAGAACATTTGTCGACAGGAAGACAGAAGATATCTACCCAAGGGCCATCACGAAGAAAATCACAGAAAGAATCCCAGTCAGCTTTAAGGTAGTTGTAAGAGGTTCGATAATAGGGGGATTCAGGTGATGAAGAAGAATGAGATAATAGTTTTAGAGAGATCAAACTGTGATCAGAAGCACCTAAGGGTGAATGTGGAGAAACTAAGCGCTGACTAGGATCAAAAACAAGACAAAAGTCGAGTAGAGAAGGTAAATGATTCGGGTTGTCAGGAAAGCGAGTTGGAAAGTTGACTATTTGAGTTAGGGATTGAGAAAGGCAAAAGTTGTGGGCTTTAATGCCTGCAGAATCACTGACACTAGAGCCAAACCATTCAGTATTTGTATTAAAGATTGAACAAGCTCATTTTTTAAGTTTTCAAATGCTGATAATTGTTGTTGAATGAGTGGATATTGGAAAACAGAGTTTAAAGGTAGAATTTCATCTCAAAATTTTCTTATCTATTTTGTGTATTATGAGAACATTCGAATAGTCTGCTGCAGAGTATGTGAACATTCCAATAGCCTGCTGCAGAGTATGTGAACATTCGAATAGTCTGCTGCAGAGTATGTAAACATTCCAATAGTCTGCTGCAGAGTATGTAAACATTCCAATAGTCTGCTGCAGAGTATGTAAACATTCGAATAGTCTGCTGCAAAGTATGTAAACATTCCAATAGTCTGCTGCAGAGTATGTAAACATTCCAATAGTCTGCTGCAGAGTATGTAAACATTCGAATAGTCTGCTGCAGAGTATGTAAACATTCCAATAGTCTGCTGCAGAGTATGTAAACATTCCAATAGTCTGCTGCAGAGTATGAGAACATTCCAATAGTCTGCTGCAGAGTATGAGAACATTCCAATAGTCTTCTGCAGAGACTTAACCTTATTAGATGGAGGTAACTTAATCGTGAATGAAAAGAAAAAACTAGATAAATAAAAGTTTTATTAGCATGAAGAGGCAGGTGCAGTAAAAGACTTTGCTAAATTACAAGTCAAGTGGGAATGAGTTTTGGTTGATGGAAGTAGAGACGATAGCTGGTTGGAATTGCAACCAAGTTTTTTTTTTTAAGAAAAGAAAAAGAGATGCAATCTTATGATGATAGGAAAGTGGGTCAAGCTTTACAGATAGAGCAGGTCCAACTACATTTACAATACATTTTAAAACCTTATCTTGAAAATAAAGAGCAAATAAGAAACATTAGAAAAAATATGAGTATTACAGGGATGAATAAGAGATACTTGAACTTGGGATATGGCTTAGATCATGGTTACATAAAATGACTTGGTAATAGTTGTGATAATAAACATACATTGCTTGTATAAGATAAACACAAGTAGTGTTTTTTAATCAAATATTAAGTATTATCAAATTTTTAATATATTGTTACATAACTATACCTAAATTACTCATATTTATGGTAGGATTTAAATTATGTATAAAATTCAGTGAAATCTATGAATATCATTTAATGATAAAATTTAACTTTGTGCATAGTTTTTGCTTTATACTCATTTTTTCTTTTAGAAAAATGTAATTCATAGAGATTTAAAGCTTTCAAATATTGTTTTAAACAGAAGGTATATCAAATTTGTTTGTTTTAAATTCAATGTATATCAAGTTTATTGAAATTAATATATGTTGTGATTAAAATAAAAGGATCAAAAAAATTTGTCTCTATTATAATAATACTGTTAGTCTCAATTTATAATCAGCCCATGGAATTAGAGTCGGTATTTGGCAATGCTGACCTGACAGTGTCTGAGGTCTCAGAATTTAAAAACTTAATTTTATTTGCTACTTTGAATAAATTAAAAATAGCAAAACGTGAATATGAATAATATTTTAATATAAAAATAGCAAAACATAAATATATATATAGTTAAAATATATAAAATAAAGAAAGCAAAAGAAACAAAAAATTTAAATTCTAAATAAAATAGTTAAAGTTTTAACGAGAAAAATAAGTTTTTATTTAAATTAATCATCTAAATAGAAAGATTAAAATTAAAATGGCAAGACAAGCATATTTTGTAATTCTAATTTAAAAAACATAACAATAAAGTTTATGTTTTTTAAATTAGAATTATAAAAATTTTTAATTTTTTATGCTAAATATTTGCAGTTCATTGATTTGTCAAACCCTGTTTCTAAATTTTGTGCCAACTTGATGCCAACCTAAAACAGTTTTAGACCATATTTTTTCTAATTCTGAGGGTTGTTTTATTACTAAATAAGTATAAGTATATAATACAATATAAATGTAATTCAAGTATTCCATTTATAATGTTTGTGTGTGTGTGTGTGTGTGTGTGTGAGTTTGTATATATATGTATATATATATATATATATATATATATATATATATATATATATATATATATATATATATATATATATATATATATATATATATATATGTATATATATATATATGTATATATATATTATATATATATATAATAAGCTTTCCCAGGAAGCGCTTGCATTTGCATGCCTTATTCATCCACGTAATTTTTTTAGACAACTTGACAACATTTTTATATAGTAAGCTTTTTAAGAATTCACGGCAAAATAAAGATATCAGAAACTAGAGAATAAAACAGCGATACTTGAAGAAAAGAACCGAAGATTATACAAAATAAGAAATCTAAATAAAATAAGCTAAAAAAAAAAATTATAAAAAGAAAGTTGTTGACAAAAAAGTAATATACCTAAATATTTTATTCATTTTGTTTTCTTATTTTTAGGTCTGTTATTTTTCTATTTATTATCCACTACCAAAATTGATACATATTAAGAAAAAAAGGATATAATAGAATAAGTATAGAATATAATAAATTTTTTTTTTTTTTTTTTTTGATATACAGTTTTTTCGCGACCTTTTTCAGTCAGTATATTACGGAAATGCTTTATAATTTGTGCTAGAAACACGGACAATTTTTAAATTTGTTTTTTAAATTTTTTTGTTAAACTTTACTGTTTTTATCAATGCACAGGAAAGCAAGAAAACAATTGCTAAATTTTTTTTTAACAAGTTTTTCATGTAAAAAAATAAAACGATGCTCTAAACTAATTTACTGAACTTTTTAGGAGTATATTTAAAACTTTTTTTTAAGTTTTTAAATACATTTTTTTAAACAGAGCAATCGTTATGTTCATTATCTCTAGTGATTGGTTTTAACATAGGAAATTTGGCCATATAAAAGAAACAATTTCAGACATCAATTGTGGTAAATACTTTTATTAAAGAAACTATGTTATTCTTTTATATAACTTATTCTGTCATAACAAAATTTGTTAATCAAGTAAAATTTTTGGCAAATAAATAACAATTTATTTTCTTATATTTTTATTATATAAATATTGAGAAAAAATGTCAAATATAGCAAAAACATTTTTAAAAGCGAAAAGACGTAAAAACAAATAAATGTAATAAACAAATAAACATAAGAAAAAAAATTAACAAAATCTCTTATAGTTCTAGCATATAAAGCAAATTAGTTTCTTAATTATATGGACTGATAAAAATTGTGAATAAATTGCATATCAAAACTTTCAACTGTGGTTAAATTGTTTTAAAAGATGTTTTTTTCAACAGCGACTCTAAAAAAAAGCATACAAAAGTTGTATAAGAATTTTATAAAGAAAATAACAAATTTTGATTTACTTTTTTTAAATATTAAATTTGCTAGTTTATTTAATTTAACTTGATATTTTGTTACAATTTTGTTTTCTTTTTTTAGGATTTTTTTTTCATAGTAGATAAGTTTAGTTTTTTGCCGCTAATTATTTAAATGCTTTATAAGTTAAAAAATGCAAACTGCTGTGGTCAGTTTGTCTAAAAAAATTACTTTAATTTGGACAAACAAGGTATGCGACTTCAGGTGCTTTCTGGGACAGCTTAACTCATAAAGTTTAAAAGAAGTAAAGTACCTAGAAATCAAATTTAACTATTCATATAATGGCCATTAAAAATTAGTTTAAGTGGCAAGAATGATTTTTAAGTATAATTTAATTTTATTTTATTCTAATTAATTTTATTTGAGCCTATTAAGTTGTAAAATGCCATGTTGGTTAAGTTTTACCATCAGAAAATTTACCACACACACTAACTTTTTGCTGGTGTTAAAATTGATTTACTTCTGTTATTAATACTCATGTACCTGATATGTTAGTAAGATCTGGAGCTGATAGTGTTATGTGGTTGTGGTACAGTGGTAGAGCATATGTTTTTTATGCCAAAGATGCAGATTTCAAACTCTAACTTATCCTTGTTACACTTTTTTTTTTAGTACTCGAAGAGTGACTATTATAAATTTTGGATCTGGGAAAATTCTCGGTAACGATGGCGAACTCATAAAAGATAAAAGTGGCAGCCCTGCTTTTGTAAGTCCAGAAATTTTAAAAGGTAGCATTGTTTATATTAAACATTAATTATGTATAAACATTAATTTTAAAACAATTTTTTATATCAATTGAAATTGTTTTGAGTCAGAAATGTTTTTTTTTTTTTTTTTGAACATTTAGTCTATCGTTTAATCCATTGTTTTTAAGTTTTCATATCTGTAATCAAAAACAATAGATAACTGCTACATTGCTTAGTAATGTTATGTTACAATAATAATGTAACATAACATTACTAAGCAATGTAGCAGAATATTGTTACAATAATAGAATATCATTATAATATTTTATATTATAATATATAATATCGTTGACTTTAGAGTAGAGAGCAACACGGTAATGAGAATTGCGGTATTACCCCGGTCACTGCAATAATTATAAAGGAAATGTCTAATAATTTTCGATAATACAGCGGTAATGATAATAACAGGCTTGATAATACTGCAGTAGCGATAACTGGTGTTAAGTATGATAATTACAAAACACAAAATGTAACCACCGTAATAAAGTTATTTCTGCTTGAAATATCATGTTATTTCTGTATATTTTGAACAAAGAATAGGTATGGGTAACAATATAATGGAACCATGGACAGTTTGAATTATAACATATAGTTAATAAAAATGTTTGAAATACAAGATTTTTATATAAGAGTTATTATTTACTGTACTGTACTCTACGGTACTGTAGCTGTCAAACGTGAACTCAAGTTAAATTTAATAATGTACTATTTATAGTACATTATTGACTTTATCAAAAAGTATCAAAAACTATAAAACACAAAAAACCATCATCATCACAAAGTTCTCTAAACCTATCATTCACTAATATTCGTGGTCTTCTAAGTAACTTTTCTTCTGTTGAGTCTTATCTCTTGCAAAGTTCACCAGACCTACTTGCTCTTTGTGAGACTAATTTGAGTTCAGCTGTCTCATCTTGCGATCTTAGTATTGATGGTTATCCTCCTTTAATTCGTAAAGACTCCAATAGTCACATGCTTGGCCTGGGCATTTACATTAGTGAGAATTCACCCACTTGTCGTGAAACTAGGTTTGAATTCACGAGTATTCTTTCATGTGCTTTCGTTTAGCACCACTTCACTCTATTGGCTTTCTCTTTGTTCTATATCGCTCTCCTTCATCTCAAGACTACTCATTTTTTGATGTTATTTCTGATCATATTGACCAAGCTCTCTCTCTTTATCCATCAGCCTATATTGTTGTTGTCGGTGACTTTGATGCTCATTACACTGAATGGCTTGGCTCTAGTGTCAGTAATTCTGCAAGCATTAAAGCCCACAACTTTTGCCTTTCTCAATCTCTAACTCAAATAGTCAACTTTCCAACTCGCTTTCCGGACAACCTGATCATTTACATTCTCTACTCGACTTATGTCTTGTTTCTGATCCTAGTCAGTGGTCAGTTTCTCCACATTCACCCTTAGGTGCTTCTGATCACAGTTTGATCTCTCTAAAACTAATATCTCATTCTTCTTCATCACCTGAATCCCCCTATTATCGTATCTCTTACAACTACCTTAAAGCTGACTAGGATTCTTTCCGTGATATTCTTTGTGATGGCCCTTAGAAATAGAAATCTTTCGTCTTTTTGTTGATAAATATGCTTTTTACATAGCTTCGTGGATTCAGGGTGGCATGGAGTCTTTTGTTCCCTCTCGACGATTTCAGGTCAATTCTCACTCTCCATGGTTTTCCTCACATTGTGCTGCTGCGATTGCCAATCAAAACCGTTACTTCCATATCTATCAGCAAAACAATTCTCCAGAAAACAGACATCAGTTTATTACTGCTAGAAACAATTGTAAAAAGGTTTTGTCTAAACCAAAGCCCGCTATTCTCAGGTCATGAAGTCTCGTATTTCATCACAAAAATTAGGTTCTCGTGACTTATGGAGAATCTTTAATAGTATCAATAATAAGGGCAAACTGGTTATTCCACCTCTCTTGTATGGTTCAGACTTTGTCATCTCACCTAAAGACAAAGCTGAATTGTTTGCTAAGAACTTTTCATCAATATCATCTCTTGATTCCACTAGTTGCGTTTTACCTGATATTGCCAACAAACAAGTTGATCCATTACCTGACATTCATATCACTCCAGCTTCTGTATCTAAAGTGATTTTCTGCTTAGACTCTTCTACAGCTTGTGGCTCGCACAACATACCTGTTATTATCTTGCAGAAGTGTTCTCCGGAGCTGTTGTCTATACTCTCAAAACTATTCAACAAGTGCTTATCAGAGTTCTTCTTATTCTATAACTTCTGGGGCTCCTCAAGGTTCTATCCTTGGCTCTATACTCTTTTTAATTTATATTAATGATCTTCCAGATATTCTCACATATAAGGTGGCATTATTTGCTGATGATACTACCATTTATTCTTTTTGTGATAAAAAGCGAACACTTTCTGATTGCTTGGAGGGAGAATTTGAGCTTAAAAAAGGATCTCACTTCTGCTACAGCATGGGGCTCTCCAAGTGGCTGGTGAACTTCAATACAGATAAAACTCAATTTTTTCAGCCAATCGTTATCGAAATAATTTAGTTCTTCCTATATTTATGAACGGTAATTTATTCAATGAGTCATCCACTCTTCGTCTTCTAGGATTAACTCTTACTTCCAATCTTTCTTGGAAACCATACATCAAATCTGTTGCAAAATTAGTATCTGCTAAGGTTGCATCTCTTTATCGAGCTCGACACTTTCCTATTTCTATTCTCTATCTCTATAAATCTCAAATCTGGCCTTGTATGGAATACTGTTGCCATATCTGGGGTGGATCTTCTAATCAGATCTTCTAAACATAGTTGGACCTGCTCTTGCTGCCAACCTCCAACCATTATCATATTATACATACTATAATGGGCACTGCTCTAAAGAGACGCTAGGTCTCTTGTCCCATCTACTAAATATCATTATCGTGTTATTCGTCATCAATTAATTCTCATCCTTTTTCTGTGACTGTTCCTAAGTGCTCCAAAAACTCTTATTCATCTAGTTTTTTTCTTCGAACATCAGTTCTTTGGAATTTGCTTCCTTCATCTTGCTTTCCTGATTCATATGATTTGCAATCCTTTAAATCATCTGTCAGTTATTATTTTGCTCTGCAATCTTTATCTTTTCTCATCCAGTAACTTCCAACTTTAATTAGTGGTTGCTTGCAGCCTTGATGGAAGCGAAGATGTTTAAAATAAAAATAAAAAAAATTTAATATTAATTAAATGTATTTAAATTTTCATGAAATCTTAGTACTTGGGTTAAAGTTGAAAGACTTCAACCCAAGTACTAAGATTTAATAAAAAAATCTTTTTATGCAAAGTATTAGAAAGGGTAATTTTTCTCTTCATCTGGATGTTAGAATTTCTAATTTAGAGTTTGTAGTCATTAAAATTTATGAAAAGTCAAGCTAAAGTTGTAGAATTTCTTTTTCAAATTTGAGTTACCATTTTGTATTATCATTATTTTTAAATATAAGAAAATTAGAATTAGAAACTAAGGTTTAAGTGCATAGGCATTAATGCACTAAATGGCAGTGCTTTTGATCAATCTTGACAATGAATATGTCTATACTTTTTTTTCTAATTTAATATCTGTGGTTCCACAGATAGGTTTGGATGGGTTTCCATAATGTTATTCTTTCATTTGAATATGACATTTTGGAAGAATTACAGTATTTTCTTACAACTTGGCGCTTTCCTGGCATTAACCTGTTTTGCAGATTAGAAATGAGTATTTTTATCATAATACCACACTATAAAGATTGTGGTACTACTATGAAGATTGTGATACTGCTATGAAGATTGTGATACTACTATGAAGACTGTGATACTACTATGAAGATTGTGATACTACTATGAAGATTGTGTTACTACTATGAAGATTCAAAATTCATGAGCTTTTCCTACCCTTAGTCTTATTTATTTCTTATTTCCTTACCCTTATTTATTTTTTACACACAGTATATTAGAGTTTTATAAAACATATTTTTTTTCCCAAGTTACTTTCACTGTGGCTAAAGAGCTTCATCTGCCCTAATGTAGGATCACTTTAATGTCATCAAGACTTATGCCTTTTTATTGAGGAAGATATTAACTTTAACGCAAACCCGTTTCATTGCTGTTTTGGGGGAAATTTTGTGGGTCCTTCAGATTTTTTGCCAAAAGTTTAGTAAAGGATCCTTTATTAAACTATTATTATTAAATATTAAAATAGCAAACCACTAACCAAAGTACTTATAAATAAAATAATTTATATAAATAGTGTATAAAATTAATAATTGAAAATAATTTGAATAGGTTTTGTTAATATGCACAAAAAAACTGCAAATGTTGGATATGATTATTTTTTTAAATTCTATTATTTTTTTTTAATTTTATAATTTTTTTAATTGACTTATTCTATTTTAGGCCGACCATATTCTGGAAAAGCTGCTGATATTTGGGCTTTAGGTGTAATTTTTTTCACGATGCTATATGGTCGCTTTCCATTCTTTGATGCTGACCCAAAGTTACTATTTCGAAAAATTAAAATTGGTGAATATGCTATCCCAGAGTATACTTTCTTTACTTACTTTTATGTTTTAAATTTTCTATTTTGAGTACAATAATTATCAGCTAAAATCCAAGTTATATTAAAGTATAAGTTGAATTTAAGCCTTGTTTTAATCATCATGGTTTAATTTTTGTCATAAAAATATCATGGTTTAATTTTTTGATAAAAACATCATTTAAGTTCTGTCGTTTCATATTGGCATCTCAGTTTTATTATCTCAGTCGCATGCTTGGCTTAAGCATAATGCTTACATAATAGTTGACTTGTCATGTCCTGTGACTTCAATATTTTTTGTGCTTTTTATGTGTATTTGTTTAGCACTCTACTCACTTTAACATTATCTCTCATCCAATATTGTTGTTATTGATGACTTTAATGCTCACCACACTGCTCAATCCATTGGAATGGTCAGCCCTTCTTGCTCTCAAGTTCCAAAGTTTTGTCTTTCTCAATCTTGTACTCAGATATATATATATTTTTTTTCAGACAACCCAAATTATTCCTTTACCTTCACTCTTTGATATGTGTCATATTTCTGACCCAAGTTCGTGCAGCTAGAGCAGGTTTGATTTTTACAAAGTCAAAGTTAGACAATGTCAAAGTACCTTGTCTTATCGTTGTAAAGTTTTCACTCTTTCACTTTTCTATGAATGGTTGCAGCTTAAGTCATTTTTTGTTATATAAGACCTAACATTGCATGTCCTGTCATTTAACAAAACCGTATCTTTTCACTGTTTACAGGAAAAAAAATAGCAAGTTTCCTCGAATATCAATGATTTCTCTCGTGTCTGAATTTTGAATTTTCTCTTCTTTTTCTGGTTCATACTATTTACAGTTTTAAAGTCTTCTTCTTTCTTCCTTCTTCTTACTCTCCAACTCTTTCCTTTACTATCTTGTAACTCCCAACTTAAATAATTGGTTGCATGCATCCATGTCAGTAAATTTGCCGAAAAAAAGTTTTTATTTAACCTGATATGTACTTAATGGTTGTTTATAAATAAAATATCAACATCAAATATCAACATCAAATGTAAATGAAATTTTTTATTTTATGTTTTATTAATTTTTTTTTTAATTCGTCTAGTTTATTAGAATTTTACCGTAGTAATCATAAAAGTTTTAAATTCGTTTTTTTGTTCTGAAGTTTAATAAAAAGTTAAAACAAGGTTAAAATTTGTTCTGATGTTAAAACGAGTTTAAAATTTGTTCTGATGTTAAAACGAGGTTAAAATTTGTTCTGATGTTAAAACGAGGTTAAAATTTCTTATGCTATTTAAGATTAGTAAAATTATTTTTAAAAATTTTTAAATTTTTTAAGTGATGATCGCGTTGCTGATGAAACCGTGCTCATTATCCACAGCATTTTTGTATTGGATCCTGTGAAACGCGTAAAAATATCTCAACTTATTCAACAAATTAGGTCCACTTATAACAACTGGTACATAGTTAAAATTTCGTAATTTAATAATTAGTTATTTAATTACCAATAAAAGCTAGGATTTTTATTAATTGATCTTTTTAATACAATAATTTAATAACTTTTTTTTTTTTCGATAATTTTTATTTGATAACTCTTTTTTTAGGTATTGCTTTCAAATTACAAACGACGACCTGCAAGTTGTTCCTGAAGTAAATGAACAAGAAGAAAATAATGATAGTTTTACCTACAGAAAAAAAGGTTTTAGTAATTTACGCGAGGGACGTCAGTTACCTGTCAAAATAGGACCGAAAAAAGCTGTTCGCTGGCGATCTGGAGCCCCGATTTCAGACGGAGCATCATTAAGCGATCTTAGTATGGAAAGGTCAAGGAATGTTTAAAAAAGATTGTTTTAGAACAAATAATTTAAAGTGTCGGCAAAAATATTTTATTTTGATAAAATCTTTATAACATCTATTTTTGTTAAACTATCTTTTAACATAAAATTATAAAAAGAAATCAGTTATAACTCTAGTCAAAATATTTTATAGTATCCTATAGGATTCCTTTATGTCAAATAGGATTTCTATATGTCATATAGGATATGCAGTAGGACCATAGGATTGCTATAAGATTATTACTATTTCTATAAGAATTATAGATTCATATAGGATTTACAGATATGCGACTAGAATAAATCAATTTCATATAGAAAATTATGCAACGCTTCTTTAATCCTATAGGGATTTTATAGATACAGTTTTTTAAGCGTAAGTAAAAAATACTAAGCATTATAAGGTCCTTATGGATTACAGAGTTCATCGATCTTTTATGATTTTAATAGGATTCGAAAAGAAGTTAACCATTAGTTCCAATACATCATTTATAACATTAAATTTATAGATTTTTATCAAAGAAAATTATATATATAAAATATATATATATATATATATATATATAAATTTATATTTTTTAAAAGAAAAGCATCTTGCTTTTGCCAAAAGTAAGATTTTCAGTTCAAGAGTTTTGGCATTTGAACTGACGAGACGCGTAAGTTTTCAGATTTTTCCTACTGTTTTATCTCTAGTTTTTATTTTATTTTTATATAGTTTTTTCTCTGCATATTTTCTCTTATACTTTTATTTTCTTTAATTGCTTTTTACCACAATTTTATTGCCTTACCTTTCTACTGCTAACTAATCGAGATTAATTTGCTTTGAGTAATTTAATTTTCTTTGTAAATAATTTTTCTATATATTTGTAACAAGTGATCGAGTTTCTTTTAATTTGTTTTCATACCGAACAGTTGATGTGCACCAGGTCTTATCTGTTTGTTTCATTTTCGGTTCAATCCATTTTGTTCTCTGACGAAACTCTGGGATCAAAAAATTTATGTGAATGAGGGTTTCAGCGAAAGGGCAACCGAATTGCGGAAAAAATTGTTTACGGCTGCAAAAGATCTGCGATTAAAAGGTAAATATGCAAAGGTTGTATATAACAAGTTAATAACGCGCGTCTAAAGGAAGTCCTTTTATTTTATGGTTTTATAAAACGTCAAAATGGATTCCAATAATTCTAACGAATTTTAATTAAGTTATAATTTTTTTCTAACAGATGAGTTTTTATTTAATAATAAATCAGATCCAGACTTAAATTACTTTCGTGATGCACATGCTTTACAAAGCAGCTGCTCATATTACTATGCCGATGAAATAAAAGAATTTATTAATTGCAAATATTTTAACACTTTTCATTTTAATATAATTTATTTATTTATTCTTTTCATCACCCAAAATTACAGGTAAAAAATACAAAGGGCATAAAACTAACAGTTTATACTCAAAGTTGAAATTCTTATCAAGATTCTTCTTAGAATGCTTTGTTCCATCAAATTTTTGAATATCATTCTTTATTCTGGACAAAGGACTGGTTTAAAATTTCTGGCATATTATCTTTTACGTGATCGTTATGACGTTTGATAATGATTTTTTCTCCCTTAATCAAACACTGAATGAAGCTTAGCTCCAGGCGGTTGCAAATTTTCATTACTTCGTTGATAAAGCAGTTATCTTTATTAGCATCAGATATTTGAGTTAAAATCAAGGAAAAACAAGTCGGATTGCTCGGTAATCTGAAATACAGATTGATTTGTTTCGAACGAGAATGGTAGATACGTCATCAATTTTAAAGTAGGAATCCAGATAGTTTTTGCTGTATTCTGAAATACTAATGAGAAATTTTAATGTTGATCTTCCAACAGCGTCTAATTTATTAAGAAAGGTATTGTCATAATCACAAATTTCTAATCCGTATGATAGATTTGGTATAGCCAGAGGTTTGGTACACAGCTAAAGATTTGAACAAATGCACTATAGTTAATGGTTGACAAAAACGAATTCCAGATTTTATAAAAGCTCTGGAGACTGATTGAAATTGAATAATTCTTTCGTGTACATTTACTTACTGGATTGTAGCATTGTATGAAACATCAAAAAATTTTGAAAATTTCTATTTAAAAATGAAAGAATCTCTTAATATTTTTAGTTTAATTTGTATGTCTGAAACCTGGTGTAAGATAACTCTAAATATTTTGAACTTAAATATTTTTTTACTAGGTTCAATATAATTTCCTTTGATCGAAAAAATGGAAAGCGAGGCGGCGGTTTAATAGTTTATATTAGAGAATGTTTGCAGTAATACTGCAAACATTCTCTAATATAAACTATTAAACCACCGCCTCGTTTGTTTGTTACCTCCGCCGCCTTTGTTTGTTAGGATTTCAACTGTTAAGACCTCATTATCGTCATCAGAATTGCTTATGCCAGGCCTGCTAATATACTATATTAGCAGGCCTGGCATGAGCAATTCTGATGACGATAATGAGGTCTTAACAGTTGAAATCCTAACAAACAAACATAACAATCATAAGTTGTTGTTACCGCCCACCTTCTGGCAGAATAGAAAATTTTAACGTATTTTTAAATGACATTTAAAAAATAAAGCATTTGCGGAAATAAATTATACTACCTAATAGGTGACATTAACTTGGATTGTTTCCAATATCACACTGATGGTGGTGTTAAAAAATTTTATAATGAGTTATTTGAACTCAGTGCTTTTCCTATAATTAACAAACCAACAAAAATAACTCCTACGTCAAAAACCTTAATTGACAATATTATTACTACTAATGTTTTCAACAAATCTCTTAAAAAAAGCATTATCAAAAGTGACATCTCGGACCACTTTCCTATTTATTTCTCTGTTAATATCGACACAGATATTATATCTCAACAAAAACAAATTTTTTAAAAAACGATTTTTTGCTACTGCTAATTTAAAACATTTAAAGAACAATTATCTTATCTGCGTTGAAAACAAATAAATACCTGTGCTGAAGCTAATTTAGTTTATAATACTAAATAATAATAAAGAATTTGAAAGACAAAAAAAAAAAGGGAGACAAAAAGATTTATTATTCTAATTTGCTTGAGAGAAATAATTTTAATTCGAAACGTACGTGGGAAATTCTAAGAGAAGTCACTGGCATGCAGAGATTAACAGCGAGCTCATTGCCTAAAGCTGTTAGAATTAACGAAGAAACATCGTATAATCAAATTGTAACAGCTGACAAATTAAATAAATATTTTGTAACAGTTGGTCCTAATATGGCCCAAAAAATTCCTATCTTAACCAACAAAATGAATAATTATGCTTTTCCAATAATTTCGTTCTTAAATTCTTTCGAGGTATCCTTTGAGGAATTTGAACTTTCTTTTAAAAAGTTTAAATCTAATAAATCAGTTGGTCATGATGATATTTATTGCAATGTTATTATCGACTCGTACGAAGTCATTAAAGTTATTCTATTTCAAGTTTTACAATGTAAAGCTTGAAATGCCCTTACTTTTTATTGACAAAATTCAAATAAAAGAAAACTAACTTATAACTTTTTAGAAAACAATATTGATGAAAACCTTAGTCGGAAGTATCACATTAATTTGTTGTGGAACAAAGATGTTCGAAATATAGGAGTAATGTACAAAGCTAAGAAATGCTTTAAATAAACACAGTTTTACACCATTATATTTCTCTTTAATCCATTGCCATATAAACTATGCAAATAATGCCTGGGGTTATACAAATAAATCTAAACTGCTACCTCTTTATCGTCAGCAGAAGTATGTTGCTACTCTTATCAATTACAAAGATTGATTTGCTCATGCCAAACCATTATTTTAAAATTTTATAAATTCTTAGTATTTATCAGCTGAATTTTATAAATATACTTTGTTTTGTGTACAAATATAAAACCAACGCATTTCCTGTTTCTTTTCATAATCTATATACCTTAAAAGATAAAAATAAATATAACTTAAGAAATGATAATCTAATTCGGCAACCTTTTTGTCTAACTAATTTTGGAAAGCCATGTATTTCATTTCGATGAGCTTTTAGTTTTACAAATTTTATTGGAAATAGTTTTGGAAAATTTTTATTTTTCTCATGAATGGAATTATCTTTCATTCAAGAAAAAACTAGAAGAAATTATTTTATCTTTTGTAGACATATTTTTATATTTTAAAATTCTTCTGAAAATAAATATGAAGCTTATTACATAAGGTAATATATAATAGTACATCTGATCCACATCTTATGTGTTTATCTTAAGTGAAAGCCAAGAATTTTGAATATTAAGAATTTCTTTATACCAATTTTATTTATATATTTTTACAAAATTTATGTTCTCGCTGATTATTACTACAACATGGTTTTATTTTTTAATTTTATGTTTCATGTTAATTTATTCACGAGCAGTTCTCGATGATAAGACCTGAAGGTCTTCTGCGAGTCTCCGCGTGCATTTTTTTGTTTTTATTTGTATACCTGTATATTTTGCTAAATTTTTTATTTCTAAAACAATTTTTCTCTTAACTATCTTTTTGTATAAATTTATTGAATATTTAATAAAAGAACAAAAAAATTAAAAAAAAAAAAATTATATAGAGGGCTGCCGAGAGCTTTCATGACGCCCAGGGCATAACAGCAATTAGGCGCCCCTATAAACATGCAAAAGCGTGTACAATTATACAAGCTAGTTACTGTTTTTATAACTGTTAATTAACATCTTGTTAACATTAAAAAAAATATGGATGGTATTTAACAGTATTAGAAATGTTAATTAACATACTATTAACTAACATTTCTAATACTGTTAATTAACATCCATATTTTCAATAACTGCATCTGGATTAATAACACTTATGCAGCACATTCACTGATTAGGATTAACAAACAGATCAAAAATTTTCAATATAAATTTTATAAATTTATATTGAAATTTTTTGATATATTCAAACGAATTTATTCCTCTTATGGTCTTTTTTTCTTTGCTTTTTTTACTATTATTTTTACGGAGTTTTATTATTTTTTAAAAGATTTTAACGGAGTTTTTATTTTTATTTTTTTTTATTTTATTATAATAACTTTATTTTCTTTGCACTTGTTAAAGCTCGCATAGAGGCTCTATGAAAAGGTTGTGGTGACTCTGGTCATCAATATCTTCTATATATTTTCTTATTTTTATGGAATAATTTTTTTGTATTATCGTATGAACACCATAATATATGAAAAAACAAAAACAAAACAAAAAAACAAGAAGACTCCTTCAAACCATTAAGATGGGAAATATCTTCCGTAAAGATTTTCCTGTTCTTGATCTTTTAATTTTAATTTTTAATTTAATTTTTCCAGTTCTTGTTCTTAACTAGTCGAATGAAAATCTTAGAGAAACAGTTTTCACAGCCCTTATTTTAATTGTAAATGATAAACTATTTGGCATTGCAGTATTAGGTCACGGCGTTCTTCGAGTGTAGTAAAGCCGAGTATTTTTAGTTTTTGATCGTAACTAAAATGTTTAATTAACAATATTGCGCGTTGTTGGACACGTTTAACTAGAAAAATTTACAAAAAAATTTACAAAAAGCTTTGATACCAAAATGACTTCTTGAGATATCCAAGCAATCGGTTGCCAACTCAAGCTGCTACTTCTTCTTGTACTTTGAAGTTGTTAGATATTAGTATTCTAAGTTCATACCCAATGCATGTTGGAATTAGATTGTGTCTGTACCGTCAATTTTAACCATGGTATCATTAAGTAGTTTTTGCAACAATCAATTTGCATTACTTTGCACTTCTCGACGTTGCAATTCAAAAGGTAGTTGTGGGACCAATTTATAGCGCTGTCAGTGTCCGCTTACAGTTTTTCATAATCAAAGAAAAATTCGTCGACATCGATAACTCAAATGATTTGCCAACATCGGCGTATAATTTGGTATTTGAAGAACACAAATACCAATAGTACAAGGACGGTTCCTTGAGGGACGCTTCTCGTCATCCTTTTCCACTCGGACATTTATTCTCAAATTATTACTCATTGTTGTACAATAACTCGTCAACTAGAGATCCAGTTTAATAGCTGGCCTCAAATGTCATAGGTCTTAAAAAGTCCTAAAAAATGTCGTTGTGTGACACTGTGTTAAATGCTTTGGAAAATTCATTTATTATTAATCATTATTATTAATTAATTATATCAACCAGGTGTCCACGGTAAACTGCTTCCGATAAAATGTTTTGGGATTTAATCAGGTTTGTAAGCGATGATTGTGATGTACAAATCTATGTTAAGACTTTGATTATTATAATTGCGCACCATGTTTTATAATCCAATCTGTGATAATTTTCTCCGTCACCTTGCACTGTATAACGGGTGATGCCGAAGTTATCGGACAAATCCTAATTTCATTATTTGAGCATAATAATTAGTTTTTGTGGTTTTATACGTAGGCATAAACGTTCTATAAAATATAAACTTTATTATTTGAAACACAATTATTTAAAATGAGGTTAAATGCAGCTGAACGAGAATCTTTTCGAAAGCGACTAAAAATGTTTTTTGTAAATAAACCTAATATAAAAATTAAAAAAAATCGTAAATCATTTTAAAAAGGAAGGATTTGCTCGAAGTACAATATATGATAACCTAAAAAGACTTGAAACTGTTCAATTGTTTTCTGATAGAAAGCACCCTGGTCAACCAACATCCTGGACTAGAGAAAAAGAAAGCCAAATTAACAAGACTTGTCAACAATCGAAAAGAGGTCAGTCAGAGAAAAATAGGTATTAAATTCGCTGTAAATCAATCGACAATTGGTCGTCAGTTAAAAAAAATGAATATTAAATATAGAAAACGTAAAAAGACTACAAAATACACTATAGAACAACAAATAAAGGCAAAGAAAAGAAGCAGGAAACTAGTTAACCAACTCTATAACACAAAATCGCTTCTAGTCATCGATGACGAAAAATAGTTTTGTTTTGCAGGGGACAAAATGCTTGGAAATTCTGGATACTACACAAACAACAAAAAAACATGTTCAGAAAGTGTTCGTTTTATAGGAAAAGAGAAATCTCCAAAAAAATTATTAATGTGGATAGCCATATCTGACCGTGGTATGTCTGAGCCATTGTTTCGCACTTCCAAGGCTGTAGCAATCAATTCATCAATCTATATTAATGAATGTTTAGAAAAACGACTTCTTCCATTTATTCACAAGTATCATGGAGACTTTAACTATTTATTTTGGCCAGATTTAGCAAGTTCTCATTATTCTAAAGATTCTCTAAATTGGATGGACCAATATGTCTATTACGTTGATAAAGAATCCAATCTCCCAAATGTGCCTCAAGCACGACCCATTGAAAATTTTTGGGGACATTTGGCACAGAAGGTTTACGAGGGAGATTGGCAAGCTTCAACAGAGCAAGTTTTGATTGATCGCTTTAAACTAAAACTACAAGAAATTGATTTAAACTTTTTACAGTCGCATATGAAAGGCGTCAGAGCAAAATTGAGATCAATTGCAGATGGTGGTGTTTTTTCATATAAAAAATAATATATTTTTATTAAAACATAAATGCATTATTTAAAAAAAGTATAACAGTAGTTTGTTTTTTTATTTATAAATAAGTTATTGACGTTTTTATTTTTTCCGATAACTTCCGCATCACCCGTTAGGTAAGAGACACTAGCTTATAGTTATGAATCTTGACTTTATTTTCTTTTTTGAAGGTAACCGTGACATTTGACTTGCTTTAAGATTTTCATCTCCAAGGAAGTTGTTAAACCTTAGCAAATAAAGAAAAGAAATTTGTTTTTTTTAATTTTATTTTGCTACTTAAAATGTGAATAAATTGTTTTTTTTCGATAAGACCTTAGGTCTTTTTCAATATCATCAATATAAAAAACGATTTATTTTTTTTTTGGTTGTTTTTTTTGGTATAAATAACTTATCTCTTTATTTTGGTTGGTAGAATA
>NC_088922.1:2090000-2155000 GCF_038396675.1 Hydra vulgaris
GAGAATTTGTTATTTATTTTATTATCTTTATTCAAAAAAAAACAAAAAAAGAAAGTTAATATACAACAAGTTATTGTAAGAATATGTTTTGTTAAATAATAAAATATTTATATTTGAAATTTATATAAATATGTAATATTCCGTTATTTTTATAAAAAAAATCTTATGCTAAACAAAAAAAAATATTTTTATTTGAAACTTATCAATATTTGAGCTTAAGATATGAAACTTGATTATCGTCAGCTTCTTAATTTTTATATAGCCGTTCCTTATGTCCGCCGCCATCAAAAAATTTTCTTGTGGTTCATATATTCATTTTTTATGAACTATCTACTACTGAAACGAATGTTTTCAGTAGGAGGTAGGACGGTTACTGATTTTAGGCGTAATGTAAAACCAGAAAACACTAGCATGTTAGTTTTTGTGAGTCAAAATAACGCAAGGGTTCTTTCTAACCTCAGCGATTGGGAAAAAAAGAAGGACCATATGAATTACTACATGTCACTACCAGCTAAGAAGACTCACCAACAGGGAAAATCACATGGTCAAACTGAAACTAAAAAAAGAGATGCACCTGAAAAGACTACTCCAATTCAATCAGATACTCAAACTGGTCCTGAACCTAAACAGCTTCAGTTAGATACTCAAGAGAGTCAAAGGACTCTAGCTCAACAAGAAGGGTATGAAGGGACTCAAGGTGAAGACCAAAGTCAAAATTTCTCTTTGTTCATTCCTATGACACTCCAGCAAAAACAAAGTAGAAGCAAAAAAGCAAAATTAAATAATATAATGAAGTCGAATTGGAAAGGGAATGAGAAAAAAAGCACAGAGTATCTGCGTTGGCAAATATTTTATTAGAGACAGATGATGAAATATCTGATGATTAATTTTTTATTATTATTTTGTTTGTTTAAACTGTAAATGAAAAATTTACTAATAGAAATACAAAAAGCAATTTAAAAAATCCTTGTTAGTTTTTCGGTAACCAGCAAAAAAGCGGTAAATTGTGATAAGAAGCGGAAAAAATTGATAAAAACGGTATAAAGAGATAAATGCGGTAAAAAGTGATAAATGCGTTACATTTGCGTATTACGCATTTTTACGCAAAATTACCGCGGTAATTACGCATTTTACGCAAATTTACGCATTTTATGCAAGTTTACGCATTTTTACGCAAGTTTACGCATTTTTACAGACGGTGCGGTAACGCCGATGCTTACATGTTGCTAGCAGAAGGAAAAATTGTTGCGAAGATTTCTCTTAATTTCTTTAGAAAGATTGTTTCATCATCATCAAGATCTGTAATATTATTAAAGATCATCAAAAATAACATAAAATTTACAGTTACGTTTGCAGGAAGCACTCGTTATACATTTCTTTAATTTAAAATGTTATAAAAAATTTACCGAAAAAGAATGAAGTAATCTGACGCCAATAATAAAAGATGATCTGGTTTATCAACAACATTTAACATCAGAGCTAGAATGTCCAGTAGAAAAAGCAACGTTTATAATACATCTTGCAACGTTTATAATACATTTTGTAACAGTAATAGTTATAAAAAGAACCCGCACATATTACCAGAAATTTGTAAAATTTGTTAAAAAAACAAAAAAACATAATACTTGAACTAAATGAACAAGGTAAAACTATCTTATATATATATATATACAAATATATATAAATATATATATATATATATAAATATATATATATATATATATAAATATAAATATATATAAATATATATAACATATACATATATATACATATATATATATATATATATACATATATGCGTGTAAATAAATAAATATAGATATATATATATATATATATATATATATATATATATATATATATATATATATATATATATATATATATATATATATATATATATATATATATATTTGGTTGTGCATTCATCATCATTATTCTTTATCATTATTTTTGCATACATGTTTCTGTTCTTGCACAAGCTCGCAATTTTTGACGTCTTTTTCTTTCTTATCATTTATTCTATCTTATTCTTTTCTTTGCTTAAATCTTTAATAGTGTACCTCTTGCTGTTTAAAATGGAGATAGTTCTCTGTACTTGGTCAAGGCATACCTTTTTTCTCATGAGGTTTCTTCTGCTGCACCAACTGACTGCTACACCATCCAATTATATCTCCAAGATAACATAGATAATAGATTTATTAACACACTATCTTTACTGCACTACCTCATTAGTGCACTGCTTTTGACCCATTTTTTATTCAGTTATATTAATTAAGCATGAGTATTTTTGTTTTAGCCAAAAATCAAAATTTGACTAAAAACCAAAAACTTTTATACAATTAGATCTCTTATGAATTCATTGCTTACAAACTATACAAACGATAGAGTTTGCTCCAGCTCCGTTGTTCTTTACCCTTTATTCTTTTGCTTCAATTCCATCTTTCTAACACTAAATTCTTTGTATTAATTCTTTGTTATAGTCATCCAATAGTAAAAAAGTGTTTAAAATAATCAACAAATCTAATAATATACATTTTTCAAACAAGAAAATTATTAAATAACAAATCCTATAGCCCAAAAGGTATTATGATTTACCAAAGTTAAGTTCCAAGTTAATGGGCTAAAACAATTTTCTTATATGATATGTATCATAGTTATGATATTTTTTATTTTTTGAATTATTTTGTTGCATCGTTTTTAAGAATATTTATGATGATTTGCATTAGTTGCACACTGACTGTCATTTTTGATACTAATGAATAAAGTTGAACTTCAACAATCATGTCTGTTGTTTTTAATTTACGAGACAACCGTGAACACAGTCGATACATGGTTAAAAAATCCTTTAATATGTTTTCCAATAAAAATATAGTTTTAATGGTTTTATTTGAAGTAAACAAATGAAATCATATAATTTATCTTTTATATATTAAACAATTTAAAAGCAGTTTTGCAATGTTTGCATCGGTGCTCATACAGGTTAAACCTTATGGTTCTGCATGTAAACCACAGTTAAAATTCGGCGGGTTCCCGAAGAGTTTTTTAACTTCTAGTTGCAAATCTATATGGGATACTTTCAGTTTTATATTATGGTATTTTGTTGGGACCCATACAGAATACCCGGCAGGCTCAGTGATTTTTTCGTCAACGGGAACGAAAACAAGAACGAAAAAAAAAGTTTTTCGTTTACGAAATGAAAACTAGAACAAAATTTATTTTAAGAACGAGAACAGAATAAAAACAGCAATTTTAAATTTTCGAACGGAATAAAAACTGAATTGAAAACTATTTTAAAACGTAAATATTTTCGTTCTAGTTTTGAAACGAGTTGAATTATTTGATATAAATAATTATTATAATATTATATACTATAATAATATATTATTCGAACTTAATTAAAAATAGTTATTAAATAGTTCAAATATATTTATTTGAATATATTTATTCGAAATGAAAAAAATCAAATCGAAAGACAAACACAACTACACGATGAGTTTGAGTAAAATATGTGCTGATATAATAAGGAAAAGTTCAGCATGGAAACGGTTTAATTACAATGTGATAAATCAGTATGTTTAGTCTTACTTCTGCCAAAATTACTAGCCTACTTAATGAAAAACTTACTGTTTTAACGAAAAATCTTCGTGACCTCATATCTGAAGGCAGGCGCTTCACAATATGTCTTGATGGCTGAACTAAAAAAGATCTTACTACGTCCTTTTTAGGAATTTTGGTTTTCTTTTAGGAATTTTTTCCTTTTTAGGAATTTTGATTTCCACATAAAAAATTGTTAGGAATTTTGGTTTGTTTTTTTCACTGCAAATCGAAAAAACTAATATATGCTCTGCCTAATTTGTAACTTGTGAAACATCCACGTAAACAAATTGCTGATTATTTTGAAAATGCCTAAAGAATTGGAATATTTCCAGAGAAAAAATATTGCTTGTTATTTCGGATAATAGAGCAAATATGTTCAAAGGCTTTTGAGAATAAAAGCTAAACGTGATATTCTTATTGAATTAGAAAATGAAGTTAATAAAGAGCAGATAACAGATCCAGAAGACCATGAGAATATAACAAATAGTAAAGTGTGGGAACAAGTTGACTTGATTGTTGAAAACGTTGCATTTAAAAGATTGGGATGCCTTGCACATATTATACAGCTAGTTGTAAAACTTGCATATGATGGTAAAATATCATGGGTTACTTTTGAAGGTAAATGGATTAGTGGGAAAAATTCAAAAATCTTTTTTGTGACATTGGAAAAAATAGGACAAACGAAAATTGAACTAAATAAAAACTAGAACTAAAATTATTTTAACATGAACTGAATAAAAACTTGAACTAAAATTATTTTAACATGAACTGAATAAAAACTTGAACTGAAATGCCTCTGAATAAAAACTAAAACTAAAATTATTTTCCGAACACTGGTCAGGCTAACCCATATGAGCCTCAAATGGAATCCGTTGTCAAAAATAGGCCGGATTCCAGAGGGTATCCCAAATGGGTCCCAGTTAACAACCAAAACAGTACTTGTACCAATATTAGCTGGGTAATGTTTTAGTTTAATGTTTTATTTAATTTTGGGTCAATGTTTTAATACTTTATTAAATTAAAAAATGGTTACTAAACCTATTTTTATTTTCAGAAAACTTGTTTTATATAAGTATTATCCCAGTAAACACGCTTTAGTTGGTCTAACTGACGGGCCAGTATTGGCTGTAGTTAGCTTACTGCTGGCATTCCGTGCCAACCATTAACCGACTGTATACCGCGTGTTTTTGAATCGTAAAAGTTTCCCGTAAGTTTTATCAAAGTATTTATAATTATATTTCATGTAAATGTTTAGTCGCGTTAGTATAATATAAAGCAATTTATAATTTATAATTTTTTACTTTCAAACGCTTTTTTACCTTTTAATTAAACTTTTAAAATCAAACTTTCCTTCTCCTTATAGTATAACCGTTTCGCTGATAAGTACAAATATTTTACTTTTATCCATTAGTTACACATTCAGATATAAATTTTGACATTCGTTAGAGTTTTTAATTTAACTTTATAATGATTTTATTATGTATTAGACATTTTAGCTTTATTTTAACTATTAATAAGAGTTAAAATAAAGCTAAAATGTATATATTATATATATATATATATATATATATATATATATATATATATATATATATATATATATATATATATATATATATATATATATTATATATATATATATATATATATATATATATATATATATATATATATATATATATATATATATATATATATATATATATATATATATATATATATATATATATATATATGTTATAATATATTAATTTATATGTATGCATTTTGTGTTTGAGAATGACTGAATCTACAAATGTAGGTATAGCTTATATGTTATTATTTTTAGCACCTGCCTAAACGACTACTTCTATGCCCTTATTGCTATTGACAATAATCTATCAATGCATTAATTTTTGATTCATATATGATGTCTTTTTCTTTGTGTTTACTTAATTGCTTTATTTTTCATTTCATATTTATCATATGATGGATTTATGCGATATAGAAGAACAAAGTATTGTACATTTGGATGATTTTTTTAAAAACATCTACTTATAATTAGTCTAGTCGACGTCTAAACTTCAATGTTACATATGTCATTTTTAAGTAGTTTCTAGGTTTTTCTAAATGTGTTTCTTATTCACATGGTTTTACAAGCAAGGTCTGCAAGCAAATTTAAGCTAAAATTTTTTGGAACAAAACAAATTAAATTAAACAAAGAACAACATCAATTAAGGAGAATTGATGCTGTACTTTGTTTAATTTAATTTGTTTAAATATAGTAGTTTTAATAAATAAATGTTTGTTTGTTCTTGGTTTTTTACTTATTTGTTTTCAGATTCTTAAGAACTTAGCTAAGCAAGTTTTGTTTTATTTTTTATTGCAATTGGAAAGAGCTGAAAGCTATTTTTTAGTGCAATTGGAAAGAACTGAAGTGTTTTTTAGTCACTTCACACAGTATAACTGGTACTGATTTGAGTAAGTTTACTATTTTTTTATTTATTTTATATTGGATTTATTTTATATTAGATATATATTTTATTTATTTAACATAGAAAACTGACTGTAATATGTTAACATGAAAGTGATCAACAAATTACAGTCAGTAATTTGTTGATTACTTACTTAAATAATTTTGTGCATTGTAGTCTAGATTCTTTGTTAAATTAAAAATAATTGATGTAAATAAATATTGTTTAATATTTTTAATAAACAACTTATGTATATAAACATAAATAGATATGGATTTCAATAAATCTTAAGTTTAAATGTAGTCTTGGATTAGAAAAGATCACAATTTTTAAGATTCTTTTACATTTTTTTATTATTCAGCTTTAACAATAGTAATGTTACTGGCAGAGCTGGATTTACAGTTTTAGGGGCCCTAGGCCGAAAAAAACCTGCGGCTCCATATTTAGAAGTAATATTTTAGTTTAAAAAAATCTTAATTTAACGTAATTAAAAGTTTTATTTCAATCTTTTAAAAATATTTTTTAAAATCTACATAATCTTTAACTGTATTTTTCATTAACGAAATCTTCAATCAATGAATCTATAATAATTGACTTCATTTTGCCTGCGTTGCTTGATAATAATGCAAAATTGTTTAACGTTTTTTGTGACATAGTTGATCGCAAATCATTTTTTGTTAATTTTAATTTTGAAAATAACCTTTCTCCAGAGCAGTTGGATATCATGAAATATATAAAAATTCTAAGAATGATTTCAGTATTTAGAAATGTAGCCTCCATTTGTTTTTCCTTTATAAGTTTGTACAAAAACAAATGGGACAATTCAGGAACTTGAGTAATAAAATGTTCTTTCAAATACAGATGTAGATGTTCAATTTCTGCATATAAATTATCATCAATATCTTCCGTGTAGTCTTCCACCAGACAATTAACGCATGTCTTCAGCTTATTTTTGTTGAATCTTGTGAGTATTAAAAATAAATTTGTCATTCAATTCCCGATAGCATTGAGCTCTTTATTTTAAATTTGTAGGAAGATTATTAATAGTTTTTTAAAAAACGTTTGTCTTAAACTCTTCACGGCGACTTAAAGCTCTTCTGATCGGTTTTCACCTAGTAGCGCTTTCTTATTACTGCGTCTCTTTTATAAATAATCTATGTCTGGTAGCAGTAATTTTGCATCTTGTTCTATTAAATCGAATATTTTAGTTAATCTAAGAAGATAATGTCTAAGAGATGAATAAAGTTCAGCACGTGTATCTAGAGTAATAGTTGCACTTAGCAATGATTTGGAAACAGCATTCATTCGTTGCAAAATTTGATCCCATATTATTGTTTGTTAAGCAAATTCAAAAGTTTCCATTTTCGATAGTAAATTTCCAGCCGCAACTCTTGTTTTTTGTTTCAAAACTTTTACACTCATTGATTTTGACTAATCCTTCCATTAAATTATTGAAGTTCTGATGAACCGTTTTTGACCGAGTCAGTATGAACGCTCCACTGAGTATTCGATAGTGATTTCAATGAACTACTTGAAAACTGTTCTAAAACACTCCACAACTTTATAGAAGCAGAGAAAAAATTGTACAGTTCTTGAACAATACCAAAAAAGTTGATTCCCTCGATGCAGCAATCTACAGCAGCTTCTTCTACCAAGTTAAGAGAATGACCTGAACATGGTAAGAATTTTGCCAGGTTATTGAACTACAAAATTCTAGTTTTCATTACTTTATATTTTTCAGTCATATTGCTTGAGTTATCATAAGACTGGCTACTGCAGTTGCTGATTTCCAAGTTCAATTTTAAGTTTAAAAAGTCCACGGTTGCATTTGCTAAATTTTTCCCAGTGTGATTATCAATGTGAATGAAGTTGAAAAATCTTTCCATAGGCTCATTAGAAATTTGATCAATGCACTCAAGATCACACATAGTTGATCTTTGTGACTCACATCAGGTGTTGAATCTACTGATAATCCATAATACTTAGATTTTGAAACATCGTCGCTGATTGATTGCAAAGCTTTTTTTGCCATTAATACGGTTAATTCATTACATGTATTCTTTGAGAGCTAGTTTGTTTTTCCAGAAACACTGTCACCATAATTTTTTATGCGTTTGGCCTATAAAGGATCAAATTGAGCAATCAACTTAAGCAGACCAAAAAAACTACTGTTACTCTCAGACCCAAATTTTTCATTTGAACCTCTAAAAGCTAAGTTTCTTTTGATCAATGTGCAAATTACAGCTGTAATTTGCACATTGATCAAAAAAACTCTTCTTAGAACCTCTCTCCAGTAGTTTTTTTTCTTTGTGAATTTCGTTAAGAAGTTAATCATTTATAAAAACCTTGTTATTTTTTGTGTGAAAGTATGCTAATGAAGCTTTTCTGTGGTCTGATGAGTGTTCATGCCGCTGAGTTTTTCCAATCTTTATATCCTGTTAAAGCTAAAGCAGATTTTGAGGGTTCAAAAAGCTCGCTGTCAAAACAGAATACACAACCTAATGGGTGGAGAATATATGAGCCATTCTCTATTAAACGTTTAACCATTTACTTTTTTCCCGATAAACAAGCTTTTTGAGCAATATCGATCACGATCTTAATACATCATTTTTGTGGATTTAAAGTCCTCTGCATTTTGACATTTTAACGGACTCTTCTCTATCCAAAATTGTATATCCTCAGCTGAAAGAGTTTTCCAAAGTACTGGATCACTTTTCTTATTCAATGGCAAATCGATAGGGAAACATACACTCTCCTTATTGAGTTCTGATTGCTCGTTTAAAGTTTCATTAATTGAGTCCTCTACAAAATCCAATATTTTTGCCTCTTTACTTATGCCACAGTTTGCAAGATTAGCTGAAGTTGGTGAATTACAATGACATTCTGCTTTTAAAAAAAAACTATCAAATTTTCGATCTTTCTTTATGTTTTCTTCTATTATTATTTTTTTCTTACTTTTTGCAGCTCCACTTTCATAGCTTCTTCCCATATCTATTATAAGGTTCTGAAAATGAACGCATTTAATTAATTTAATTGCTATTGTTTACGAGCACTGATTTTACTAATAGATAACACTCCACTATTTTTTATTATTAAAACTAAGTAAAGTAGCTTACATAAATAAGCGAAAGTTTGTTAAAAATAAACAGGAAAACAAATGTTAAAAATTTATGATTACTTTTTTCCCAGCGCGCTTATTTACATTACTTAAAAGCGTCCAAAGTATCGCTTTAAGTTTAATGCAATTTAAAATTTATAACAATTGCTTTCTTTAATTACTAAGATATTTTACTTAAAATAAATTACTAAAAATAAGTTACTTTAATTACTAAAATTTTTCTTAAAATAAATGCATTCATTTTTTTTTAAATCAAATATTTTAAAACATTATGCACAAATAATAAAAACAAATTTATTAACTACCGTTTTTAATATCAATCTGGAAAATTAATCAGGCTGTTTTGCAGATAAATAATGTTTACTACTATTGTAAACCTTAATTAGAAAAACAGCCTTAATTATAGTTATTTTCTTGGTTTGATAAGTTGAACCAAGTGATTCTAGAAAATAATATTTTAAAAGGTTCTTGGTTGAACTTTTAATAAAAATAACGTAATATTATTAAAAAAAACGTCAAATATTATATAAAATCGTTGAGTTGATTGTTCATTAAAGTTATTATTTATCAAGTTATTATTACTAATCAGGGCTCAAATTAACGTAAAAAAATGTAATCCCGATTTTTTTGTTGCTCATAACCCCTCCTCCACCCCGCCGGAGGGGAGGGGCCATTATTTATTTTAACTTATTTATAATAAAATATACAATAAGTCTCATTTTTGCATAAGATGTCATAACATTTACGTTCAGCAGTTGTAAAGTAGCTTTAGTTATAATTTACATTATGACATTACATTATATTGGATTAAATCTAAAGGCTGTATTTTTGTAAAATCAATGAACTTGATATAATCTTCTTTCATTTTCTATTTTATTTACATATTTTAAACCGTTTAAAACAACTAGAATATTTAATATTCTATACATTTTTAACAGTAAAAAAAATTATTTAAAACTCTAACAAAACAATCTATAAATTTGAAACAGTTATAAAAAACTTTTAAAAATGACGAAAACATTATCGTGAAATTTTCACGAAAACCCGCGCAATCACAAACAAGAATGATAATCAAATTTTTATTAAGTAAGTTATCTTATCTAAGTAACCTTATCAAATTTCCATGAAATTTTTATCTATTGCTTTTTCATTCAATGTATTTTTTTATAAAAGTTAGCGTTCACTTTTTTCATTCAATAAAATAAAGCGAAAGAAAAAAATGTGTCTAAATAATAGAATCTTTTAAGATCTAAACTTTTTTTGATTGCTAATAGAAAAAGTATTAGATCGTAATCGTAAATATTTTGATTAACTTCTCCAGTCATTTTTTATGCGATTCTTACATGAAAACATTCGTTCTACTTTCGCATTTGTAAAGGACAAATTAAAAATAGTTCCAAATTTGATTTTGAAAAAACAATTTCCCAAATTTTCAAATAATACTCATTTTGATTGTTACTTATAATGGGAAACAAGTATGCTTTTAAAATGATCCACTCATGAAGTATATTATTCAAATCACATCCTACACCAATTAAAAATTCAGAAAAATGTTCAACAACTTCACCGATAGCTTTATCGCCAAAAGTTCCATCATTCACATTTAACGGCCAGTTATAAACGTCAAGTAAAGCTACTAAATCTATAAACAATGGTGATTTTTGGAGAAATTGAAAACGGCCTTTCATACATATGGTAATATTTGCAATAATTAGCTTGTACTGGTCAAGAACATGACTATTAACTTCGGTATATTGAGAAGTGCAATATTTTGATACTGAAACTGAAATACTGATATTTTGATGCTGAAACTATATTTTGATTTTGATAATGAAACTGAACCTAATGTTGTTTGTTGATGAATTCGCGTGGCCTCTTTTTGTTGCGCACTGCTCAAGTGCGATGCCAGTGAATCTTTTTTTATTGATATTGTTCCTGGTTTGATTCAGGTCATGGAAAACAATTTTGTTTGACTTATCCGTTTTTTAAATTGTTTACATAAACTGCATCTTAATCTTATAACTTCATTTCCATTTAAATCGTATTCTAACTCGCAATTAAAATGTTTTTCCCACTTTTTAACTGTAGATGTCTACATCTGTGGTCCTTATTTGCATCCATTTATTGCTATTAGTTTAAAATTAGCAAGTGTACTAACAAACTTTAAAGTTTTTTTTTAATAACTATTTAGAGTCTATATTGTCTTCCACTATTCTTCGCACAGGGTTGCCACCGTTATTTAAGAACAAAATTGCCTCATTTTCCCTGATTTTTTCGCTAAAATTTTGCTTTTTACTCCATAATTTTCCCTGATTTTTCGCTAAAATTTTTATTTTTTCTACCTAAATTTTCCTGATTTTTACCCTTAAATTTTGCTTATTTCCCCCTAATATTTCCAGCATTTAAACACCTTAACTTAACATTAAAATTTCTCCATTGACCCCAGAGCATTTTTACTTCTAAAAAAACAGATATTATAATCTCCCAAAGAGTAATGAACCTATCTATTTGTTTGAAATTTAAATACATAATCAAATACTTTAATCAACACATAAAATTATTCTTTAAAAAAGATGTAAAAACTACAGCAGAATCCCGTTAACTTGAACTCTGAAGGGATTTATATATATATATATATATATATATATATATATATATATATATATATATATATATATATATATATATATATATATATATATATATATATATATAAATATATACCCATTTGTCCAATATAGGAAAATGCTCCCATTGTTTAAGGATATTAACTAAGAGAATGTCCGTATTAGGCTAAGCTCTCCAAGTTTTTGAAAATGTTTGACTTATTAAGATAGACCTGTCTTATGGCCCTTCCAACATGGGCTTAATCAGGGTATATTTAAAACGGATATGTTCAATGGGCATTGAAAATCTGTCAGATTAAAAAAAAAATTAACAATTAAGATTGGAAATGTTTTTAATAACAATCAATGTGTTAAAAATTCAAAAGTAAATACAAACAAGTTATAATAATTAAAAAAGACTAACAAAAACTAAATGAGTAAACTAAAAAAGTAATATTGTTAAATGCTGAAATGTTTGAAATAAAGATCAAACAATTTTCAAATTATTAAAATAAAGATCAAACAATTTTCAAATAATTAATTAAAAAAGACTAACAAAAACTAAATGAGTAAACTAGAAAAACAATATTGTTAAATGCTGAAATGTTTGAAATAAAGATCAAACAATTCTATGTTAGAAAAATATTATTATTTGTTATTGACATCTTTTTTTTTCTTATGCAATATAACTAAAGCCTCTTCAAGCATCTTTATTTCTTTTTCGTGTAGAAGTTTCATTTGAGACATATCCTGCTGTTTGCCAGCTTCCTTAGTGAATGTAATAAATTCCTCATTGTATGTTTTACATACTTCGTTCAAAACTTTTTGCTTTTCCTTAAGTCCCAATATTTACTGATCTAAAAGCATTATCACACTATTTTCTTTTGCTTTTGCTTGGAATTTTTTTATTTTCCTTCAAATAGTTTTTATATTGTAACGAGGCACTACGAACAACCTTTATCATTTCAACGTTTATTTCTATTTCGTGAGCCCTCAATTTGTTGGATACCATAAAATCATTGATAGTGCGACGAGATATAAGTGACTTTTCTTTCATGTTTTCGCTCAGCATATTACTGTTAATACTGAAACCTCTCTTAATTGATGCTTGCCCATGACATAACGTAAATACAAATATCAAAACTTTTGATAAAATCTTGTAATCTACACCAACTTTAATGGTTTCAAAATAAAACTTGTCTAAACCATTTCCAGCAAAATTTTTAAATGCGGTTAAAAGAGTAGATGAACTTTCCTCTAACAGCTTTGAAAATTGTATGAAAGCCTGATTCATTTGAAGTAATGACGTGAGCAAGAAAGAATTAGATGTAGTACGGATATCATCTGATGAAGAAGATCAGCTTTTTGTTTAAAAAGAATTGACACTGGACTGATGCAACCAGTTGCTTCCAGAAAAGAAAATCGATTCAAACTTCTTTCGAATATTTTTTCCAGGATTCTAATGATAATGAGACGGCAATCTTTCATGAACCTGTTAATGACTTCCTGAGATAATGCATCCTTACTTCTCAATTCGATAATTTCACGCTCTGCAGCAAATCTAATTGTCATTAATGTTAATGGTAGAAAGTTTTCCTTTTTAGTGAAATCAAATTTTTGAAGTTGTCTGCCATTGACGATGCTGCTAAGGATATATTGTTTTATAATCAAGCCCATTAAACTTTTAACAGTTGAGAACAAATCTTCAAAAAGAAAGGGAATCATTGGGGCATCGGTTTGATATCTCAGTAAGATTTTTTGCAACAAACTTGCAATGTAACCAAAAAACTTCAATTTAGTCACAGTTAACTCATCTTTTGTTCCCCCTAACACTGTGTCATAGCTCTTGCATTTTAGCTGCTTACTTTTAGGAAGAGTCTCCCAATACTTAGTTATTTTTTTAACATTCTCCCAAATTAAACAAAGTCTATCTGCAACTTTTTGGTCTTCAACCCAGCGTGTTGAGCAAAATGCATAAGGAAAACTCTCACATTCAGTAACAGTTACATAATCAGCTCTTCTAGCTGGAGTATCATGAAAAAGTTTGTATGATGCTTGCATTAACTTTCCTATATTCCATTCAACAGATTGAAAACCTGATTTGAAAGCCCTATGTATTACATGAAGATTACAAGTCCCAACATTAAGAAGTTTAGATAGCTCTTGTTGATCACGCTGCTTTTCAAGAAGTTTGTAAAGGGACCAGCTCACATTTGAACCATCCATACTTAGTTGAGTCAGATTTATGGTATTAATCGTTGACAAAGACGTAGTAATACTTTTAAGTAAATTTTTTGCTGTGGGATGACCTAAGAATTTAGAGTCAAAGTATCTGGATTCAACATTAGATCGCTGTTCCAAAACCGAATATTTAGATCTAATTAACAATTTTGAAAAGAATTGTTCAGGCTTTCATCAAATGAAATAGTATAATAAGGAGATTTTTTTATATTTTCAGTTAGAAGTCTGTGAAAATAAGGCCCAAGACCAAAATTAATTATGTAACTAAGTTTTGTTCTACCCATTTCATATGATTTAGCAGTATTGTTGTCAGAAATTTATTCTGTTTTAAATGCAGTACAAAATAATTTCTCATTGAATTCTTGTAATGAAAATGGCTTTCTTTATCAGAAAGTGTTCCCTATTTTCTGATAAAGAAAGCCATTTTCATTACAAGAATTCAATGAGAACTTATTTTGTACTGCATTTTAAACAGAATAAATTTCTGCACAACTTTTATCACATTGATCTACTGTAAGAATTGCTTGCTTTTTAGATGTAGACTGAATTCAACTTGGCATATTTTGCACTTGGCTGATTTTTTATCACTGCCTATTACCAGCCATTTTTCAAACAAAGGATCACTTAACCATTTTTCTTTGAAATACGTTGCCATTTTAAATTTTGAAAAATTTGTACTATTCTAAAAAGAGAGCAAATGCTAAACACAATGTGATTAATTTTTTTTTTAAATGTTAAACATTAACCCGGGTAAACTGGAAAAGGAAAATTTTTATTAGAAAGCATTTCAGAACATTAAAGAAAAATTAAAAAGTTCCCTGAATTCCCCTGATTTCCCTGATTTGGTGGCAGCCCGGTCGCAAAATAAACTTATAAAAATATCATTAAATTGGTTCATAATGAATGAGCTAAATCGGAATAAAGCCCTTAAGAATTCGAGTTAAGAAAGTGACTTTTCAATCAATTAACTTTTATTTCTTTTTTCAATCAAAATCTTTTATTTCTTGATTCGAATAGGTATTTAATCGTTTGTTTTTTATAAATTTTTCCTTCCTTAAACAATCGGTCATTTTCCTGCATTTGAACATTTTTGCTAATTGATTTTCTAAATCTTTTATTTCTCTTTCTTTTACTTTATGCTCCGCTTTAAAAAAAATTATCGTTACAGAAGTCACTGCAGTTTTATACTGTAAAAGAACACTAAATATTCGCGAATAGAGTATCAATCTTCTAAAATAAAAAAAGAATAATCACGAAAAAAAGAAAGATCGCGAAAAAACAAATTTTAAGAAAAAACTAATCGCGAAGGTGCGAAAAGTAATCGCGATTCGCGATCGCGATACGCCTAATTCGAGCCCTGCTAATGAACAAAATGTTGCAAAATGCTTTTTGTTTAATTTTTGTCTCAAAATATTTTAGTTTTTTTTAATCACGAAAATATTTAGAAAAATAAAAAAGTAAAATTTTTTACACAATTACTTTCTAATGTAATGCACTTTCCAAAAATTAAAAATTAATTTTGTTGCAATTCGATTTTTGGGCCCCTAGGCCATGACGTATTTGGTTACTGGCAATTTGTTTAAAGATAATAGTGAAATTGAAGTGGATAATATTAGGCTCAAAGAAGTTATTAATGTAAATATTAATTGGCAAATGGTTGTATTCAATATGAAAATAGTTGTATTCAAGTAAAAGAGATAGGTCTAGGCAAAATGAAATTAATCGTTGTGGAAATGTAAGAGATGCTGCTCAGCGAGCAGAAAACTTACTTGCCAGACCTAAGTGTCAAGCAGTGTTAATGTCTGTTAATTTGTTTTTACTTTAGACAATTTAGAACAAAGCAAAGTATGAGTTTTACTATTTATAGTAACAATTAATAACAGTTTTGAATTTAAATGATTTTAAATTTTTTTACAATTTCAAACATAATTATGTTCTTTTTTTTTTTAGTTGCCTTTGTCATCACTTGATTAGTTTGCTTACTGTTGAAGCATGGTTTTAATTTTGTAAATTTAATATGATGTGAAATTTACTCTATTAATCATTAGTCAACAGTTTGAGAGAAGCTGGAGCTTAATTAAGAAATGCTGGAAATTAAAACAAAGGTAAAAATAATTTTGTTTACTGGTAACATAATAAAATCAGTTACTACTATTTATTGCTTGTTTTTTTACTTTTTTTAACATGCTGCTTTGGAAACACTTTCTTTCTCTCCCTCTTTCTCTCTTAGATGAGAGGGAGAATTAATAAAACTTTTTTAATTACTCTGGAGACACAGTAATGTGTGCTTTCAAATATTTTATGCTATACGCTATTGTTGCTGTGTTTTGTGTTGATAGAACTGGGCTGTTATAGCTATTTTTTATTCTTTATATTTTCTGTTATATTGTTATCCTAATTCTACTAACAATAAAATGCAAATAATACTTTTTTAATTAAAAATTTTAACTTTTTTGTTTATTTCTTTTTTTAGGTTTTTGCAGGCTTTACTTGACTTCCATATTCTGGTACCTGTGTTGTGACAGATATTAAAAAGAACTTAACTGATGTTAATGCGGTCTTTATGTCGTTAACTATAAGCAATGGTATTGCTGATTGGGAGTCAAAGTTAAAATATTATTTATAGATAAATTTGTATTTAATTTTTTAGATAATATATCAAGTTATTAATGTGTTTTTGTTATTAATGATTTAATTACTGATAACCCCTATTAAGGATTGCTTACTGCTAGTTTTTTTATTTTTGCTACTGTTGTAAATTTCTACTGTTATTATTATAACTGTAGTTGTTATTGTTATTACTACTGTTATTATTACAATGATTATTACTGAATTACACAGGTCAACATAAAAAATTTTTTTCTGGTGCCGAGCAAACAATTTGTTTTTTGTAAAGTATTTCTCATTTTGATTTCAAATATGCAACTCATTTTTCACCTTCACGTCAAGTTGTAAAGATAGTTGTAAACATTTATAACATTTGCACTTTCAATTAAAATGCAAAAGCGAATTTAAAAAATCGCGAAAAAAATCATATAGTTGGGCCAGTAATGGTACCAACTGTTAGCCAACTGTTTTATTACTGTTAATGATACCAACAGTTTATAAAACAGTTGGCTAAGTGTTGGTAAAAGCGTTACGTTTTTTTCACGGTACCAACTAAATAGCCAACTGTTGGCCAAACTGTATCTAAAAGTTGGTTATTAGGATCGGGCCAACTATTCACTAACTGTTCAATGTTTACTGGCATGTTTCTGTAGTAACAAGAAAGTTCATCAAAATATCAATTCAGTTTTGAATATTGTGTGATATGGTGAGATGAATTATTAGGTGGCTAAAATAAAAAGTAGGAACTTGGAATACGACAGTACATAACATAGCTACATAATTTGTTTATTATTATTCATTAATAACATATTGTTTTGAACTAAATTTTAAAAAACTTCAATAACATTTTATAAAAATGGTACCTGGAACATCTTAGCGGATACAAAAGATGCAGGATTACTTCGTTAAGCTGCCAAGCAATGAAATAATAAACGAGTTCCAACTAAAAGTATGAGTAATTTAGGCTGATTAGTAAAGCAGTAGTCGTCATTAAATGATTTTTGAATCTAGTTCTAACCCTGACTAGCGCTAGAAAGTGTACTGAACTTCGTAAAGTATAACTTTACAGCTGGTTTTGAAACTAATCGCTGTTCGTATATAAAATCAAATTTAAAGTGTTCAGATCAGTGTGACTGAACAAAGTGGGAGATCACTGGTTCTGCTGCTGACGACAATGTTTATGATAATGGTGTTGATGGTTATGATAAATACGAAGCAGACTTATTAGAAGACTTGTATTACAATAAATTAAATTCTATGAACAAATAATTTATAACTCTTTTGCCTATAGATAATTTAAAACGCTTATTTATAAAAAATCAGATTGCAAAAAATATTATTTTACTTTCTAAGTACTGTCTAAGTACAATGTGTACTGTCTGCTGTACTAATATACTAATAATACAGACAGTATATCAGTACAGCAGACAGTGTATCCTGTACTGATAACTGCAATGTGTACTGTCTACTGTACTGATATACTGTCTAAATCTTCCAGTAAAGTATCATTTTACAGTCTAAATGATTTTTTTAATGATATTTACAACAGGGTGCTTATATCATTACAATATAAATTCAATGCTTCTTTTTTTTAACTTTTAAAAACCGTTCAATATTGCTTTTTGTTGACACTTCTTATTCCCTATGAACATAAAATAAAGCTAAAACATTCAATGTATCTTGACTCATTCAGGATCTTAACCAATCTTTTAATCTAGGTTTAATTACTTTTAGTTGAAAAATAAGATTACTTGTTTATTAATTTGATATTGTAATTTATAATGTAGGTATATATTTTTAATGTAGATAGATAGACTTTTTAGATACCAAATTTCTTAGTAAGCTTTATTATCTAATAATGATTAAATTAGTTTTATTTTTTTATTACGAATAAAATACAATATTCCTTTTATTAGATAAATAATTAACTAGGAAATATAAAGTTGTATTTAGTATTTTAAAATATAATTTATAAATTTTTATTTTAAATTGTTACATATTTAATATTTTTATAATTACAAATGGTCTTAATATATATTATAATTCCTAACATCGTTTTTGTTGGTATCATCACTTTAAATTCCTTGATAACTTTGTCATAACTAAAAATAATTCTGACAGAAATGCTATTCCAAAATTACTCAAATTTAATAATAACTATGCTTTAAAGAAACAACTAGTGGCTGAAACACTTGAATTTTTGAATAAACGCATGAATTTTTTATAAATGTTGGTGCTTCATTAGCATCAAAAATTGAATCCTCAAAAACCAGCTTTGATGCATACATGGTTTCTAATAATACTTATATCATGTCTAATGATAAACTTACTGAAGGAGAATTATTAGTCGCGGTTTTATTATTCAAGCCCAAAAAAGGTATAGGAGTTGACAATATAAGTAGTAGCATCATTATCAATTCAATAAAACTCGTTACAATCCCACTCTTGTATATATTCAATTTATCTTTAAAAAAAGGGAGTTTTTCCAGAAAAGTTAAAAGTTGCTCGAGTTGTCCCAATTTTAAAATCAGATGACGTTACTAATTATAGGCCAATCTCAATTCTTACATGTTTTTCAAAAATTCTAGAACGAATTATGTATAATAGACTCTATTCTTTCTTAAGCAAAAATAATATTTTGTACATTAAACAATTTGGTTTTAAATCTGGTCATTCTACTGATCACGCAATCTTACATCTTGTACATGATATTTTTAAAGAGTTTATGATTAAAAGTATACTTTAGTTATTTTTATAGATTTAAGCAAAGCCTTTGATACAGTTGATCATATAATTTTATTATCCAAACTCAAAATCTATGGTATAAGAAATTCAAACTTGGCTTGGTTTAAAAGTTACTTGTTTAACAGGAAGCAATATATTTCATACGAAGGTGAAAAAACGGAAAATATGACTATCACATGCAGTGTTCCCCAGGGTTCAATATTAGGACCCCTCTTATTTCTAGTTTATATTAATGATTTAAATAATTTTTCTAATATCTTAAACTCAATTTTATTTGCGGATGATACTAACTTGTTTTATTCCAACGAAGATATTAATATTTTATTTTTAACAGTAAACAAAGAACTTGGTAAACTAAGCCAATGGTTTAAATCCAATAAACTACCCCTAAACATTATTAAAACTAAATACACATTATTCCATCATGCTTCCAAAAAAAAATATTCCATTGAAACTACCGAATCTTTTTATTGATAGTAAAGGGAAATATCGTTAAAATATTTGGGCGTAATTCTAGATGAAAATATTAATTAGAGAGAACATATAAATGTAATTGAGAATAAAATTTCAAAAAATATTGGTATACCGTATAAAGCTAAACAGTTTTTAAATCAATCTTGTTTGAAATACATATACTTTTCATTTATACATTGTTATCAAAACTATGCAAATATTGCTTGGTGCAGCACCAACGTTACAAAAATAAATAAACTTCTCTGCAAACAAAAACATGCTATTAAGATTATTACAAATGAAAGTCGACTCTCCCATACAAAAATGCTTTTTAGTAAACTCAATATTTTAAATGTTTTCAAAATAAATCTTTATCAAATTCTCATATTTATGCACTGCATTGCAAGTACACTGCATTGACTGTCTACATTACATACGCATCTACAAGACTCGAAACAGTTCACAACTCTTACTGACCCTCGTTATACTGCAACAAAGCACTGCACTTATCGACACTCATTTCATAAAAGTGACTTACAATTGTATGGAAGTTGTACTGAACCCCACGAAGTGTCCTTTGGTCCCAGTGTCAATTCAGAAATCTGTAGCAATCGTCCTGACGGGATACTCTGAGAATAGTCTTTTTGGGATAACACAATGGGATACCTTGACAAGATACCCTGGTGTATACCCAGAGTGGAACTTCTTCTGGGATGCCGGTCTCGGGCGATAGTTCGAGGTCTTCTTGTGTTCATACAGTACCATAAGGCGCGAATCCATACGGTACTCAAGACATCCATGATACACTTATCTCAATAATGTATGTTGACCACCCTAATAATACAGACCACATGATAACTACATATAAAACGAATAATTCTGCTCCATCACTGATACTGTCTACACATCACACTTGAAACTAACGACAATTTAGTAAAACAACAGTAAATGACTCTTATCTCGACTATTGTTTATTTTTATTGCTTATTTTTACAACATTATACTTATCATTTCTTTAGTAATTTTCTACTTTGAGGCTCTTTGTTTTCCATTGGACATCTGTCCTTTTGTACTTTTATCTCACTCTGCTCAACTCTTTTTAACTTATTATTCATCCCTAAGGCGTTCACTGCTCGGTGCAGGTTCACTAAAATGCTTTGCATTTAAAACATTACAATTTACAACTTGATAAAAAAACGGCACCGCCTTTGTTTTACTCAATGTTTAATTTTTTTTTTTTTTTAAATGCTTTTTCTTTTCTTAATTATTCTCAATCTAACAAAACAAATTTAAAAAAAAAAGAAACAGGAGGATAAAATATAAAAAATAATTTTTATTTATTTATTTATTTATTTATTTTTATCTTTTTCTTTCTTTATTAAAATATATTTTTTAAGAAAATTTAAATAATGTTTAAAAGATTTTGTATTGTCTTACACTTATTTTAAAAGCTATGCTATGTATGGTATATATTACGGGGTTTAGTGATGAGACACCTATAGTCTTCTTTTTGCTCCTGTCATGTAAAGTTATATATATATATATATATATATATATATATATATATATATATATATATATATATATATATATATATATATATATATATACGGCGAAATATATATATATATAAATATTACACACACGCACACACATATATATATATATATATGTGTGTATATATATATATATATATATATATATATATATATATATATATATATATATATATATATATATATATATATATATATATATATATATATATATATATATATATATATATATATATATATATATATATATATATATATATATATAAGTAAATTTACTGTGATGTACTTTTAGGCAATTAGTAAATCAAACTAAATATAACTTAAAAATAATATTGGCTTCCACGCTGAGAAAAATCTTTAAAAAAAAGTAATTTAAATTGAAAAGCCCTTTATGTTGAATGAAAATATCCGAGCAAGAGTGCAAGTGATTACACTTCTATTAAAAATTAATTTTAATAGAATTTAGCGTGACGTACTTTATGACCCCTAATAACTTAAACAAAAACAAAAACTTAAACAAAAACATTTCTTTTAAGAATAGTAAAAAAATGCTAAATTAAAAAATTAGCAAAAAAAAAAACAAAAAAAATAACAAATCGCAAAAACAGTTTTTAAAGAAAAAACCAATTGTGAAGGTGTGAAAGACAATCGCGATTTGCGATCGCGATACGTTTAATCCAACCCCAGGCTGATGATTTTTGAAGACACTACTCACTGACCTTTACTAATTTAAAAGCAGTAAGGGGGATTTTAAAAACTATGTTTTTAATAAGAACATAATTGAAAATAATTACAAATCTCTTTTGTCCTTGTATGGAATACTGTTGTGATATTTGGGTTTGTTCTTCTAATGATTCTCTTTCTCTTCCCCAAAAGGTCCAAAATTGCACCGTAAACGAAGCTCTATCGGCTAAGTTTGAATCTGGTATGATTATGCAACGGAATGGTTATGCAAAGAAATATGTTTAGTTAGTAGGTAGGGGAGATGGGGGCGCATTGATCGCCGGGGCAGTATGATCTTTTGGCTTTTACTCGTTCATTTTTGCCTTACTAGAAGTAAGGTTGCAATTTAATTAACCATTATGCTTCCCTAATTGATTATTCGTAATATTTTTTCATAAGGTTATCAGCGTCAAAAAAAATAAAGAAAATATTGTTTTTCGTCATAAAAAGTGATTTTTTTAAATCGTACAATAATTCAAATATATTTTTATTTAGATGTCTGTATGGGTTAACAACAATTTTATTTTAAATTTGTAAGTGTTAGGTGTATAATATAATATATAATTTTTATTTGGCTGCAATTTATACAGTAGATATTGCTATCAATATGTTACCTATACCTATTGGGGTACATTGATCTTTGACTATGCGGGGCCCATTGATCGAAGGATCAAAGTGCCCCATAGAAGACGAAATGCCCCATGTTTTTGTTTATAAGCAATACAGTTAAACGAATGGAATTGTATTTATAATTTAAAAAAAAACTATATATAAACAAACAATAGCTTTTAGCATTTCATTTTTTAAATCTACTTATGTTATAAGCTAGTAATAATAATACTATTATTTTATAATATCAAAAGAATAATATTTAACATAATAATTAAAAAATATTTAACATAATATTATTATGTTAAATATTAGCATTTATTAAAAACATATGTTTTTATTGATATATTTTTTTACAGATCTTAAAATGGTTAGAAATAGAATTAAAAAAACAAATAAAGTTGCTATACCAAGTGAAACAATGAAAGTAGCTGTTAATAAAGTTTTAGAAGGAACACAACTGAATGTTGTAGCACGTCAGTTTAACATAGATAGAATGATTTTAAAAAGATATTGTCGTAAAAAGAGGCTTAATCCAAATGAAGCTTTCAAGCCTAACTACAACAATAGACAAGTTTTTACAGCAGAAGATGAAAAAAGTTTATCTAGTTATTTACTAATTGCATCAAAAATGAACTATGGCCTTTCAACTAGGTCAACGCGATTATTGGCATATGAATTTGCTTTAAAAAACAATAAGATATGCCCATCATCATGGATCAAAAATAAAATTGCAGGCATTGATTGGTTGCAAGGTTTTATGAAAAGACAACCAGAGTTGTCTCTACGAACACCTGAAGCAACGAGCTTCGCTCGATCAACAGCTTTTAACAAACACTCTGTAAGAGAGTTTTTTCAAAATCTTAAAACGGTAAGAAATTGATATAAATATAATCCTAACTGTATATATAATGTTGATGAAACTGGTTTAACAACCGTTCAAAAGCCGGTAAAGGTTTTAGCTGGTAGAGGAAGCAAACAAGTTGGAAAAATCACATCTGCAGAACGAGGAACATTGGTAACTGCATGTTGTGCCTCTAATGCTATTGGAAATTCCATTCCTCCATTATTTATTTTTCCTAGGGTAAAGTTTCATGATTACATGATTAAGGAAGGACCTCCTGGATGTGTGGGATTTGCAAATCCTTCTGGTTGGATGAACTCAGAAATTTTCATAGAATGGATTAAACATTTTGTTAAATATTCAAACTGTTCTCAGGAATCTCCAGTTTTGTTACTTCTCGACAGTCATGAAAGTTATATTTCTGTTAAAGGCTTGGAGCTTGCAATTCAACACGGAATAAAAATGATAAGTTTTCCTCCCCATTGCAGCCATAAATTGCAGCCATTAGATAGAACTGTTTTTGGACCATTGAAAAGGTTTTACAATTCTGCATGTGATAATTGGATGGTTTCAAACCCAAGACCAATGACCATTTATGATATTGTTTCAATAGTTCGAGAACCGTATACAAAAGCTTTCTCACCATCTAATATACAGACAGGATTTAGAGTAGCTGGCATTGAGCCATTCAATTCTGAAATTTTCAAAGATGACGAATATTTACTATCATCAGTTACAGATAGAGCTGCTCCAGATACAGTTACTATCACTCCTGTCAACAACATGGAATCTGAAATGATACCAGCGCATGTTAATCACATAGAGTCTGAAATAACTATAGTAAATATTGAAACAAGTATTTTAAACAAAGTGTCAACAAGTGTTGCTTCTATAATCTCACCTGAGGTTTTAAAACCTTACCCAAAAGCATCTGCCAGAAAAAAAAATGTTAAAAGTAGGCAGTTAAAAACAAGGATCTTGACTGATACTCCTGTCAGAAATGAAATTCGTTTGTCAAAAGAAAAGAAAATTTTGAAGCAAACCAAAAATCAACAAAAAGTCTTCACAAAAGATAAAAAAGACACTAAGAATTACTTAAGTTAAAATTTAAAAAATTTCAATGTTTTCTCAGGTGTGCGGTTTTATCTGAATGTCGCCCAAAACCAAAGTAATTTTTTTTTTTACACTAAATATTTTTAATAGTTTGATTTTGTTTTTACACTAAATATTTTCAATAGTTTGATTTTTTTTTTACACTAAATATTTTCAATAGTTTGATTTTTTTTTTACACTAAATATTTTCAATAGTTTGATTTTTTTTTAAATATGTAATGTGCTTTTTTATTACTTATTTAATGAAAAAAACAAAAATAAATTAAAAAGTTACTTAATTTTTATTGATTAGTGTGCGGTTTGACCCGGTTTTACTCTAGTAACTTTTCAACAAAAAATTAAATTCAATTTAATTAATTTAAATTTAATTTAATTTTTAATTTAATTGAAACAAAAAAGAAGTAGTGTTAATAACAATTTTTTTGATATATAACATAAATCATATATCATTTATGTATTTATTTTAAAAAAGGATTTAAGTCAAAGTCTTTTTGTAATAAGAGACTCTCAGATTCTTTCCTGAACTGTTCCAAAGAGCATTAGACGTTTTGAACATTAGACGTTTGAACATTGACATCTTTTTTGTCATAAATTTGGAAAAATATTTGAGCATTAGTCGTTTTAAGTTTGAGCATTAGACGTTTTGAACATAAACATTTTTTTTGTAACAAATTTGGAAAATTATTTCTATATAAACGATCAACAGTATTGGATTTGGTAAGATCTTACCAAATTTACCAAAATTTACCAAAATTTACCAAAATTAAAACTTAGCTCTTAAGAGGTTAATTTTAATTTGAAAATTTTTAAATTTGAAAATTAATTGAAAATTAAGTAGGATATTTGTGCGAAATTTCACTAGAGTACGACTTAAATACAAGAAAGTGCATGATTTGTTTTAAACATGAATTGTAGAACTTGATGTATATTAAGTTTATAAACATTCAAGGCACAAAGTTTCCTTAAAATATGTTCGCAATGAAAAAGTTCTGTGTGCATCAAATACAATCCTGCGTGCGTGTTTTTGTTTACTATGTTTTCCTATTTCACTTTTTTTATGAACAATGCATTGTGACCTGTTTGCCAGGTAATCTTCAAAAGAATGTTTTTATTTTTATATATATATATATATTTATATTTTATATATATATATATATATATATATATATATATATATATATATATATATATATATATATATATATATATATATATATATATGTATATATATATATATATATATATATATATATATATATATATATATATATATATATATATATATATATATATATATATATATATATATATATAAGATTTAATGTATTTACATTATGCAAACATACAACACATTTTGATATATAATAAGATGAAGATTTAACAAATATATTTGACATATATTTTTAGTAGAATTTTAGAATGTTGTCCATCGAGAGAATTAATTTTTTTAACTTAATTTTAAAAACAGGAAGAGTAATAGAAGGATTGGTAATACTATTTTATTCCAAAGATGGGGTGCATGATATGAAATACAAAATTGATTGAACTTAGTTCTACAAAAAGGTTCATTAAACTATTATTTAAATTTAATTTAAAGGTTCATTAAACTATTATTATTAACTACAAAAAGGTTCAAAACTATTATTTCTTAATGTGTATTTATCTATTGGTTTAAAAAAAAAAAGTCGTTAAAAACAAATAAAGATAAATCGTTTTTCCATATAAAAGTAAAACATAAGATATTAAATACGTTCAGTTTATAAACATCTAGAACCTTCATATAAACATAAGAAACTAGCAGAAAGCAACCCGTAATACGGGTTACGGTCGGTCTATTACTTAATTTACAGTGGCTGTTTTCCACAATTTAAAGTTGCGAAACCTTAACTAATACTATGTAAGAAAAACGCCTTCAAATTAAAAAATTAAGCCATCTGCAAAAATTAAAATAAATTAATTTATCAATTATTTAACGTTATTTGAGTAATTTAAAACTGACATAGGTCATATCAGTGTATGGCAGAACCATTTTCCTAGACATTACAAAGTTCAACACAATACGTTTTTAGTTATTGACACAAAATAATAACACTTCATCATGCTTTAAATTGACGAAAAAGTAAAGCTAAATTCTTGTTATATTTTTTATATCATGAACTTTAATTAATAAGATTAATATGAAGTATACTTTAACACTAATAAAGGACAGTATATTGACAGTATATTTGAAGTATATTTTCTCATATATTTTGACACTAATAAAGGACCTCCCTTCCTCGTTTTTGCCTTAATGGTGGCCAGGAGAATAAAGTTATTTTTATTAAGAGCAATCAAGTTTTTGATGAAGACTTTTTACCAAAATAATAAAATGTAAAACAATGATTTACATTTTTAAGAATTTTTTCTTTTTAATATATATAAGAATTTAAAATATATAAGAATTTTTTTCTTTCCTCAAAAGTGTTGTAAATGCAAACTAAGCTAATTAATTAGTTAAACCCGTTATAAAATTTAAGTAACTTGGTATTTGATAAATGCTCAAAACTACAATATTCTCCATGTATTTAAAGGTTTTTAGTTTGTTTTTAGTTGCGACCCCTCTTTAAAAACATCTCTTAAGTTACGTACAACAAATTATTAGGCATAAAAAAGAGAAATTTAAAAAAAATTGAACTAATTGCATATATTTATATCATTTTAACTGACAAAAAATTATAGTAACCTATGTTGACATGGCAGTTAATATAAACATTTATCGAAAATGTAACTATAAAATCTGTTTCCAAGTACAAAAGGATTAATAATACTAAAAAAAAATAAAAATCAAATTAAGATATAAATTGCATTTTTAGCAAAATGTTGTCTTGGCTTATAGTAAATAAATAAAAGCAGTAAGTTCCAATAATGAAACTACCAATTATTCATTTTTAACAATAGACACCAACGTGAAGGTAAGCCAAGCAGTCTATCAACACAAAACATCACAACAATAACACATAACAATAGAATATTTACACCCTTGATCCTAAAATCCAGCGAAAATAACAAACCAAATTAAAATATGAAAGACAAAATTAGAAAGCCAATTTTAAGTTAACTATATTTATCTTTTTACTAAACATATAAATACATAAAAGTATATTTGCTTTTATTTCAGTATTAGTTATTCATTTACTTCAAATTTAGGACATTAAAACGCCCTAGATTTAAAGATCAAGGTTGCATACTCTCTCAGACACATTGCGCTAAACATTAACAGATATTATGTGTTTCCAGAATAATTAAAAAAAGGCTAGACAACACAACCTAGCTCTAAAGCAGTAACACCGCCTGGCACTAAATACTGCCAAGTCACGCCTCTGCTATAAGTACACCGCTTGGCTGGCAAGGTTATCAATCTTGCTCAACATAATGCCAAGTCGCACCACTTTGAAAACATGGAAACAACATAATTTTAACATATATACAACTATAAACAAATATGGTTTTATATAACAAATATAAACACATTTTATAACAATATTAAATGACAGATATATTTATCAAAAACTATGAAAAAAAAATTAAAATAATAAATAAAGTTATACATACAAAATGTGCTCACAAACTACAAACAGTAAAATTTCGAAATGAAAATCTATAATGAATGAAAAATGAAAAAGAAAAAGACTAAAATTAAAAACATTAGAAAATAACATTATTTGTGTAACACTTTCCACCTACCATACCTTGAATGAGATGTTTATCAATTTTGAAAAACAAACTATTAAATGTTCTAGTTCTTGAACATGCAACATATAGTTGACCATGAGAGAAACACGGTTTTTTGAGATATACCCTAACTTTATCAAATGTTTGACCTTGACTTTTATTAATTGTCATTGAATAAGCCAATCTGACAGGAAACTGACGACGTTTCAGAACAAAAGGTAAATTAGAATCTGATGGAGCCAACTGAATTCGAGGAACAAAAACCCGTTTACCTCCAGAAACACCTGTCAAAACCTCTGCATCAATATAATTATTTTGAAGAGCACTAACTTTCATTCAAGTACCATTGCATAGCCCTGCTTTGCAATGGTACTCGAATGAAAGCGAAGATTAACTTCAACTCGATTTAGCCTATTTCTTTCATTTTGTAAATGATTAATTTCATCTCGACTAAGTATATTTCTTTCATTTCGTCTACGATTATTTTTAACATGCCTTATAGCACTTACATCGTCTTGTAAATACATAACTTCATCTAGCCTATCATCCATTTCAATGTCATCATTATCATTAAACATATTTATCAAAGCAACACTAACTATTTCTTTGTTTTACTAGTCTAAAGTTAACAATAAAATAAAAAAAATTAATAAATAACTAAAAAAATCTTATTCGAAAAATTATAAAATAAAGAAACCAAATAAATGCAAAATAAAATTAATTTGCCATCATCAAAAGTAATACACCTGTATTACTTTTTCTTAAGTTTATTTAATTAAAGTTAAGGAAAACCTTCAACCATATTAGCAAAGACTTATAAAAAAAAGTTAAAATTTATTTTGTTTCTAATAAAAAAATTTAGAAAATAAACAAATATCCTTTTTTCTTAGAAACAGTTAAGTGTTTCTAATAAAATATATATTATATATATATATATATATATATATATATATATATATATATATATATATATATATATATATATATACATATATATATATATATGTATATACATATATATATATATGTATATACATATATATATATATGTATATATACATATATATATATATATGTATATATACATATATATGTATATACATATATATATATATATATATATACATATATATATATATATATATATATATATATATATATATATATATAAATATATATATATATATATATATAGAAATATGTATAGATATATAAATATATATACATACATATATCCTTGGAGTCGCGGACAGCGTCATAGTTCATGTGCTGACAGAAAACATTGAACAAAAGGCAAAAGAAAACTTATAACGCTGTTATATACAAAACTGCTTTATAACCCCCCCCCCCCCAAACACACAAAATATGACGCTGCTGCAACTCCAAGTATATATATATATATATATATATATATATATATATATATATATATATATATATATATATATATATATATATATATATTGAACTATTTATTAGTGAAAACATATGAAATCCAAAAATTTCTTTATAACATATATAGTACATTTTATAAATAAACCTTTACAATTTCCTTGGTACAACAACTCGATCATGATTAATAACAACTCTGTAAACATGAATTTTCTAATAATCTAAATCTTAATAAATTATAACCAATTAAAATTAAATAAAAATGTATGAAAATGATTAATGGTATATTAAATATAGAAAAACAAACATATAATAACTATAAGAATTATAGTAACTTATACTTTCAATATTAACATCTATAACACATTTAAAAGTACAATTTAAAAAAAGATTACAATAAACTAATTACTTGATAAAATTTTAAAAAGATTTTATATTACCTATCAATTTAGGCTACTAAACATTATCTACCTAATGTTAACTTAAACATTTTCATAACCAAGTGTTTTCTTAAAGGTCATGACTTTTTTAAGAAAACAATTCGTTAAGAAAAGTCTGGAAACTACTTAAAAACTAAGAAATAGTGTATTTTACAGAATACAGAATTGTAACTAATATCGAACAATAGGTATAACTATGCGCACTAATAATAATATTCACTGTGGTATTTCAGATAAAAGTCACTAATTTATGCTTCTGCTTGAAGAAATTAATGTATTTATATTAAGAAACAAATGCAGCGAACTACCTATTAATCATTTTTATCAACAGACACTAGCATAAAGATAAGCCAAAGGTAACAACATTACACAAAAAATAACTAAAGATGTTATGAATTTTTAGAATAGTTATATTGAAGGCTAGACTACACTTAGACCTAAAGTAACACCACTTGACTGGTAAGGTTGACGAATCTTGCTCTAGACCTATATCTCAAATATATTGTGTGTTATAGTTATACTAACTATAAAACACAATATTTTTTTAAATGTTATATAACATATAAAAACACCTCATTTAACAATCATGTACACATTAGATAAAATCAGGGATGCAGAGTACCAAAAAGGACTACGGATTAGAAAGTCACAAAAAGATTACTTTATCCTAGTTTTTGGTATACAGGAGCACTAAAAATTTAAATAAGTTTATGGACTACTAATAGTAAAAAAATTAAGACTTTTAGGTTAGAAGAACAATCGTTTTTTTAGCCCAGAATTCTTAGGTATTATGGCGGCAAGGACTCCTGGCTTATAAACAATAAGTTTCAAGTCGTTAAATCTCATGAAATTATTATAGCAGATAATAAGTCAACAAACATGTTTAGAGCTTCTGGACACTACAGACTTGGAAAAAGTAGATACAAAAAGCTGGAGTCCTTTTGAGACTTTGCATCCCTGGATAAAATACATTTCATACTATTATAAAAACACATTTATATAAACACATTTATAAAACAACTATATATATCACCACATACACGTATTTATCAAACTACATATATCATCTAATACACATATTTATCAAAAACTTTGGGCATAAGATAAACATATAAGCAAACCTTTAACAGCTATAAAACGACATTTATTAGCATTAATTATTTTTAATGTAACAAAGAATGCAGACTACAATTTACAACATTGTAATGAAAAAGATGAAACCATTAAAAAACAAAATTATAAATTTCAAATAAATACATATTCAGATACCTTAAAATGAAGCATAACACAACATTCTTTTGACAAATTCCAGGATAATTTTTATTTATTTTTCTATTCCTTATTATTTTTCCTAAGAATATAAAATATACATATAGATATAGAGCAATATAAAATAGATTGAAATAAACGCAAACTTATGTATATAAACTTACATGAACACAAACAACAATCTTATTATTTAACTTTTCATATTAAACACATAAATAAAAATTTATACTCATTATTCTTTCTACAAAAAATAATCTTAATCTATAAATAAGAAAATAAATTGAACTTACTAAAAAAGCCATCAGCTTCTTTTAATTGCTCCAGAAAATAAAACAATACTTGCTTAAAATGTTCTAAAAAGACTATCGACAAAACTGAAACAGTTTACTAAAAAAGAAATTTTAGTTATAAACTTCTTCTAAAAAATGAAAACAGGCTAGAAAAATAAGAAAAATAAAAACAACCAACAACAAACAAACGACTATTTAAATTTTCTATTTTAAACAATGAACAACATCAATTCTTTTCGAAAATAATAATATATCAGCTCTAATTTGCTTGCTGACCTTACTCGAAAGACCGCATGGAATATATAACCTCGCATTCAAAAGTCTAGAAACTACTTAAAAACTAAGAAATGGCGTATTTTGCAGAATACAGAACCTTCATTAACAACACGAACATTAGGCGTACCTATGCGCACTATTCATTAGCGTATTAATATTTAGATAGATAGATAGTCTGGCCACTTGCGGTATTCCTTTGATCAACTCTTTGTTAGCAATTTTTTAGTGTCCAGTCCGCCGCAGAGTGCACAAAATTTATTTTCGTCAATTATTTTTCTACGAACTGCTTGTTTAAATTGCATCTTCTTCGTCCAATTCTTTAAATGCCTGGTGCCAATTGTTCTATTTATGGATGCAGTACTTCAAGGAGGCATAAGGGAGTTTCAATATTTAAAATTTCTGCATCTAACGATAGTTTTAATACTTCTTGGAGAAAAAATCTTATAGCCATTATTCTTAAAGATCGTATTCAAGATATGAATTTGAAGGCTCAAATAGAAAGTAAGAATCTGTTTATTTGTGAAAAGCATTATCTTCCAGAAATGATACTTCATAACGATAACAGAAAGTCATTAAAACCTGGATCATTACCGACTATTTGTCTACTAAAAAAAAGTTTTATATCATCAATATCTATACAAAGGGAATCTGCATCTTCAATCGTTGCTAAAAGAGATGCTTCTATGATTTCAAATTGTATTATTACTTTTAAACCCATATATAAATCATACGAAGAGTTCCTTAATCGTATTAGCAAGTTAAAGATTTGTGACTGGACAGTGAGTGCGAGTCCTGTTGTGGCAGAATTTAAACTTTATGACACAATCCACTTATGTCCTCTATATGAAATATATGTTGATGATAGTCTTGCTTTTACCATTCGTGTATATTCTTGGCTCATTCCAGATGATCATTTAATATATAGAAAATATAAAAGGTCAATGCAACATATTTCAGCTTCAAATCTTATTTCTGTTGTTACTTCATTTAGCCTGTGTTCTGGAATAACTGATATATTCACATTAAAGTCAAATCTGTATATTAAACATTGTATTTCAAAAAAGTTTGATTTATTTTCATTTAGGATTAAATGAGAAAAATAATTCTGGTTTCTTAGTTTTACCAAGTTGTAGGCAATTGCGTGACTATAAAAATTATGTGAAGCCAAAGTTAGGATTTAATGAAAATATAATCAAAGAATTAGAAGATAAAGTCGAACAATTTCAGCTCAAGAAAAGCTTATTGTCCTAGTTCTTGATGAAATGAAAATTCAAGAAAATCTTGTTTGGGACAAACATTCTGGAGAATTAATTGGTTATGTTGATTTGGGCGATCCTATTGTTAATTTTGCAACATTACAACAGGCTGACAAACTTGCTTCTCATGTATTAGTTTTCTTAATAAGAAGTATTGTAAATCCTTTCAAATACAGCTTTGCAAACTTTGCTACTATAAATATTACATCAGTGCAATTATTTTCTCTATTTCGGAAAGCTGTTGGCATTTTAGAAATCTCAGTTGGTTTAAAAGTAGTAGCAGTTACTTGTGATGGAGCATCATTGAATAGAAAATTTTTTTAAATGCATTTTAATCTGACTGAGAAAGAAGATAATAATGGTGATTTTGATGTGACTTACCGCACTGATAATTTATTTGCTGATGATGGCGATAAAAGGTTTATATATTTTATTTGTGATGTCCCTCATTTAATTAAAACAGTAAGGAACAGCCTTTCTCATTCTGGAGCTGGTAAAAGCAATCGTTACATGTGGAATCAGGGTCAACATGTTTTATGGTCTCATATAACTGATTTGTTTTATGAAGATTTAAAATGTCAATTGCATGCATGTCCAAAGCTAACCGTTGAGCACATCAAAATAACTCCATTTTCAGCTATGAATGTTCGTTTAGCTGCACAAGTTTTAAGCAATTCATGTAGATACTGCATCTATGCACCATCTGATACTGCTGGAACTGCACAGTTTTGCAAATATTTTAATGATTTTTTTGATTGCTTAAATGTTTGTAATAAAAATGATTATATATTAAAACGCAACTCATTTTTGAAACCATTTTCTGATACTAATGATGTTCGATTTACATGGCTAAAAGAAAATTTTTAAAAATACCTTTCTGATTGGCTTTTTTCTATTGAATCAAGAACCGGAAATTTTCAAAAAGTGATAGAAGTAATATGTTTATTACTTGACAAATCCATGATGGTATAAAGATCACAGTTAATTCTGTTATTGAACTTGTCAAATTTTTAATTAATAACAATGTAAGTTATGTATTAACTGAAAGGTTTTGTCAAGATCCTTTAGAAAATTACTTTGAACAACAACGTCAATTGGTAGAAGAAAAGATAGTCCTTCCTTGTTTGATTTTGGATTCAATGATAATACTATTCGAAATCAACATATATTTCACCCAATTGCAGGTAACTGTCTGAATGAATCAAACAAAATGTCAATGGAGGAGAGTATGACACGTATACCACGCAGAAAATGGACTTACTCTGAAAAATCTGTTGATAAAAAAAGTTAACTTTTTAAGTGATTTTATAAAAAAAAACTCTTATGTCTCCTTGTACTGCTGAAAACAAATAAATGAATTTGCATAAAAACGGCTATTTTCATAACAACAAATCTTTTTAAAAACATTAAATGGCATAAAATATTGATCAGTTAATTGAGAAATTCGTTGTTATAATAATAAATAAAAAAGTTTATTTAGCAGACTTGTTTTTTTGTTTGTTTTACTTTTGTTACAATGTAAACAAGCACCAATGATGCTTTTTATAGAACCTTTGAGGATATTTAAATATTAGGATTTTTATAGAGCCTCTGATAACAATAAAGTTGTATTTGGGACCTAGCGTGTAATCAAGGGTGATACTGGGTGATTTTCTTAAAGCTCATCTATTTTTCATAGGTATTACTGGATATATAAAAAAATGTATTTTTCCCAAAAACTGTCATTAGGACACTATGATTTTAAAAAACATTTGATTACCTTATGTACCTAATGTATTAGATTATTAGTTCGTCAAATTTGGTTTAGGGACCTCTAAAATTTGAAAAAAACTCCCTAAATTTGCTGTCCCTTCCTCTTAATGGGTGCATGGGGGAGCCTTTATATGTGGTTAGATCGCTTGCATTAGAAACAATAGATCAGTGGTTTAATGTCTGCTCTTAGCATATTTACATTATCTTTAAAGTAAGAAATCTTAACAAAAACCCTTATTTGACACCTATTCACTTGGGTCTATGGTGTCATAATTAAAGCTTGACTTGATTAAGCTCAGAGCATTGCTATATATATATATATATATATATATATATATATATATATATATATATATATATATATATATATATATATATATATAGTAATAGTAATAGTATATGAGTTGCAAATAGGATACAGATCCTATTAAAGTCATATAATGACTTTAGGCAACTATCAATTGAACTGTCAAGCATTCGTTTAAATTCGTTAGTCGAGGAACAGTTAACTGTTGCATCATTGAGTGCATTCCAATGCTTAGCAACACGATTACTAAAAAAATGATATCGTGGATCGCAATTTCTGTTAAATTCGCGTACAAACTGTTCTCGTTGACCACATCGAGCTGGACGTATAATTGGTTCATTGTGCCAATTAATGATGGTAAGACCTTTTTCAATTTTAAACTTTTGAATCAAGTCACCTCTTATTCTACGATCCTCCAGTTTTTGAATTTGAAATAAGATACATCTATCTGTGTAACAAAGATGTTTGCATATAGATGGGACTTTTGTGGATCGTCTTTGAATTTTCTCAATAATCTTTATATCTTTCATTAAATAAGGTGACCAAGCACTGATTGCATATTCCAGGTTAGGTCTGACATATGTTTTGTATAACTTAGTCCATAACATTAAATCCCTTGATATAAATGTTTTTTTTAACATATTAAGCATTCTGTTAGCTTTATTACTAGCATGAATAACTTGATTAAAATATTTAGCATTACTTGAAACAAATATACCAAGATCTTTTTCTACATCTGATTTTTCTAAATCGTAATTTAAATAGTTGGTTGTATCTTGAAGTGAATAGTTTGAGCGTGGGTTTTTACTTCCCATATGCATAACTTTACATTTTTCTAGGTTCAGCTTCATCAACCAAACTTTTGTCCATTCAGTGATTTTATTTAAATCAGTTTGAATGTCAGTGGTATCATTAAGAATATTTTTTACTTGTAGCTCATTCATTAGTTTCGAATCATCTGCATATAGTTTACTGACACATTTTAAATTGTCTGGCAAGTCATTGATGTAAATTATAAAAAGTATTGGGCCTAAAACTGAGCATTGTGGGACATCAGATACGTGTTCTCCAAGTACTACTCTCTGTTTTCTATCAGTGAGAAAGTCTTCAATCCAATCAAGAAGGTCTCCAACTATTCCATAAGCTTTAAGCTTGATGATTAATAATTTGTGAGAGGTTGTGTCAAAAGCTTTTGAAAAGTCCAGATATACCACATCTACTGCATTTTTGTTAGCTAAGCATTTTGTAATATAATCATTGGATTCTAATAAGTTTGTAACACATGCTTTATTCTTTATAAAACCATGTTGAGATTGAGATATTAAATTTAGTTTTGAGAGATGATTTACAATGTCATTGGTTACTAAGCTTTCCATTAATTTACATGGAATAGATGTAAGAGAAACTGGTCTATAATTACTTGGTTCATTGGTATCACCTTTTTTAAATAGTGGAGTAACATTTGCATTGCGCCATGCATGAGGAATCGATCTTTCTGATAGTGATTTGTTGTATATAATTGTTAGAGGTAAAGATAGTACATTAGCACATTGTTTTAATATCATTGTGTGGACATTGTCCGGTCCGGTTGTTTTATTTGGATTTAAATTTTTTAATTTATTTTTGATCTCATCTATTGAAAAATGAAGGCTTGATAAACGCTCAGTTGTACGATTTGAAAGTAGTGGAGAATCTTTGTTAACTGAATTATTGTTGAAGACTGATTTGAATTGATCATTTAATGTGTCAGCAATGAATCTACCATCGGTCCCAGTAACTCCATAATTATTTCGAATTGATTTGATGCTTTGTTTGATTTTGCGTGAACTGTTAACATAACTAAACAAACGTTTGGGATTTTTTGTATCAAAAGCTAAACTATGTTCAAATTTTTTAATAGTTAATCTTTTTTGTACTTGTAAAGAAGATTTTAGTTTTTTGTATTGTTCGACAAGCTCAGGTATTTTCCACTTTGAAGATTGATTTTTACGCCATAATCTATTTTTTTTATTTATGAGGATTAAAAGTGTACGATTGAGCCAAAGAGGTTTGTTTTTATTTTTACATATCACTTTTGGTACAAACATATTTGTTATGTAGTTATAATGATTCAAAAATAAGTTGTAACTGTCATTTATATTTAAGTTGCTTAACTCTTTTAACCAGTCTATATTTTGAAAACATTTAATGATAGAATTGAAATCACTTTTATGGTAATTGTACTTGAATGTTAAATAACTAGTTTTATCTTTATTACTTGATAAATCATAATTAAATTTTAGTACCAAATGGCCTTGACTAGCTAATCCAAGTGGTGGTAAATTTTCTATGTGTTTGATTCGGTCTGATGATTCAGTTATGACCAGGTCCAATATATTTTTTGGCATTTTATTTTTTTAGATGAATGTTGGAAATGTTACATTTTGAATGATGTTTATATTGTTAATAAGATCTACAACTCTAGCACCAATGCTGTTTCTATTACCATTAACTTGGACAGAACCATCTTCATACCATTTGATGTATGGAAAATTGAAATCACCACATATGAGTATACCGGTATTTATTTTTCTGTTTAACTCTATTTTTGCTGTTTGTATACTTTGAATTATTTCATCGTCAGCTTGGTTTGACCTTTCAATGTTAGTGTTATTTGATTTTTCGTCATTATAAATAATTTTTGATTTTAACGGTGGACGATAAATACAGCCAAGCTTAATAGTTTCGTTTCCATACTTGATAAGGCACCAAATTTGTTCCATTAATTGAAGAGTTTTTTATTTCAAATGATGATACATTGTCATGAACATATATTGCTACACCACCGCCATTATTTGTGTTTGAAATATTGTCGTTTCTGTTAAATTTGTGTAAATAATAATTTTCAATATTCACTAAAGAATCTTCTTTGAACCAAGTTTCAGTGATAAATATAATATGAGGTTTGTACGTTGAGGCTAATAATGATAATTCAACTACTTTATCTGAATTTAATGAGGTAGCATTTGTATAAAGGCATTTTAATTGGTTATTATTTTCATCGTTTAATATTTTTTGATTTGCTTGACATATATTGTTTTTATTACTTTTTGAAAATGTATTTTTGTTAATGTATTTTTTATGTTTTTTTGAGCATAATATTAATCTGCTACTACACTTATTGGGATGGGTGGTAATCAATTCGTCTAAGTTCTCCATTTCTGATTCCGTAGTAGAACTTTTTTCCATTTCTCTCACCGAAGCGAAGCCTCCCTTCAGAACCATTTACTACATTAGGAAGTTCTTTATTTTTATTATTTCTTTCTTCTCTTAGTGTACGTTCAAATGCTCGCTCAGTTGGTGTCTTGTCTTTGTTTAAATATACTTTTTTGTACTTTTCGAATCTTTTTAGATTTTTTGCATTTAAAAGAACACATTTTTTAGTTTCTTGATCAAGTAATTCTACCATAACCAAATCACTAGATGGCAAAGATGGCTTTATATTGACTTTTTTTTTTAATCGTGTAATACGCCTAATTTTACTATGACCAACACCTAATATTTCAAAAATTTCTTTAATTTCTTTTTTATCATAATCTTTTCTTTTTTCTAGATCAATTTCATTAGTTTCTTCTAAGCCACTAATAATTATATTTTTTTCAATTTTTGATTTTTCAGTTGTCTCTTTGGCAACCATGGCAAGGACAGCCATGCTTTGTTCAGAACTTTTGGCTTTACCGCTTACAATGTTACTAAACGATGGAATTGGACTTTGTAATGCGCTAAGAGTTGTATTTCTATAGTTTTCATTTGATTCTAATTGTTCAATTCTTTTCATAAGTTTTGTGATTGTATCATCTTTTTCTTTGTTAATTCTTATAAGATCCCTTACTTCTTTCTTTAGTTCATAGCTCCATTCGTCTAATAATTTAATGGAAACAGTTACATTTAGCCGATCAGGATCAACAGAAGGACTGTTAACCATGTTTTTTGTTTTGTAACAGCACACTGAATACAGCACTCTTCACACTGCACCTAACAGCACACTGAATACCAATGATTGATGTGAAGTAGTCTTTGGTAGGAGGGCTACCACCCTAAACACCAGTGGATTACCTCCTTTTCGTTTTTTTATTTATATCTTATTACACCTTATTACACAGGGACTAAAAAGTTTCAGTATGTGTTTTTTTCCGTCATATATATATACATAATGTCAAATAGCTAATACAAGAGAGGACTAGAATTTTTTTTCATATATAAAATATTTTTTAATATAAATTTTAAATTTTTTGAATGTTTGTTTTCTGGTTTTGATATTTTTAGCCATAATTTCATTTAAAGTTTTTGTTTTCACGAGTTTGAGTATGGTATATATATATATATATATATATATATATATATATATATATATATATATATATATATATATATATATATATATATATATATATATATATATATATATATATATATATATAAATTAGTAAAAAACACTTATCTAACTTTTTCTTCAACTTGAAGTTTCACAATTGGTGGATCAAGTTCAAGTTGAAGAAAAAGTGAGATAAGTGTTTTTTACTAATTTATTATTGCTCTGTTCATTAAGAATATTGAGCACTCTTATTGTAAAATACACTAAAATAATTTATATATATATATATATATATATATATATATATATATATATATATATATATATATATATATGTATATATATATATATATATATATATATATATATATATATTTATATATATAAGACATACAATTTATAGTAGGGTTACCTGACTGAGGTAGGAGCTCCTTAACCTTGGATGGCAATCTTCCTTGTGGTAGTGTCACAATAAAAATACCCAGTTCTGACCTTAATGAAACAACACTCTCTTTCAATACAAATCAGTCAGAGCAGAAAGTTAACCCGAAAATATTTGTTTATTATAAGTTTAAAACTATTGTGTGTATATTTTAATTTCGTATTACATTTTGATCAGGGTCCTTTGGACTTAAATTCTTATGGGTATTACCTATCACTTATTGACACAAACAAATCAAAACATTTTCTCAAATTAATACTTTTAATGACAAATAAATAACTGAGTTACTATGCCAAGTATGTTTTTATGAAATTTGTGGCTATGAAAATAGCCGTTTTAGAATGTGATATTACATTAAACTATTTATTCAAATCCAATTTATGTTTTTTTCATTTTTAAACGAAGTGATTTTGACTTTGTTTGATTCTCTTCAAGTTTGTGGATACTTAGTTTTTCTTTTGCATATGAAAAAGATCTCCCTCTAACATAATGTGTAACAAGATGATAAAATAAGTTTAAAGACAGTTCTTTGGATACTTAATTTGTGCAAAGACTACGAAGTTCAGATATGCTTACCATAAAAACACTGTTTTATAAAATTTCGGTTACAATCAGTTCTGAATCAATTTTTTTTGCAAAACCATTACTTTGTTGGCGAAAGAGAAGCTCAACTTTTGTAAAGATTTCTAAAACTGGAGGAGACACTTTCCACAAACCACCTCGATTTTTAGCATCTACAAATTTTCGGTAAGACTTAGTTGATGTTTCAGGATTCTTAAAAATATGTTCTGTTTACCAGCATTAAGAAGTGATAGGCAGTCTGTGCTTAACTTTTGCTGCCATAACCGCGAACTGTGAACTCTGCAATAAAATGTACCGAATACATAACCACTTAGATACAAGATAATTTCTTCATCTCTATCTGAAAGTTCAACTGACGATAAATCAGTTAAATTTACAAACGAATTATTGCAAAATGAGTTTGTAAGAAATGCTAAAACATGATTGCATAGTTCATAGCCAAGAAGTCTAGTTGTTTTTTTAGTCAGACTGTTAATGAAAATTCCTCTATCACAATTATTATCTTTGTAAAATTGAGGATAAAACTTTTCTGCATCGCCATTATCTTTAAAACTAGCTATTGTTGCCTCTAAACGGCTGTTTCAAGCGAGCTTTACGGCTTCTTGTTATTTTTCGAAAATATTCACGTAAGGGGTATTACTAAATATTCAATACTAAATATTCACGTAAGGGGTGTTACTAAAACCTTCATAACGTTTCAACCATTAGAGATAATTTTGTTCTGTAAAATGAATAAAACACCAATATAATGTTTTATCTGATGACATTTCACAAATATATTAAAAAACTTCTTTAATTTTAGAATAAACGCGGCAAATGATAAACTTGGCTAAATTTTAGTAATTTGATGTTACTTTTTATCAAAAAAAAAAATCAGAAAGAATATATTTTCGATATTTATTATTAAATATACACATTGTTGGACTATTTTAAAAACAAAAAAATCTTACTTAAACGTTTAAGGTTAACTAAAACAGATTTATTTTAAACCAGTAAAGAAAATTGAATTTTCGCAAAATTACGAAAATGTCGTTAAAGGGGAATAAACTGTTAAATGACTAGTTTTTGAAAATTCATTCTATTAAATAAAACCAGGTTTAAATTAAGGAATATTTAGCCTAAAAAATAAAAGCTTAAGCTATTAAAAAACTTTTTCTTATGTGCACACAGTTCTAATAATGTTGTGAGAATGTTAATAAATAAAGACTGGCCAACTTTAATTTTTTTTTGCGTTTTTAAATATACAAATAAAATTTGAAATTGTTTTTATTCTCATAAAAAACCATTCTATAATCAGTTGGTCCATTGATAAGTTCTTTAAGTAATATTTCTTTGTACACCCAGTTGATACAAGACTCATACTTCATTTTAAACCAGAAGAACGGTTGCTTGACTCAATAACTTGTGACAATAACTTGTACTAATTCTTAAATCATATTTTTACACCAATTAATATGAGAATTACATTCCATTTGTTAACAAGAGGGGAGGTAGGTAGAGCAGTGGTAATACTAAGGTATAATTAACTTCTAATGATAATAATCGAATGGACATCTAATATATAAAATACATGTTACATATAATAACTGACAATAAATGTTTTGAACAAACTGCACTAACATATCAGATCAAACACAACAAACATTCCAGTTGCTCTGCATAGGTTCTTAAAATAATATGCTAAATTTTTACACCCATTTGATGCGAGACTTATATTCCATTCTTTAACCTGAGCGGAGGTTTTGCTGAGGTAGAATGAACTTCTGAAGATAAGAATAGAACTGCCCTACAATATATAAAAGCAATATTACATATAATAAATAATAATTTAAACAAACATTACAGACATACTTTAACAGAATGAAATTTCTTAATTTATAAACCAAGGATTTCTTTATTTTTAATCTTTGTTGTTATGGGGAAAATCACAGGAGCAATAATTGAATTATGAAACTTACCTAGAGTCCTTAGGTTTCCACCTTGTCTATTTTTACACAAGTTCTCATTGTAAGCACCTTCTAGAGATTGTATTGTTCTCCTTAGGATTTTACAATTAGCAGATGTGTGAGGCATAGAAGCATGGTTTCTAAGAGAATTCAACTCAACTAGGTCTCTAGAACTAGGAAAGCTAGCAGCTGAACCCTGGTGTCCCAGAACATCATCGGTAAAATGAAAATCTCCACCTAAGAATAACTTAACTCTTTTGCCTTTAAGCTTAAAATCTGACGACTGAATTCTTTTAATGTCGTTGGCATAATGCCCAAGAATTAAGGCAATATTCTCACGACAGTCTGAACCCTGATACATACAAAACAAATGAACATCATATACAGACCCTGATGATTTAGAATTGACAACTTCAAAATGGAATTTCATATACTTTCCAGCCTTATCCCCAGCAAAAAGAAGCCATACCTCTTCGCCAAAACCAACATCCGAGTTAAGGTGGTCACGAACGTAAAGACTGTTAAAAACCTCTTTAATATAAATTGTCAAATTCTTAACCATTAGTACAGATACTAAACAAGGTGTTTCATTCGCAGATGGATAAAGCAACATGGACTTCACAGTAACATGTTCTTTACTGATATGCATTGTCCGCATTTCTTGTTTTTGTCTTATCTTAGGCTCAGAGGGGAGAATCCTTGCACCAAGATTACACAGAATACGTCTTAGTCTACGGAATTCAGCCATGTGAATCCTTAATTGGCTCTGCAATTCTATTGTATCAGAAACACTTAACCGAGTAACTAAACCTAACTTATTTGCAACACAACAAAATACTGAATTTTCACAAGACAAAAAATCACAAAACAACATAGACAAATCACATTCTAAATCTGAACAAGCTAATAATCGAAGGAATATAAAAGCAAGTTTAGATCGTCTAGCAGCAGCATGCCTACCTAACTTAGAATAAGGTTTACCATGTCCTAACTTAACGTAAGTATATTTTTTCCCAACTATTGGCCTTTTTACTGATATATTCTGTGGAATACTTAACTTAAATTCACAGAACAGTTCAGAAGAACCAATGTTGTCATAGTCTAAATAAGAATCAACAACAACTAAATCTTTTTCACCGCTTAAAAAATGTTTGCAAATTTGGCAACCATTCTGGTTTTTCAAATTTGATTTTTTTTAGCAATCTTACACTTTTTGCACGAGGATATGCAAATTTACGTTGTGCTATCTTGGTTTTTTTTTTTGAAATAAGTTGGAATTGCTCCTCCTGTTTTAGCCGAATACCCATAGCCTCTAATTGAGAACTTATTGAGTTACAATGTGTGCTGAAAGCCTTGTTTTTAGAATTCAAATCCGTAATTTCAGATTCCAACTTAAGTACCTGCTTTTTTAATTGATATATTTACTCCACATAAGTTTCTTCTTTAAAAGCTAATTGTTCAATTTGACTACTTTGTTCCTTATTCTTATTTAAAATTGAAAAATAAACTGCTGGAGACAGTTACATTTTAAAAAATGCTTCGTTTTTTGAAGCTCCAAAATATTTTTTTTTATAATCTTTTTTTTTTGGCGTGCTAACTTTAGGCACATTTTATCGAAATCATTAAAACTAGGCAAAGTAAAATCAGTTGGCAAAATAAAGCTCACAAAACTAAATAAATCCCCTCTTAATTTAAAGACTGTCATTAAAATAGAAATGACATTATTAGTGCTCTTATCTGCGTTAATTATTCTCTTAATAAAAGGAAAGTTACATTTATTTTCCCAACCGTCTTCCCATCCAATGTATACTTTCAAAATTTCCCTCTCAGTTGAATACATAGTGACGTAGTAATAATAATGTAATACAAGCAAATAAAATAATATTGACTGACAAATAGATCCACTAGATAAAAGAAGATTTAACAACTTACCTGATATATATCAGTTATACTTATCTGATATATATTAATCCAATTAGCCAGAGAGAAAATTCCGCGTAACTTTGTTTATTTTATACCTCCAAAATTTATCTCGCCGAAACAGTTGTTTCAATAAAATTCGTTAGTAAATAGCTTGGGAAGTAACGCAATAAAGTTACGTCATCGCTTAGAAATGTCAACACAAGTTAAAGCGTAAAACTAAAAAAATTGGTTATAAAACATGCCAAGTTTAAAAACATATTCGCTAACATAGCAAGAGGTGCATAAAATATTTTTTATATCTTCATCTGCATAAAAGGTTGAAATTTCAATAACTTACGTCATCCATCAAAAAATTATTATTTTACATTTAAAAGAAATAAATTTAAAAGTATAAGTGCACTAAAAATTAAGTTATAGTAAAAAAATTACACGGATGACGTAAGAATCTGATAGAATAGACATTCATTGATAAGTGTTCCAAATTTCAACCACCAACCATGTAGCTATGTTAGCGAATCTTGGTTGGCCCAAGACAGGTTTCTGTAAAAATCGCCAAAAACAGAAAAGTGATCCAAAATCATTTAAAATATTTTAACAATGTTTATTTTTATTTCGTTTAATAAAAATATTTATTTAACGAAGAAAGATAGTTCTTTTATATTTTTTTAATTCAAAGATGAAAGCGTTTATAGAAAAAAAATACTACTAATTTAAAGTTAGTAAATTTTTATACTTTTTTTGCGGAAATTCTTTTTTTTTTTTACAACACAAAAATTCTTGCGACGTCAAGCTCGCTTTTATATTGAGTGAAACAGCCGTGTCTAATAGAGATAGGGTTTTTTGTGAATTTTCTAATAGCATTGCATGATTAATTCTTAACTCATTTCTATACAAATCAGGATAGCATTCGTCTTCAATCAAGGTAGTAATGCTTTTATCAAGCAGACTTTTAAATTCGCTGAGAGGAATAGGTGGTTGAGGATTTTGTAATGTTAAATCCAAAGGAATACTTCGATGTTTTGAATTTGTATGCCTTGTAAGGCCTCTTTGAGATATACACTTCTTAGAGCAAATTGTGCAAGAAAATGTGCTTTCAACAGGTTCACTAGACAACTCTAACACCAAGGCGTCTAAATCTTTATTAAAATTTTTGTCTGCAAAAAGAAAATCATTTTCCAAAGAAAAAAATAATGTTTCAATATCAAATTCACCATCGAACTCTTTTTCCGTTTCCATACTTTGTGCACTCTGTTCCTGGCCATTCGACAGTTTTCAAGTGTTTTTAACGAATATTAAAAAATCACATAATACGCCCCGAGTGACCAGACTATAATATAGTCTGGTCGAATATAGTCAGAATATAGTCAGAAATATATTATACGAATATAGTCAGAAATATATTATACGAATATAGTCAGAAATATATTATACGAATATAGTCAGAAATATATTATATTTCTTATGACTATGATATAATCAAAAAAATATTTTGAATGTGAAAAGCGATCCGCATAATTAACTAGGCGAATTGCATGTTTCTGACGGCGATAAAGATGTTGTAATTTACTTTTATCCGTACTTCCCCAGGCGATGATTGCATAATTTATAAAATTGTGTATAAATGAATAATAGAGTTAGGTTAAGTTTTTTTTGTTTAGATAATTTCGGGCTTTGTATAAAATGCCAATATTTTTGGAAATTTTTGTACTTACATGATCAATATGTTTTCTCCAAGTAATATTCTCATCAAGATAAACACCTAAGAATTTTATAACAGTATCTCTTTTTATTATCTCGTTTCATCAATATAAATTTGAGGCATATTACTTGGTAAAAAACGTTTTTTGGCGCAGGAGTGAAAGATAATCCATTTTGTTTTGTAAATATTTAAAGTTAATTTATTAGCTTTGAACCAATTAGAAATAAGATTGAGTTCTTTGTTTGTAGTTGAAAAGATTGCATAAACATCAGTATGGGATAAGAAAAGATTAGTATCATCAGCGAACATTATACTTTTCAATTTGGAAGCATTGTTTAAGTTGTTTACATAGATTAAAAATAGAAGTGGTCCAAGAATAGAACCTTGTGGAACACCACAGGTTATGCTCAGGGGTTCACTTTGCTGACCATCATTATTATACACAAGTTGTTTTCGATTTGTTAATTAGCTTTTGAACCATTTTAAGATTTTGTTGTTTAAACCATAATGTTTAATTTTTTTGATTAAAATGCGGTGATCGACCGTATCAAAAGCTTTTGATAGGTCAATAAAAACATCTAGTGTATATTGAGATTTTTCAAAAGATTCAGAAATGTTAAGTATAAATTGAATAATGGCATGTTCAGTTGAACTCCCTTTTCTGAAACCATACTGATTTTCATGAAATAAGTTGTTATCATTAAAATAATTGTATACTCTGTTGAAGATAATTCTTTCTAAAATTTTTGAAAATATAGTAGGACGATAATTACTGATATTGGATCTGTCGCCTTTTTTTTGGATAGGGGTAACCCGGGCAAGTTTTAAACGTTCAGGAAAAATACCTTGATGAATAGATGCTCTGAAAATTTTAAAAAGAATATTTTTTAATTGTTCGTAGCAATCTATAACAATATTCCCGTTTATTTCATCTGCACCAGGTGCTTTAATTTTTTTTAAGGATTTGAAAGCTTTTTCAAACTCATCAAATGATAGTTTGGCAGATAATTCTTCAGAGCAAATATCTTTGTCAATAGGTACCAAAAAATCATAAAATGAGGTTTCGGTATTTGATATTTTTATTGACAGATTTGATCCAATTTCAGTGAAATATTTATTGAATTCATGAGCTATTATTTGTGGTTCATACAAGCTATTGTTATCGACGTTCAGCATTTGTGGCAAAGAGCTTGAGCATGTTTTTTGTTTTCCAGTAATTTCTTTTAATACTTTCCAAGTGCTTTTTGAGTCATTTTTAACTTTATTAATTAATTTTGAATAGTAAGTTTTTTTTAAATTTTTTCGAAAAGATTTTTGTAATCTTAGTAAATTTTTTCGCTAGCTGGTGTTTTTGTTTTCAGATATTTTATGTATAGCTTTTGTTTTGTTTTGGATGATTTTTAAAATCCTTTGGTAATCCAGGGATTATTAAAGTGTTTTGTTTTTAATGTAATTGTAACAATTGGGAAATTAGATTCGTAAATAGATGTTTCAAAGAACTTTTCAAAAAGGTTGTTTGCGTTTTCATTAGAATTTAAGTGTTTCCAATGTAATAATGAGAGCTGATTTTTGAAAGACTCAATATTTGATGATTTAAAAAAACGTTTTTTTATAACTTTATTTAATTTTTCTTACGGTTGGTCAAAGTTTATGATTAGAAAAATAGGAAAGTGGTCTGAAATATCTGTTTTTAAGATGCCCAATTTTATATCATTGTTGAACAAGTCTGTGGAAATAATATTATCCAGCAAGGTTGCTGAATTTTTTTTTATCCTAGTTGGACGATTTATTAAAGGAATTGCTCCAGATTCAAAAATTGCATCATAAAAATTTCTAACTTTGTTATCGTCATTGTAGTCAAAACAATTCATATTAAAATCACCAATTAGAAAGTTTTTTTTCTTTTCGTTGTTACCTTTCGCAATAACATTTTGTTGTAACTACATGCTCAAGTTCTCGCTCACGCCATCTGGCGGTCGATAACAACATTAAAATGATTTTTGTTCGTTCGTTAATAATCTCAATTGTTAATATTTTTCCATCGCCGTCTGAAACGCAAAGATCATTTCTACAGCATCGTCTAATATTTTCATGAACGTAAATTAGAACTCCACCACCACGCTTATTTATTTGCCTTTCAAGAGAAACCATTTCAAAATGAGAAAGATAAAAATTAGAATTTTTAGTGTCGTTTGAGGTAGCCCAAGTTTCAGTTAAGCAAATAATATTAAAAAAGTATTTAGTTTCGTCAAGTAAATTTTGGAACTTTTCAAAATTACAATTAATGCTTCTGATATTTACGTGTAGAATTCTAATTTGAGCTTTACTTTCCTCGTTAACATTCTTAAATAGAATTCCCTTTAACTCATTTGAATAATAGTAAGAACATTCGATTTTTGTATCGTGAAATTAATTAATATCTGGGTCGAGGTTTTTGTGTAATGAAAAAAACTTCGTTTCAAAAAAATTAAAGGCAAGAGTTTCAAAGTCGCTTATTAAAGCGACTAGAGTTCTAGTTTTTTTATATGTACCTTATGGTTAATAGTGTCAAAGGCTTTTGACAGATCAATTAAAACTCCCGAAGTAAAATTGCCATTATTGAATGCATCTGGTACATCTGGTAAATCTGGTACAAGTTATTAAACGGCGAAATAAACAAACAAAAAAAAAAAAAAAAAAAAAAATACGTATTTAAAAAAAAAAAAATCTTCACAGAAAAACTTTTTTTGAATTTAATATTGATATTTAATACATTAAGAATTTAATACATGAAGATAAGAATTTGTTTCATCTTTTTTTTTTTAAATGTCTATAAATTTTTTCTTAATCGTGCTGATTGCCTTTCTTCATAATTAAAAAAAAAAAATCCTAAGAGTGATTTTTCTTTTTCTACGACAATTGGTTAGTTTCAAATAATTAGTGGTTTTTTTCAAATATGTTACCAAAAAGTAATAAACATAATTTAATTTACATAAATAAAGAAAAGGCGATACTTAAACAAACTAACAGAATAAAATGTGCTTTCAGGTTATACTTTTTTTTTTAGATTTTTAGTAGTTTACAGAAAAGGATCGTCCATAAATTACGAAACTCTAAGTTTATTTTAAAAAAAGAAGAAGACCCTAAGCTCTTTTACGCGGCGATTTGCATTTAACTTGCGTTAATAAGATGTATTTTAAATATATACTTTTTCTGTTGTTCTTATTAATATATTTTTTGGTCAAATGTCGTTGTACATAAAATTTAAGAACACAGAAACTCGAAGATGATCGTAAGATCTTGTCACCGAAAACCGTTTATCAATATAATATAAATATAACCGGATATTTAAAGAATACAATACTGTACCGTTAACAAAATAAAACTGTTTAACAATAATATTTAAAAACTTCAAACATTTTAAATATAAAATACCGTTTGTTAATACTAAAGATAAATATAAAACCTAATATTTCAAATATCACATTAAGGAATCACACAATACAGATTATATTATAGATTATATATTATATGGACCGAGCTTAAAAGAACTCGAATATATTATCAATTAGCGAAATAACTTTTTTAAGTTTATTTTTCTAAGAAAGAGAATTCCAACTTTGAGAAAAAACAAAAACTTTTAAAAATATTTGGTTACACAGTTAAGCTCCCCGATATGATATAAAAGGTCTTCCAAAATTTGTATTCGAATAATGTTGATAAGTGAGATTGTCATAGATCATATATTTTGGGGGTTTTTTTTGCATATAAATTTTGAATGGATATAGGCGTTAAGTTTATTTTGCATTTATACATTAACCAAAGAACATTAAAAACATTTGGTTGATATCTATTAAGAACATTTATTTCCAATAAAAGAGGTCTGGCATGAGTATAAAGATCTCTAATCATCTAATTGTTTTTTTTTTATCACTACCCCAAGCAATATTTGAATTTGTTTAAAAACTAATTCAAATATTGCTTCTCATGGAAAAATCATTCCTAAGTTTCGGAATGATTTTTTCATATGAGATTTTCATTAATGAAACCACCAAGGAAATGTATAACTTTTGATTGTTCTTTTTGAACATTGTCAATATATATTTGAGGCATATTATTTGGCAAAATATATGTTTTTTGGATTATGGATGACATAGATTTCATTTATTTTTTTTATGTTTATTAATAGTTTATTTGACTTAAACCAGATCGAAATGTTAATTAGCTCTACGGTTATGTCATGAAAATGTTTTAAGGTATTATTACTGAACAGAAAAAAATTTGTATCATTAGCAAACATTACTGTCATTAACTTTGAGGCATTGTAAAGACGTTTAACATGAATGAGAAAGAGAAAACACAAATAAGTTAAGCATCCAGTATGGTAGAGCATTATATTCTAAACATGAAACAGTTGTTATAAATTTTTTGTATCACTTCTTTTCTATAGGAACCACCTTAAATGAAACCTGTCGATGAATTTAAGACTGGCACAATATGCTAAAAAATTGGATAAAGTTGGCATAATATGCTAAAAAAATTTATTTTATTAACGCATTGCCCTTAGTATTGGGGTTAGAAAGGGAATCTTTTATGGGTACTTTTGTTTCCAGGCTCACTGCAATCACTGCAACTATTTGCGTAGCATTCTTAAATGACATAAGTATAATTTTTTTTATGCATCTGTAACATGAAAAATTTATCTTGTTATTAAATCTTTAAATAGTTTTTGCAATTTTTTCATCTTTTCAAAGGCCGTGATTCTAAATAATTAAAAAATATAAAATCAAACCCAAAAGCAGTCATTTCTACTCTGTTATAAATAATTTAAAAAAAAATTACTTAAGTGCAGCGAATTCTGTTTCTTAAAGAAAGTATTTTTGGTTCTTTCATTGCTCAAGAATAACTCTTTGGATTAGCTATACTTAAAAATAAACAAAATATTTAGTCAAAGAAAACTTTATAAAAGATTTTGCTAATAAAATATTGCTTCTCCCTTTTAACAATGAAACGCTACATTTTAACAATGAAATATTGCATAAAGAATCCTACTTTTATTGGTATATATGGTAAACATAATCCATTAGTTCTCTTTATTTCACTTTTGCATTTAATAAATTAAATTATCTCTAATCGAACTGTTGTTCTATAACTATTTCTTTAACTATTTATATATATGTATATATAAGTTTTTTCCTGTTGGTAGTTCTTTACAAGTTCCGAAATAAATGGATATTTGTATTGGGCGACATCGGACGCTACAATTATATTTATACTCTTCCATAAACTGTATTCATCGAGTATTGCTGCTATACCTTTACAGCAGTATCTGCTTTTTCATCTGGTAGATCTAGTGCTTCTAACTTAACTTGTCTTTGTTTATTCTTCAATACTAATACATCTTCATTCTAGGTGACTAATACAACTTGTCGATAAATGGTTGCTGCTTAGCTAGTTAATTGAAACAAATTCGGTTGGAGTTTTGGTTTTGCTTTAATTCTTGCTGGTACTTGCGGACTGTTCTTCTCAATCTTCAGCCTCTTAATATTCTGCTCTAGACTCGGATTCAGAAGTTGACGCTGTAGCTACTGCCGTTACTGTTGTTGAAGTAGACTTCAAAGATATTTTTCTTCTTTTGGATTGATTAATAGTTTTTGAACTAGCAGCTTTCTCAGTTGTATACCCGATCTGTCTTTTCATTCATTCTGAAGACGATAAAATCTTTTCTCCTCATTGCAGAGCCACTTACTAATTTTTTTTGTGATGTCAAAAGCTTCAATGGATCGTATTTTCTTTGTTATTCGTATTTACCGTACGTCTTCAGTACTTGATCCAGTTTTGTCTGCGCGACCTGAATTGATAAATGTGGAAATTTTTTTCATTTTAAAATAAACTAATTACATCTTCCTCAATTTGCTTTATGCGTTCTCGTCTTCCTTTGATAGATTCTCCCAGTAACGGTTAGCGACCAACAATTTAGATTTTCAATGATATACTGCTGTTATCGTCAAGTGATTGTTCTTTTAGTGGAACAATTCGTATATAGTCTAAATCTAGACTAATTTCTATAAACTTTTATGTGACTACAAAATATTATAGAAAGTTTTAAAGATTTCTAAAAATATTCAGAACAGACCGGAAAGATCTAAAAAGTTGCAGAAATTCATTATGCTACTGCCTGCAATACTACTTATATACTATTTTAAAATTTTCGTGTTGTGTATAACCTTTTTTCAAAATTATTAAAAAAAACAACGCATTTTCATTACTTTTGAGCAAAAGGTAATCGATCTATCACGCAGTAAATTAATTACTTTAAAAAAAGATAAAAAGTCATAACCCTAATACATATATGTATATACAGGGGCAAATCCAATATTTTTTGATGTTTGAGATCTAAATAAGGCTTGCACCCCTCTAAATAATAGGGAATTTTATATTTTACAAGGTCATAACTTTGACCGTAAAACTTTGAGATTATTGCATGAAATTTAAAACTTATTGATGATTTGATCCCAAACTCCAGCCATCACAATTTTTTACAAAGCTATTTGATGTAAGTATAAACATCTAAATGTTTAGAATTTGTACCATGTCTGGAAGTTACCTCAAACATCAAAAATCAAAAAATGCTAAATCCACCCTCTAGTCTTCATATATATATGTATATATATATATATACATATGAAGTATATTATATATATATATATATATATATATTATAGATATATATTATATATATATATATATATATATATATATATATATATACATATGAAGTATATATATATATATATTATATATTATATATATATATATATATATATATATACATATGAAGTATATATATATATATATATATATATATATATATATATATATATATATATATATATATATATATATATATATATGAAGACTACAGGGAAAAAAAGGCACATCTCCACTTTTGAAATAAATAAAATTTTGCCTTTGAAAGTCGCTATGTTTTTCCCTGTATGCCTTTTCTTTAGGTGTTTCTGTAGCATTACATAGACCTATTTTGAGTTGAATTTTACAATTTTACTGACCTTCAGGCTTATGTTTATATAGTAAGGGACATAACTCAAATAATTTGAAATATTATATGGGAAAGCTTTCATAGAACAAAGCTAAAATCTCTTTACCTTCATCAGAAACACGCAGCTCGCGCAATAACTTTTAAAAATCGGTTTTTTCATACAAAACAACTTTTAAAGAAAATGAATATTTTAAATGTATATCAACAAAATGTCTTTAATATTTTATGTTTCATGTTTAAATGTAGAGAAAATTTGTTGCGAAACGTATTAAAAAATCTTTATTGTATGAAACCTAAAAACAAATATAATCTTCGAATTAATAACAATCTTATTGCCCCTTTTTGCCATAAAAGCAAAGACCAGTTTCCCAGTGAAAAAGCGCACATGGGATACGCGTGGATTTTTTCCATATGTAACCAATGTGGGGATTATTATTTTGTCCCATGTGGGTTTCATATGGTAAATCCCACATAGATTCCATATGGTAAATCCCATATGGGATACGCGTGGGTTTTTACCATATGTAACCCATATGGGGATTATTATTTTGTCCCATGTGGGTTTTATATGGTAAATCCCACATGGGTTTTATGTGGCAAATCCTACATGGGATATAGGTCGAAAATACTACATGTTATAGATCTTAAATGCCACATATTTTAATCCAAATGGTATAAAAGTAGTCAATACTACTTTTATACCATTTGGATTAAAATATGTGGCATTTAAGATCTATAACTATAATGTGGGATTTACCTTAAACTATTATAACGAAGTTTTATAAAATTAAAAAACGTGTTGCAAAATGAATTTATTTTAAAATAAATGCTATTAATCAATACATCCAAAATGAATATTAAAAATATTATTTTTTCTTTTGCGATTTACACGCCGTTTTTTGTTGATTGAATTAATTAAATCGCTTCGGCTTGCATAATACCAAGGTTTTTAGTATCTTCTAACTTTCTTCAAACATTTTCTAAAAAAAAAAATATAAATACAAATATATATAAATATAAATATATATACATACATATATATACATACAATATAATATATATATATAGTAGAGAGAGAGAGAGAGAGAGAGGAGAGAGGAGAGAGGAGAGAGGAGAGAGAGAGAGAGAGAGAGAGAGAGAGAGAGAGAGAGAGAGAGAGAGAGAGAGAGAGAGAGAGAGAGAGAGAGAGGAGAGAGAGAGAGAGAGAGAGCAATTTTAATAAGAAACCTTATTAGTTGAGCAATTTTAATTATTAGCCAGGTTGAAGTCATTTATGACTACAATATTTCACAAATAATTATTTCTTAATTTATTACTTACAATGACTAACGTATTATGGGTAATTGAACACATATTATGCGTAATGAGCTTGAACCCATAAGGAGAACCCTGAAAAAAAGTGATCAATTAGGATAAGTAGTTAAACAAAAAAACAAAAACAAAAATGTAAAAACCTACTTTTTCAATGATGTAGACGTTGGGTGCAATAGCCACTGGATGCAAAAGTATCTTTACTTTTTCGTCACACACACGGTCTTTTATAATAACAGGCCTTGACATCGCGCAAAATGCCGTAAAAACTGAAGGCCGATTAAACTTTTACTTTTACTTATATTGATATATTTTTATATTAGGCAGGGTGTAATGGCAGTCTATGTTTTCTAATAATAATCTCTAGTAAAGACGTTAAAGTAATTTGTTAAAAGATAATCATATTTTTCGTATTTCAAATTTTATTAAAATATTTATGTAATATTAAATAGTATCAATAATAAGCAGAACCATAACAAAGCATATATCTATATATTTGAAAGATAACTGTATTTTTAATTTATTTTGCTAAAAATATCTCAACAGGGTAAATATTTACAAATCCAAACATATTGAGAGACATATAGGCTAATGAGAAAATAAAAAACATAACAAGTAAATAGCATAATAAATTACAAAACTAATATTCACTAAAATTATGATAGCTTTAGTATTTTGGGAGTGGTAATTAGTGACATACTTAGAATATACTCTGCATTGTTTTTATGTGATTTTAAATTTATATTTAGCAGCAATGAACTGAAACTGAGTAACACAAAATGTTCTGCATTAAGGGTCAGTAGCACTTTGAAAAAAAAAGCAAAATATTGACCATTAGACAAGAGTATCAGAAGGAATTTCAGGTCCGCCTCAGTTTAGGCTATACAGATAACTTCCATATTTATAATAATAATTAAAAGAATCATCATAAACTTTTATTTCGCTTTTTTGCACATAGCCAGCTATGTAAACTATATCCACTAATGTAGATTTATTAACTGAGCTTTCAAGATCATGTATATTATCCAGAAGTTCTTTTTCATCAGTAGAAATATCTCTAAAACATGTCACAAGTATGACCATCGATACCATCAACAGGAATGTCAAATTGTAATATCAATTTAGTATGTTGAATATTAATTTTTTCAATTACAGATTTAGCGTTTATAAAGTAAGTACCTCCAGATCCCTGTCGAAGCTTAGAAAAAGCTTTTTCAAGTGGATCTGTTGAAAACCAACCTAATAAGACATACTTTGCTCCATTACTCAACAAAGTTTCTAAGAGATCAATAAAGCCATAACATGAATGCGCTATTGCATTGCTGGTATCTAGCGTAAGCTGTTTTACACGCTTACCTGTAGGTTTCATAAAATTTGACAGTTCAGCAATATCTCATAGCAGTTGTAACTGTTGATCACTAACTCCGCATAATTCATTTCTAAACCGAATGCCAGCACCAGGTGCTTTGACATTAACAACATTCAAAAAAAAATTATTTTTTCAATAAATACAGCAGTACCTTCAAATGCTTTATTTTCAATCTCTGGATGCTTTCTTAATGCAGCTACTGTTTCTTCGCAAAAAACAGACAAACAAAACTTTATAAAATGTCTCTCTATTGGTTTTGGATAAACTGATTTAGCTGTAAGTTTAGAGAGTTTAAAAAGACTATTGCACTCAGTTTTATATAAAGTTTCTAAATCACTCCACTTAGCCAAAGCCAGTTCTTTATTGTTCAAAAATTGAAGTTCGTCAGTCTTTCTGTCAACCAATTGTTTCGTATAGATTTTAAGAGATGCACATAATCATACAATAAATATATACCTGATGTTGTTAACCATTGTTTATCAACTGTTTTAAACATTCCAAAAAATCTTTGATTTACAGGGTTACCATCAGTAATTATTACCTGTGTCTTACTATTTTCAATATTATTTATCGTATCAACAATTTGTTGACATTGAGCAAACTAAAATTCAGAGGAAAGATTTGCAACAGGTTGAGCTCTACATATAAATTCTGGACCTCCAAAAAGACATTAAATCATAAATAATAAAATTGTTTTGGCTAACTTTTCAGGGTAGTTTACTGCTTGACTAAACAAAGCACCTCTTTGGTAAAGTAATGAAGCTTTGACATAGACCTCATCAATTAGTAGTATGGAAGTCCTTTTTAATGGATTTAAATTCATAAAAATACTATTTATGAAACTTAGGTCCTCCATTGAGCTTATTTTTGAAGTCAATCGTGTTAAAGTCCTTATAATTGACAACTTGTAGTCAATACACAAACAATCATATAAACTTTGTCGCATAGCAAAATACTCATATGCTCTACATATAATATCTGAAGTATATAAAACTTCACCAACATTAACTTTTCTCATAGCATTAAGGTGTTCGAATAGAATATTTGACAGAAGTGAACTTTCTTTATTTTTTAAAAATCTAACTGCTTCAAATAAAGCTGATTTTGTTTTTATTAACTTTAATTTGTTTACAGCTAAAGATGAAATATTACAAGTTGTGCCATTATGGTTAGCTACAAATGAATAATCATTGAAAATTACTAAAATAAATAATGGAACACCAAGTTTGTACATTTTTGATTGTATGTGTACACTTTTTTTATTAGGCTGTAAAATAATAACATCATTATTATCACTTAACAAAGATTGAATATCGTCAAATATAAGTTCATCCTCTTATAGAAAATCATTTAACTCATCTGGTAAAATGCTTCGAAAACCGCTTGAAGTTACAGTTTTTCTAACTTTACTTGCTGGTGTGGCTAAACAACTAGGCGGAATATTTTTAAAAACAGATGGTGGGTTTAAAGGTCGTTGCTTCCCATATTTGCTTTTAAAAGGTGCTTCATTTGGCCACTGAAGTTGACATACTGCTGTATAGTCTGTAACAATAAAACAAGTTCTTGGGATATCTTCACTACATCTTTTTCTCTCCTCTAGATTCTTCGGGAATTTATAAATTGATATTTTTGTTGTAGTTGAGTACTGATATTTTTGTTGTAGTTGTAATTGATACTGTAGTTGTAAAAATTGATATTTTTGTTGTAGTTGAGATAGTTTGACTTGCAATTTAAAGGCATTTTACTTATTAAAAAAACTTATCGTTAGTTTGACAATATTATTACCTTACAATGTAACACCTTGAACCTTACAACGCTATCGCCTTGAAGTTGCGTTATCTAATTTATAAACCAATCAAATTTTAAAGATTTATTAAAAAAGCGTGAACACAAACTTTCGTCTAATGTTAAAAAATGAAAATGTAAACACAGTATTAGGAATTGGCCTTCAGTTTAACAACATTGTTGCGCGATGTCAAGGCCTGTTATTATAGAAGGCCGTGGTCACACATAATATAATATTCTGAAACTAATAAACAAACATCTAAATTTCTATAAATAAATTTATTCTTTGATCATTGCCTTCATATCCTATCTTATTTTCATATCATAATCTATTATGGTATTATTTACATAACATATCACAACAATATTATTAAATTTGTGATGTTCAAATATCATATGAACATTCTCTAACATGTTCATTGATATTTGAATATAGTTCTTGAGTATATTATCTGCAAACAATTGACTGATGCAAGTTCAAATGTTGTCAAAAACCAAGCATGCATGCATGGGACACTGCAGTGTCCCACAAAGAAATGCTGGTTTGAGTCAAATTTTTATTTAAAAAACGTATCAAAATAAGGGGGAGATAAGGAGGTTTCTGTAACTTTTTTTAGGTTTCAAAACTTTTAACTTTATATATAATAAGGTTCATAAAACTTAATGGACTTACGAAGTACATTGAGGAACAAAAACAGGATATTTACAGAAACTTTTCAATTTTGAATCTGGAGTACCACAGTGTAATTGGGAACAAAGTCTCTGGGTCCAGTATTCAAAGTAATATGATCTAAAGTAACATATAAATTAAATAAAATGCTTTAAAATGCATGCAGTTATACATATAACTCCTGATAGTTAATATATGTATAACTAGTTATTTATAAAATTTGTTATATAAACTTATTTTTGAAGGTTATGCTTGAACAAATTAGTACCAACTAATTCAAATTCAAGATTTAGTTCAAGTTCTTATTTGTTCATTGTTTTTTCACTATTTTATATTTATTTGATCAAGTTTGTTAACTAGTACTAATTCTTACTACAGTAAGAATATTTATCATTGTTGAACGTGATTTTATTAGTAACTAAATTTTACTTTCAACATATTTTGACAACACCCTTTACATTTTAAATGATGACAGCTTTTTCTATTGATGTTAAATTTATTATGTTTCAATAACTCAGATTGAATCTTAACTGAATTATTGTAAGCTTTATAAGGGTTTGTTGTATATCAAATGGTGTTGTAAATAAAGTAAAAATAATATATATATATATATATATATTATATATATATATATATATATATATATATATATATATATATATATATATATATATATATATATATATATATATATATATATATATATATATATAGTATTGAGGCTATGGGATCATCCATAAATGATGCCAGTAGATAGAGGGGCAGTGTGAGTTTAACAATAATTGACAATGGGGAGAGGATTTTGAGACCAAAATAATGTCAATTAAAAAATTGAATTGAAAAAAAAGTAAAAAACTTTATTTAAAAAAAAAGTAAAACAGTTTATGCTAGCTATGAGCAGGTTTTAGAGGTATTTACACCAACAATGCGGTCTAAAAACTTCTTGCTTTTGTTGCTTAAAACTGTAGAGGATCATAGGAAAAACAATTTAAATTCAGAAATTAGCTTGCTTATCTGAAAGAACAGTTTATGTTTGTTTTTTTTACTTTTAGTACTGTTGAGAATAAATGTATAATTGAACCAGAAAAAAATTGATGGTATATGCATTTTTTATATTATATTAACAATTCAGATATACCATCATAATATGATAACAAAAACTGACATCATTTTTAATGGGAGATGGGAAAAAATTGACTGAGTTTGATAAAGGGTGAAGGTGTTCAATAAACGGGTCATCATCTGACATCATTATGCATAGATGACCCTATAATTTAGGTAAAATAAGTAATCAATTTGCCATATTTCTCTTTAGAAAGTGTAAGAAAAAAGCATTGTTATGCTGAGAATCTACCTAATGAGCAAGCTTTGACCACCTATTTTATAAATTTGAGAGACAGAAGTGGAAGTGCGAATCGCAAAAGAACTAATAACAATGCTCTAAATTGATTTTAACTTTGTAGACTAACATTAATATAGTATTTAGAAATAATAAATGAAGTTTACATGATTTTTATAATTTGTATTTATTTCCATTAATTATCAGTTGTCAGTCTCTATTTTATAAAATGAATTTAAAAACTATTTATTTATAGTATAATAATAATAGATAAATACTAGTTTCCTAATGCTAATATCATCACAATGTTAATGGTATTCATTTTAAAGTGAAATTATGTGTCAATTTTATTGTTTTAATGTTATATATATATATATATATATATATATATATATATATATATATTATATATATATATATATATATATATATATATATATATATATATATTATTTTTACTTTATTTACAACACCATTTGATATACAACAAACCCTTATAAAGCTTACAATAATTCAGTTAAGATTCAATCTGAGTTATTGAAACATAATAAATTTAACATCAATAGAAAAAGCTGTCATCATTTAAAATGTAAAGGGTGTTGTCAAAATATGTTGAAAGTAAAATTAAGTTACTAATAAAATCACGTTCAACAATGATAAACATTCTTACTGTAGTAAGAATTAGTACTAGTTAACAAATTTGAACAAATAAATATAAAATAGTGAAAAAACAATGAACAAATAAGAACTTGAACTAAATCTTGAATTTGAATTAGTTGGTACTAATTTGTTCAAGCATAACCTTCAAAAATAAGTTTATATAACAAATTTATAAATAACTAGTTATACATATATTAACTATCAGGAGTTATATGTATAACTGCATGCATTTTAAAGCATTTTATTTAATTTATATGTTACTTTAGATCATATTACTTTGAATACTGGACCCAGAGACTTTGTTCCCAATTACACTGTGGTACTCCAGATTCAAAATTGAAAAGTTTCTGTAAATATCCTGTTTTTGTTCCTTAATATACTTCGTAAGTCCATTAAGTTTTATGAACCTTATTATATATAAAGTTAAAAGTTTTGAAACCTAAAAAAAGTTACAGAAACCTCCTTATCTCCCCCTTATTTTAATACTTTTTTTAAATAAAAATTTGACTCAAACCAGCATTTCTTTGAGGGACACTGCAGTGTCCCATGCATGCATGCTTGGTTTTTGACAACATTTCAACTTGCATCAGTTAATTGTTTGCAAATAATTTAATTAAGATCTATATTCAAATAACTATTATATTATCCTAATAATACGTCTATTTGCACAAATCTTAATTTTATTTCTATAAAGAACGATAAACATTATTCGTGGTTCTTACATACTTGCTTGCCATTCTCTATATTAATATATAATATTTTCACACAATATAAACGTTACGCTATGCAATGTCAATTTAAAAATTGTTTTTTTAGTTTTATTCCAACAGTTTTTTTTTAGTTTCCAGCTTTCAAATTAATTCCCATGCAAATCCCATCGGAAACCCATGTGGGATTTCCCATGTGTGTAAATACCATATGGTTCCCACATGTAACCCATGTGGGATTACCCACATGGGTTTAAGGTGACAAATTTCCATACGGATACCACATGGGAAAATCCGTCCCATGAAAATCCCATCAATCCCACACGGAACCCACTATTATTTCACTTAAGACATTGTATTTTTATCAAAAATTAACTATATATTGTAAAGGGCTTCATGACAAGATCCACATGATCTTCTAGAAGTCCTGTCGTTACTAATGTAACAATTCTAAAATATAATTGGTTATTGTAATATTTTTAAACGGCAAAATATTAAAGAAAAAAACAAAACAAAAAAAAAACAAAATATATATATATATATATATATTTTTTTTTTTCTTCTTTAATATTACCCAAAGTTATTGAAATGTTTTACAATTATTTATATTTTGTCGGGGAAGTAAGGAATTAAAGTGTATTTAACTCTAAGCTAAATCAAAAAGTTTTCAAAAGATTTCCTTAAAATTCATTCAAATCTTTAGGTTACAAAGCATTGTAAAGCTATTTAGTAAAATGTCTTTTTATTATTTATTATTTAAAATTTGTTTATTAATAGTAACGAGGCAATTTCTTGGACTATTAAACAGTGTACTGAGTACTATCTATGATTTGAGTCAAGTTCTTTCAAAAATCTAAAATGACCGAAAAATATAAAACACAAGAAACCATTGTCATTACCAAGTTCTCTAAATCTATCATTCACTAATGCTCGTGGCTTTCGAAGTAACTTTTCTTCTGTTGAGTCTTATATCTAGCAAAGTTCACCAGACCTACTTGTACTTTTTGAGACTAATTTGAGTTCAGCTGTCTCATCTTGTGGTCTTAGTGTATATCTAGATGTTTATCTTCCATAAATTCGTAAAGACTCCAATATTCACATGCTTGGCCTGGGCATTTACATTCGTAAGAATTCACCCATTTTTTGGGAAACTAGGTTTGAATCCACAGACTATTCTTTTTTGTTTAGAAACACTTCACTCTATCGCCTTTATCTTTGTTCTATATCGCTCACCTTCATCTAAAGACTGCACTCTTTTTGAAGTTATTTCTGATCAAATTGACCAAGCCCTTTTTCTTTATCCATCTGCCAATATTGTTGTTGTTGGTGACTTTAATGCTCATCACACTGAATGGTTTGGCTCTAGTGTCAGTGACTCGCTTTTCAGACTACCCAAATCATTTACCTTCTCTACTCGACTTATGTCTTGTTTCTGATCCTCGTCAGTGTTCAGTTTCTCCACATTCACCTTTAGGTGTTTCTGGTCATGGTTTGATCTCTCTAAAACTATTTTCTCATTCTTCTTCATCATCAGAATCCCCCTATCATTGTACCTCTTACAACTACCTTAAAGCTGTCTGGGAACCTTTCCGTGATTTTCTTCGTGATGACCCTTGGGTAGAAATCTTTTGTTTTCCTTTTGACAAATGTGCTTCTTACACAAGTTCGTGGATTCAGGCTGGCATGGAATATTTTATTCCCTCTTGACAATTCCAGTCCAAGTCTTACTCTTCTCCATGGTTTTCCTAACATTGTGCAGTTGCAATTTCCAATTGAAACCGTTACTTCCATATCTATCAGCAATACAATTCTCCAGAAAACAGACGTCTTTTTACTATTGGCAGAGAAACCATTGTAAAAAGCTTTTATCTAACGCCAAAGCTCGCTATTCTCAGGAAATGAATTCTCGTATTTTATCACAAAAGTTAGGCTTCCATGACTTCTGGATAATCTTTATCAGTACAAATAATAATAAGGGCAAATCGGTTATTCCACCGCTCTTTTATGCTTAAGAGATTGTTACCTCACCTAAAGACAAAGCTGAATTGTTAGCTAAAAACTTTTCATCAATATCATCTCTTGATTCCACTAGTTGCGTTCTACCTGATATAGCCGTTAAACAGGTTGATCCATAGCTTAACATTTGTATTACTGCAGCTTCTGTATCAAAAGTGATTTCCTGCTTAGACTCTTCTTCAGCTTGTGGTCAAGACAACATACCTGTTGTTGTTTTGCAGAAGTGTTCTTCGGAGCTGTCATCCACACTTTTAAAATTATTCAGCAAGTGTTTATCACATTCTTGTTTCCCAGCATGCTGAAAAGCGGCATCTGTTATCCCTATTTTCAAATATTCTAGAGAGCGATCTCATTCGTCTAACTACCATCCCATTAGTCTTTTTCCAATCATAGGCTAGGTTTTTGAATCTTTAATTAACGAACATTTAGTCTCTCATCTTGAATCTAATAACTTACTACCTGAGCATTATTAGTAATAACAGATAGGTTTTATTGTACATTAGATAGAGGTGGAGAGGTCGAGGCTATCGCTCTTCACATTTCAAAAGCTTTTGATAAAGTTTGGCATGCTGGTCTTTTCCATAACCTTTCTTCTTACGATGTATCTGGTAACATCTTTAAGATTATTGAATCCTTCCTTTCCAATTGTGATATAAAAGTTGTCCTCGATGGACAGCACTCTTTTTCGTATCCTGTAACTTCAGGGGTTCTTCAAGGTTCATTCCTCGGCCCTAAACTCTTTTTAATTTGCATTAACGATTTACCAGATATTCTCACATCTATGATGGGTTTGTTCGGTGATGATACTACCATTTATTCTTTTCATGATAAGAAGCCTACACTCTTTGATTGCTTAGAGAGGGCATTTGAGCTTGAAAAGGATCTCATTTCTGCTACAGCATAGGGATCACAGTGGCTGGTGAAAATCAATACAGATAAAACTCAATTTTTTTTAGCCCATTGTTATCGCAATAATTTAGATCTTCCTATATTTTTGAGCGGTAATGTACTCGATGAGTCATCTACCCTTCATCTTCTAGGATTAACTCTTACTTCTGTTCTTTCTTGGAAGCCATATATCAAACTTTTTACAAAATTAGCATCTGCTAAGGTTGCATCTCTTTATCAAGCTCGACACTTTCTTACTCCGGATTCTATTCTCTATCTCTATAAATCTAAAATCCAGCCTTGTATGGAATACTGCTGCCATATCTGGTTCGGATCTTCTAACAATGCCCTTTCTCTTTTAGACAAGGTGCAAAAACGCATTGTAAACATAGTTGGACCTACTCTTGCAGCCAACCTCCAACCATTATCGCATCGTCGTAATGTTGCTTCTCATTCTCTTTTCTACAAATACTATAATGGGCACTGCTCTAAAGAGCTAGCGTCTCTTGTGCCATCTACTAAAATTCATTCTCGTTTTACTCGACATTCAATTAAGTCTCATCCTTATCCTGTGACTGTTTCTAAGTGCTCCAAAAACTCTTATTTTTCTAGCTTTTTTCCTCAAACATCAGCTCTTTGGTATTCGCTTCCTTCATCTTGCTTTCCTTATTCATATAATTTGCAATCCTTTAAGTTGTCTGTCAATCTTTTTCTTGCTCTACAAACTTCATCTTTTCTCTTTCTGTAACTTTCAACTCTTATTGTGGTTTCTTGCAGCCTTGTTGGAATCGAAGATGTAAAAATAAAAAAAAATTAAAACAAAAATCTACTAACATGGGTATTATGAGCCGCTACCTTGTTTTGTTTTTAGATTTAAAAAAAACTTTCGGCATCAAATTTGCTTATTTA